>NC_135826.1:42413777-42713777 GCF_964213995.1 Mustelus asterias
CCTAATCTCCCACTTAAATAAATTCACAGGTGGGATATTTCTGACAACTATAATTAAAGAAAAGAAAAAGATTTGCATATTGCTGAGAAAAGATACTTTGTAGAAGTTTACATCTTGCATTCATCAGAATAATCACAATCACAAGAATAACAATGTTGGGAGAATAACTTTATACTGTATGAGAAGAGAGTGCTGATTGGTTAGCAAGTGGACTCTGATTGGTAGAGGCTTTCTTCTCAGCACTCTCTCCTAACGTTGTTGTTCTTCTGACATTGTTATTCTTGTGACTAGCCTGATGAGTACAAGATGAAAAACTTCGGCAAAATGTCTTTTTCAACAATACTCAAGTTCTATGCTACCAATCAACTGGAAAGATTTGCATTTATGTAGCACCTTTCACAACCTCAATCCATTCCGAAATTCTTTACAGCCAATTAGGTACTAATGTTTTGGAGTTTTAACTGTGGTAAGGTAGGAAACATCCCAGCCAATACACGCCGTGCAAGCTCTCGCAAACAGCTATGTGTTCATGATTAGATAATCTGTTATGGTGATGCTGGTTCAAGGATAAATATTGGGCAGGACACTGGGGAGAATTCCTCTTCTCTGAACGGAATCTCTTATCCCTATCAGAGACGGCAGATCTCAGCCGGAACATAAGAACATGAGAATGCGAGCAGGAGTAGGCCATTCAGCCCCTCGAGCCTGCTCTGCCATTCAATACGGTCATGGCTGACCTCATCTTGGCCTGAATTCCACTTTCTTGTCGATTCTCCATAACCCTTCAACCCAATCTGTCTACCTCCTCCTTAAATTTACTCACTGTCCCAGCATCCACTGTACGATGAAGCCGTGAATTCCACAGAAGTGCAGCTTTCCCTCGGTACTGCAACTGAAGTGTCAGCCTGGGTTTTTGTACTTCTGGAGCACTGCTTGATCCCACAACTTTCTGATTCGAGAATAAGACCCACACAACCATTGCTACCGCGTACGGTCACATCAAACCACTGGTTGTGGCCAATTCTGAGCATCACACATGACTAAAGATGTCAAGACCTTGGAGATAACACAGAGCAGATTCATGGGAAATATTAAGACCATAAGATACAGGAGCAGAATTAGGCCATTCGGCCCGTTGAGTCTGCTCTGCCATTTAATCATGGCTGGTATGTTTCTCGACGCCATTCTCCTGCCATCTCCCCGTAACCCTTGATTCCCTTATTGATCAAGAACCAACTTATCTCTGTCTTAAAGACACTCAATGACCTGGCCTCCACAGCCTTCTGTGGCAAAGAATTCCACAGATTCACCACCCTCTGGCTGAAGAAATTCCTCCTCATCTCAGTTCTAAAGGGTCGTCCCTTTACTCTGAGGCTGTGCCCTCGATCCTAGTCTCTCCGACTAATGGAAACATCTTCCCCACATCTACTCTATCCAGGCCATTTATACAATTTTAGAATCCCTACAGTACATTCGGCCCATCGAGTCTGTGCCAACCACAATCCCACCCAGCCCTATTCCCGTAACCCCACACATTTACCCTGCTAATCTCCCTGACACTAATGTCAATTTAGCATGGCCAATCAACCTAACCCACACATCTTTGGAGTGTGGGAGGAAACTGGAGCAACCAAAGGAAACCCACTCAGACACAAGGAGAGAGTGCAAACTCCACACAGACAGTGACTCGAGGCCAGAATTGAACACGACTCCCTGGCACTGTGAGGCAGCAGTGCTAACCACTGTGCCACCGTGCTGCTCAGTTATTCTGCAGGTTAAATATTCCAGGGGTGAGGAATATCAGTTACATGGAGAAATTGGAAAAGATGAGCTTGTTCTTCTTAAACAAGAGAAGGTCAAGGGGAGATCTGATAGAGTTGTTCCAAATTCCAGTAGGGTAGTGTTTTGATGGAGTAAATGGGTCGACACGGTGGCACAGTGGTTAGCACTGCTGCCTCACAGCACCAGGGACCCGGGTTCGATTCCCGGCTTGGGTCACTGTCTGTGTGGAGTTTGCACGTTCTCCCCGTGTCTGCATGGGTTTCCCCCGGGTGCTCTGGTTTCCTCCCACAGTCCAAAGATGTGCAGATTAGGCCAATTGGCCATGCTAAATTGCCCCTTAGTGTCAGGGGGACTAGTTAGGGTAAACACATGGGGATACGATCTGGGTGGGATTGTGGTCAGTGCAGACGCGGTGGGCCAAATGGCCTCCTTCTGTACTGTATGATTCTATGATCTAAATGAGGAAAAACTGTTGTTGGTCGGTGAGACACAGATTTAAAATAATTGACAGAAGAACCAGAGGGGCTGATGGGGAGAAGATATTTTTACCCAGTGTGTTGTTGTGATCTGGAATGCAGGGCTGGAAGAAGCAGGTGCAACAGTAACTTACAAAAGAGAACTGGAGAAAAATCTCAACGGGATAAACTGCTGGGGGATGGGGAACAGGCTGGAGTGACTGGAACTAATTGGTGAACCCACTGTGTAGCATCTCCAAGACTATGGCACCTTTCTGTAAGCTGTTGTCCTTAGTGAAACAACACTGTGGGATCTGATCAGTGATTCATACGTTCAGTGTAATCAGTATAATAGAACAAAGAACAGTACAGCACAGGAAACAGGCCCTTCAGCCCTCCAAGCCTGTGCCGCTCCTTGGTCCAACTAGACCAATCGTTTGTATCCCTCCATTCCCAGGCTGCTCATGTGACTATCCAGGTAAGTCTTAAATGATGTCAGCGTGCCTGCCTCCACCACCCTACTTGGCAGCGCATTCCAGGCCCCCACCACCCTCTGTGTAAAAAAACCTCCCTCTGATATCTGATAATAGTGAGGGACAGGAGAGAAGAAAATTATTTTTAAAAAACATACAGCAAAAATAATCCCAAAGTATCTCAAAACTGAAAGCAAATCCCATGGGGCATGTGCCCATTTACTATCAAGCGTTGGATAGATAGCTGGGCGTGTAGCTGCCGCAGCAAAGGTTAAGTAAGGCATCAATTAATAGGCAAGAGAGTGAATGTGCAAGGGCTGAGTTTACAATCCACCAATCTGCTTGTCCCTTTTTATTCAAGCCATGTGTCCTCCCTCTGTACAACTCATCCAAAATTCATTCCAACTCACCACAAGTCTCAGTCCCTTCTTACGCTCGCTGACCCGTGTTGGTTGCCAGTTAAGAAACGGCTTGATTTTAAAATTATTATCCTTGTTTTCAATTCCGATCTCTGAAATCTCCTCCAGCTGTACAACCCTCCAGGATCCCTTCCTATTTTGGCATCTAGCCATCTCTTTCCATCGTCCCACCATCGGCAGCCATACCTTCAGCTGCCTGGACACTAAGCTCTGGAACCCCCTCCCTAAATCTCTCCATCTCTCCACTTTTTGACACTGACCTTTTTGATCGAACCTGTGAACACTTGTTGTTAAATCTCCTTCGGGGATTTGGTGCCAGACTGTGTTTGATAATGCAGCAGCAAGGTGCCCTGGGATGTTTCACTACCTTAAGTAGTGAAACATCCTTAAGCCACACTCCGGCCCACTTTCGGGTACACGGAGGGAGAATTTAGCATCGTCAATGCACCAAACCTGCACATCTTTGGACTCTTGGAGGAAACCAGAGCACCCGGAGGAAACCCACGCAGACACGGAGAGAATGTGCAGACTCCACACAGACTGTAACCCGTGGCCGGAATTGAACCCGGGTCCCTGGCGCTGTGAGGCAGCAGTGCTAACCACTGTGCACTCTGCTGCCCTTGATTCAAAAACAGAATTTTACTCCCTCTTCTGGCGGGTTTTGAGGCAAGGGAGGGCCCCGGTTCTGGTGGTGGGGGATGTGGGGAGTAGGTTAAAATTGCAGGAACGGGATTCCCTCCCGGATCCCGGCCGCCGAGACTGGACAAGGTCTAGGACAGGAAGCCCACCAATGCTCCTAGTAAGCCCTCTGAATGGCCACTTAGGGGTTTTTCTCGCCCAGCCTCAGTTTCTATGATGGCAGGCTTCGCTTGGAAAAGGAGGGAGGTGTGTGTGAGTGTGTGTGTGTGTGTGAGAGTGTGTGTGTGTGTGAGAGTGTGTGTGTGAGAGTGTGTGTGTGTGTCAGTGTGTGAGAGTGTGTGTGTGAGTGTGTCAGTGTGTGTGTCAGTGTGTGTGTGTGAATGTGTGTGTGTATACACGTGTGTGCTTGTGTGTGCATACATGCGTGTGCATGTGTGTGTGTGTGCATGTGTACATGTGTGTGCGTGGTGTGCATATATGTGTGTGTGCGCGTGTGTGTATTCATGTGTGTGTGTATGTGTGTGCGTCTGTACGTGTGCGTGTGTGTGCGAGTGTGTGTATACATGTGTGTGTACGTGTGCGCATGCGTGTGTGCGTGTGTGTGTGTGTGTTGGGGTGGAGGGTTTGGGTTGCCCATTCCGATTTGGAGCACTCTCCCATCAGGGTTTGTGAGTTCCAGCTCTCCCTCTTCACTGGCTAATCCCCGACACTGAGATCACCGCCCCCCCCCCCCCCCCCCCCCCCCACCGCCCAACCCCCCCACCCCTCATCTCTCAGGGCACCTCCTGCTCACCCATCCCCTCGATCCCTGGACCCCCTGGACCCCTGGTACTTACCTGAAGTGGAGGTGCCGGCGTTGGATGTGGCTTTTGCTACCAAATAAACCTGTTGGACTTTAACCTGGTGTTGTTAAACTTCTTACTGTACTTACCTGAAGTGCAGCCCTGGGATTTAGGCTCAAGCATGGCGCTGCAGTGCCTCTTCTGGTCAACCGATCTGATTGGCTGACAGCGCTTCATGGTGAGACTTATGTCCAATGGTGGACGGAGGTCCCACCTGCTGCCAATCAATGTTCAGTTGAGTGTAAAATGGCAGCAAGCCTGTCAGAGTTTGCAGGGGTGTGTCCCACACCAACTCTCAGGACGGCATGCGCCAATCGCTCACCATCCTGACATTTAAGGACATCTACTCTACAGCGTTGTTCCCCTTTTTTGACAGTTACCAATTTTAATGGCATGCAATGTTAGTTACATTTTCCTGAGGTTTATTTCCACAAAGCTTTTGAGGGGAATACAACAAACAGCACGCACCACATACGTTGTATGGAGATGTTTGCTGATCTCCCTCAGTGTGACACGGGTCTCAATCCCCTGGTCACAGGTGTTGAATCATTAACAAAATTCAAATCTTGTTATTGTCAATCTTACCTCAGAGACCAGCTCTATATCCGCCTGTGTTCAATGGGGTGAAAACCCCCAAGGTCCAAAAGCTCATGCATGGCTGAGTTTGGAACAGCCTCAGTGGTAAATATTTCGCCAACCGTAATCAAGTTCTGAATGGGTTCCCAGCCTAAAAGTGTAAACAAAATTGGTGACCTTATTTACAACATTCAGGGATGAAGTGATTCTCCCACCCTGGGACCTTCCCTTAGATCCTGAATATACTCAGCGACTGAGCACTCACAACTCCCTCTGGGTTAGAGAATTCCAAACAACAACAACAACCTGTATTTATATAGTGACTTTAACTGAATGAAATGCCCCCAGGTGCTTCACAGGAACATATCACACAGAGTCACATAAGCAGAAATTGAGCAAAGCCTTGGTCAGACAGCCAAGGAGTGTCTAAGAGGAGGAAAGCGGAAGGTGAGAAGGTTTGGGGAGGGAATTCCAGAGTTTGGGGCCCCGGCAACTGAAGGCACGGCCACCAATGATGGAGAAAATAAAATCAGGGATGCTCGAGACCAGAACCGTCTGAGTAAAGAAATTTCTCTTCATCTCCGTCCTAAATGACGGATCCTTTCTCCTAAGACTATGAACCGAGGCGGCACAGTGGCACAGTGGTTAGCACTGCTGCCTCACAGCGCCAGGGACCTGGGTTCGATTCCCGGCTTGGGTCACTGTCTGTGTGTGGAGTTTGCACGTTTTCCCCGTGTCTGCATGGGTTTCCTCCAGGTGCTCCGGTTTCCTCCCACAGTCCAAAGATATGCAGGTTAGGTGGATAGGCCATACTAAATTGCCCCTTAGTGTCAGGGGTACTAGCTAGTGTAAATGCATGGGGTTATGGGGATAGGGCCTGGGTAGGATTGTTGTTGGTGCAGGTTCAATGGGCCAAATGGCCTCCTTCTGCACTGTAGGGATTCTATGAACCCCAAGTCTAGATTCCCCAGCCTTTCAATGTTGGCAATCTCTACTGTCAAAGCCTCTATGAATTTTATACTTTTCAATGACATCATGTCTCTTTCTTCTCATTGGAAAGAATCTGTCCTCAATTTCCTCGAACATCCTCAGACAGCCTATAAGGCAAGTTTAGGTCTGTGCTCCAGAGATAGGAAGAGGAAGAATCTGAAAACCCTGGGAGCATCACAACTCAATCCATAGAATCCCTACAGTGCAAAAGGAGGCCATTCAGCCCATCAAGTCTGCACCGAATCTCCAAAAGAAAATCTCACCCAGGCTCAACCTCCGCCCTATCCCGTAACCCTGCACATTTACCATGTCTGATCCTACACATCCTTGCACACTAAGGGACAACTTAGCATGGCCAGTCAACCTAACCTTGGAGTGTGGGAGGAAACCGGAGGAAACCCATGCAGACACGGGCAAACTCCGCACAGACAGTGACCCAAGGCCGGAATAGAACCCACATCCCTGGCGCTGTGAGGCAGCTGTGCTAACCACTGTGCCACCCTATCCTGATATCAAGCACAAGGGCAGGTAGCTTACTGGATAATGAACAAGAGTTCACTGACCCACATTGACTCCCAGTCCAGCATCATCTCATTGTTAGACGTGTGTAGTGGTGTTGCCAACTTTGATTGGATGTATTCCTGGAAGTTTTATCAAATGATCTCCTACCTCCACCTGTCCAGGATATTCAAACATCTCTTTTATCCAAATTTCTACAACTAATAATGAATGCCCCAATGATTGTTCTCCTGGGTTTGCTTGCAGGGAATGTCCTTGAGGTTAAATTTTAATTCTTGGAGACTCCAGGGCAATCCCGGAGGGTTAGCAACCTTTACTTCAATGTGTAAAGTACAGATTTAGGTGTTGGATTGCGTTGGTACCCATGTAAATTCTGCAAGAGCCAGAGTCATTCCTTGCAACGAATGGGAAAGAAAATAACAAAAAGAGACACCTGAAATGTATATTTAATTTCCTCTCATTTGAAGGATTTTCCTCCTTAATCCACACTAACAAGTAAAATTAAAGTTTATTTATTTGTCACAAGTAGGCTTACATTAACACTGCAATGAAGTTACTGTGAAAGTCCCCTAGCTGCCACACTCTGGCACCTGTTTGGGTGCACTGAGGGAGAATTCAACATGGCCAATACACCTAACCAGCACGTCTTTCAGACTGTGGGTGGAAACCCACACAGGCACGGGGAGGATGTGCAAACACTGCACACAGTGACCCAAGCCGGGAATTGAACCTGGGTCCCTGGGGCTGTGAGGCAGCAGTGCTAACCACTGTTACCTGCCCTTACACATGCCGTGCTGCTCTTACACATGCTAGTTGCAGTTTGTCTCTTCATTTCCATGTTCGACGATTGATGGATATGTTTAGACTTTTGTTGAAACTGTTCACAACATGAGGTCAGTCAAGGTCTCACACATGATACGGAGCATTGTCTCACACCTATTGAGAGATGTGTGCTGCCTCTTGCCGCTAAGTCACAGAAAAGTACTCTGGCAATGCAATTGGTCCCTTAATTTCCTGAGGGAATTGTCTGCTATGTTCTTCCCTGTCACTCAAGGCTCAAAGGCAAATTAAATCAGTTTACTCCTTGCGTTAAAAGCCTGGACAGCTCAGTTGTCTGGATAGCTAGCATGTAGCTCAGAGTGGCATCAACTGCATAGCTTCAATTCCTACTCCAGCTGAGGCAGACTTGGGACCTGCCCCTGAGAGAGGAAGGTGATGATAAACCCCCAGTGATATGACCAGCTCAGGATGAAGCATCAGCAACAATGAGCCAAGGACCAGCCTTCAGACAGAGCACACACACCATTCTCCTCATCTTATACATCCCACATCAACTGCTTTTATTTGATGTGATGCCAACAAGTTGCATTTATTTAGCACCTATGACCACAAAAAATGTCCCATGATGCTTCACCAGAGCAAAATCAGACAATGTTTGACCATAGACCAAGAAGGAAGCATTAAAGGTGACTAAAGCTTGGTCAAACAGGAAAGTTTTAAGGCAGTCTTAAAGGAGGAGCAAAGAGGAGAATCAGAGGATAGAAATTCCAGAGCTTAGCCACAACCACCAATGGTGGGTTGACGATGACATCACCAGGCACTGTTTCTCACACGTTTGATTGTCTCTTTTTCTCTCTCTCTCCCTCTTTCTCTGTCTCCTTCTCTCTCTCTCTATGAGTCTCTCTCTCTCTCTCTATCTCTCTCTCTATGAGTCTCTTTCTCTCTCTGTCTCTTTCTCTCTCCCTGTCTCCCTCTCTCTCTGTCTCACACTCTCTCTGTGTCTCTCTCTTTGTATGTGTGTCTCTCTCTCTGTCTCTCTCTCTCTCTCACACTCTCTCTGTCACACTCTCTCTGTCTCTCTCTGTGTCTGTCTCAGTGGTAGTCCTTCGCACCCTCAGTCAAGTTTGAAAAAGTATTAATCATCCTGGATCTGTCTAGGATTCTGTCCATTGCTCTATTGGCTAGACAGGAAATTGAGAAAGCAATAGACAATTTCAGTTAAAGATTTGCACCCAAAATGGATACAGGAAGATTGCACTTTGCAACTCCTCGGGCTGCAGGAATCACTGCTCCTCAGAAAGAGTAGATAGAGTTGGGAATGATCTCTTTTGGGAATGTCCAAGAGTGAAATAAGGTGTGTGTGCGTGTTCTGTCAAATTTCAGACAATGCAGATGGAAATTGAGCCCAGGAGTAAAGCAAACAGCCAATGCACATTTAGCCCATGGCACATTACTGACAAAGACCACATTTTATAACAAAAATTTACCCATTCTCAGTATATGGACCAGCATTTGTTGCCTATCCCTAAGTTCCCTTGAGAAGGTAGCGGTGAGTAGCCTTGACCTGCTGCAGTCAATATGATTTGGGGCGGCACGGTGGCACAGTGGTTAGCACTGCTGCCTCACAGCACAGGGACTCGGGTTCAATTCCCGGCTTGGGTCTCTGTGTGGAGTCTTCACGTTCTCCCTGTGTTTGTGTAGGTTTCCTCCGGGTGCTGCGGTTTCCTCCCACAGTCCAAAGATGTGCGGGTTGGGTGGATTGGCTATGGTAAATTGCCCCTAAGTGTCAGGGGGACTAACTAGGGGATTTGCATGTGGTTATGGGGATAGGGCCTGGGTGGGATTGAGGTCGGTGCAGACTCGATGAGCTGAATGGCCTCCTTCTGCACTGTAGGATTCTATGACAATATGTACAGAGTGCTGTGAGGAAGGGAGCTCCAGGATACTGACCCAGCAATAATAAAGCTACAGTCCTTCCACATCAGGATGGGAGAGACAGGTTAAGTGAGTGGGCTACAAGGTGACAGATGGAGTTTAATGTGAAGAGCTGTGAGGTTAATCACTTCGTAAGATTAGAAATGCAGAATATTTTTTAAATGGCCTGAAACTTGTGAATCTGGCATTCAGGGGGAGTTGGGCGTACTCATACAAGGAATACAGAAAGTTAGCATGCAGGTGAAACAAGCAATTAAGAGGGGGAGTGGAATGTTGGCCAAAATTGCAAGGGAATTGGAGTAGAAGAATAAGGAAGTTGTGCTACGTGGGATTTGCTGAGACCATGAAGCAAATTCTCCCTTTCCGCCTGCCATGGGAATCGGAGCGGGCGAGGGGCGGACCGTGGAAAGGTCCGTTGACCTCAGGTGGGATTTTCCGGTTTCGGGGCGAGAGCGGCCGGAAAATCCCGCCCCACATCTGGTGTAGTGTGTGACAATTTTAAGAAAGGGTATACTTGCACTGGAAGCAAGGTTCACCAGATTGATTCCTAGGATAAGGGGATATCAAGATAGGCTGAGCAAATTGGGCCTGTAGTCACTGGAATATACAAGAATGAGAGGTGATTTCATTGAATGTTACAAGATTCTGAAGGGGCTTGACAGGGAGGTTTTCCCCCTCCCCGGCTGGGGAATCTAGAACAAGGGAGCATAATCTCAGGATAAGGTTTTGATTTGATTTGATCTTTTATTGTCACATGTATTAACATACAGTGAAAAGTACTGTTTCTTGCATGCTATACAGACAAAATATACCGTTCATAGAGAAGAAAACGAGAGAGTGCAGAATGTAGTCTTACAGTCATAGCTAGGATGTAGAGAAAGATCAACTTAATGCAAGGTAAATCCATTCAAAAGTCTGACAGCAGCAGGGAAGAAGCTGTTCTTGAGTCGGTTGGTACATGACCTCAGACTTTTGTATCTTTTTCTCGAAGGAAGAAGCTGGAATAGAGAATGTCTGGGGTGCGTGTCTGCTTTGCCAAGGCAGCGGGAAGTGTAGACAGAGTCAATGGATGGGAGGCTGGTTTGCGTGATGGATTGGGCTTCATTCACAACCCTTTGTAGTTCCTTGTGGTCTTGGGCAGAGCAGGAGCCAAACCAAGCTGTGATACAACCAGAAAGAATGCTTTCTATTTTGCATCTGTAAAAGTTGGTGAGAGTCGTAGCTGACATGCCAAATTTCCTTAGTCTTCTGAGAAAGTAGAGGCGTTGGTGGGGCTTTCTTAACTGGGGGCTGTAATAATTCTTGTTCACCAGTTATGGGATAAACAACAACATGTTTATTTGCAGGGAAAGACTGCACAGAGGCTTGCAGCCTTGTGGCTGCAACCCGCTCCCAAGAATGTTCTGGAACAGCAACCCCTGCTTACCAGGGTGATCCTCCGCCCTGCACCCCGATTGGTTTCCCAGGTCACGTGACCCTTACTCGGCAGATCGATCCTGAAGGGGACAATCGCCACAGGGGCGATTACTGGGGACTGAGAGGAGGAGAAATTCTTCATCAAAGAATTGTCCATCTTTGGAATTCTCTACCTCAGAGGGTTGTGGATGCTCCATCACTGAACATATTTAAGGCTGATATAAACAGATTTTTGGTCTCTCAGGGAATTAAGGGACATGGGTACCAGGCTGGAAAGTGGAGTTGAAGCCAGAGACCAGCCATGATCACCGAGCCACATGGCCTACACCTGCTCCTATTTCTTTTGTTGTTATATTTTTGCTAGCAGGTGGTGATGTACCCATGCGTTTGCTGCCCTTGTCCTTTAGAAATTGTAAGTGAGGAAGGTATCCTGGCAAGTTGCTATAGTGCATCCTACATCTAGTAATCCTAGAATCCCACAGTGCAGAAGGAGGCCATTTGACCCATCGAGTTTGCACTGACCACAATCCCACCCAGGCCCCATCCCCACAACCCCACGCATCTACCCTAGCTAGTCCCCCTGACACCAAGGGGAAATTTAGCATGGCCAATCAACCTAACCCACACATCTTCGGACTGTGCGAGGAAACTGGAGCACCCGGAGGAAACCCACGCAGACACGGGGAGAACGTGCAAACTCCACACAGACGGTGACCCGAGGCCGGAATTGAACCCAGGTCCCCTGGTGCTGTGAGGCAGCAGTGCTAACCACTCTGCCACCCGATATATATATATATCAATATATCATATATATATATGATACACACTGCTGCCACTGTGTGCCGGTGTTGGAGGAAGTGAATGTGGGTGGGTGGATGAGAAAGTAGACTGTTAGTTGTTCTGGATGGTGTTGAACTTCCTGAATGCACTCATCCAGGCAAGTGGAATATATTCCACCACAAGTCCACTCCTTCTTGAGAGAGAGAGAGAGAAAGAGAGTGATGACAGAGGAAACAACTTAAGAATTTAGGATGATGTATTTTTATTCATGGAGCGTGGGTGTTGGTGGTAAGGCCAGCATTTATTGCCTATGTCCAGACTTTTATGAAATATGGGGACGTACGTTGTGTAAAATATTTCACAGAGGTCCCGAGCAACAGAGGCTGGTTTTAGTGCAGAAATGATATATTAATGAAAAGCGAATAGGATCCAATTACTTAGAATTGGGATTTTTTTTAAAGTAAAAATGAATCTTAATTAGTCCTTCCCTGTCAAATTGTGCCATTGTAGTAATGAAATAGATCTGTTATATTGATCCACAGTAATGCAGATTCCTAGCAGTGGGATTGATGAATACTATCAAAACTAAACCCTTTCCCTCACAGGGGTGGCACGGTGGCACAGTGGTTAGCACTGCTGCCTCATAGTGCCAGGGACCTGGGTTTGATTCCCAGCTTGGGTCACTGTCTGTGTGGAGTCTGCACATTCTCCCCGTGTCTGTGTGGGTTTCCTCCGGGCGCTCCGGTTTCCACCCACAGTCCAAAGACATGCTGGTTAGGGTGCATTGGCCGTGCTCAATTGCCCCTCAGTGTACCCGAACAGGTGTCAGAGTGTGGCGACGAGGGGATTTTCACAGTAACTTCATTGCAGTGTTAATGTAAGCCTATTTGTGACTAATAAATAAACTTTACTTCACTTACTTTTCACATGGTCAGTGTTTCGATGCCCTTCCCTCCCTGCTGCGGAGATGGAGCAATGATTTCCGGTTCCTCCTCTTTTACCTGTCAAATTGGAGACTGCTTTCCATTTTACAGCAAAAATTGATTTAAAGCTGATGGGGCTTCATAGCAACTCCCAAGTCTCGGTGTGAATAAGAGTTTTTTAAAAACTGCTCAGAGTGACACCATGGAGCCTGATGGGAGGTCACAGACCTGTTAACTCTGTTTCTCCCTCCGCAGGTGCTGCCAGACCTGCTGAGCATTGTGCGGCATTTCCTGTTTTTATCATGGTGTGTACTCTAGTCTATTGTGGCCACCTGATTTGTCCCATAGGGAATGAGACTGGGGAGTTGGGAAACAAGAAAATGATGAAGGGGTCATCCAGACCTGAAACGTTGGCCCTATTCTCTCTCCACAGATGCTGTCAGACCTGCTGAGATTTTCCAGCATTTTCTGTTTTTGCTACTGCTGCTGTTGTGTCAATGAGATAATGACCAGTTTTGAAATGTTGATTGGGGGGTGAATATTGGACAAGACTGTGGCGAGAACCTCACCGCTATTCTTAAAATACTGGCCTTAGGATATTTTACGTCCCCCTGAGAATCTCAGTTTAATGTCTCATCTGAGAAAAAGTGTGTTTGAAAAATTTCAAGTCCAGTCTCCCATCAGGTCAATGCAAAGATTCCATAATCAGCCGGCACAATGGCACAGTGGTTAACACTGCTGCTTCACGGGTAGATAGTTTTCTGATGTTTAAATCACGGGTAGATAGTTTTCTGATGTTTAAATCACGGGTAGATAGTTTTCTGATTGATAAGGGAATTAGGGGATATGGGGAGCAGGCGGGTAAGTGGAACTGATTCGCTTCAGATCAGCCATGATCTTGTTGAATGGCGGGGCAGGCTCGAAGGGCCAGATGGCCTACTCCTGCTCCTATTTCTTATGTTCTTATGTTCTTATGTTCACAGCACCAGGGATCTGGGTTCAATTCCCAGGTCACTATCTGTGCAGAGACTGCACATTCTCCGCTTGTTTGTGTGGGTTTCCTCCGGGTTCTCTGGTTTCCTCCCACAATCTGAAAGACGTGCTGGTTAGGTGCATTGTCCGTGCTAAATTCTCCTTCAGTGTATCCGAAAAGGTGCCAAAGTGTGACAACTAGGGGATTTTCACAGTAACTTCATTGCTGTGTTAATGTAAGCCTACTTGTGACTAATAAATAAACTTTATCTCTAGTGAGTCTCACTGTCTAAGGCCCATGTTATCAATTACAAAGCCAATTTCTCATTTTGATTTTTCTTGGTTGTGTGAGTTGTGAAATTTGCCAGCGCCTCTAACCCGGGCCCCTGCGTGATCTTCATTCCCTATTCAATTATTCAGCACTTCTTGAGCATCACCTGCTAGACTTCCACCCACTTGCTGCGATAGCTACGGTTCAGCTGATCTCATTGTGCCTCCAACGCTTTCACCAGGTGACAGTGTGAAGCAGGGCAGGCAACACAGGGCTGGGGGGTTGGGGAGGGGTGCAGCAGCAGGGAATGACTTTGACAGGAGGCGCATTGAGTAAGCCTGGGCACGGAGCCAACACATCCCAGTTCCTGCACCCCACCTCTCTTAGCACAGAGCAGAGCCTGCATGTGCTGATAGATTGAGGATTCAGAAAGAGTAAGTGTTATTTTGAAGGTATCACTTGGTAAGGGGTGGTAAATATTTTGTGAGGCCTCAGCTAGAAAATTGTGTCCAATTCAGGGCTCTGCAGCTTAGGGAGGACATCTAAACCTCGAGGAGGGTGCAGAGAAGGACGGCGCCAGGGATGAGAGAATTCAGTTGTGTAGAAAGACTGGAGAAGCTGGGATTGTTCTCCTTAGATCAGAGAAGGAGATTTATTTGAGGCTTTCAAAATCACGGAAGATTTTGATAAGACTAAATAGGGGGAAACTGTTTCCACTTTTGGTAAGTCAGTAAGAAGGGAACAGTAATTTAAGATCATTGGTAGAAAAGCCAGGGGCAGATGAAGAGAATTTTTTCATGCATCAAGTTGTTATGATCTAAAAAGGCAGTGGATGCAGATTCAACCGTAACTTTCCAAAGGGAATTGGGTACATAACGGGAAAGGGAAAATTCTGCAGAATTATGGAGATTGAGCAGAGAAGTGGGACTAATTAGCTAGTTCTTTCAAAGATCCTAAACAACAGACTGCAAGTCAATATAATCCCCAATCAATACTCAAGGTTCCTTGCTGAAAATGGAAATTTGCAGTGTTGTCTTTGAGGGAACCATTCCAATGCCAATTGTATCAGGGCAACATGCTAATATCATAGAATAGTGCTCCACGGAAGGAGGTTATCCAACCCATCTAGTCTATGCCTGCTTTCCTTTATGTGGTAAAAAGTCCAAGGAAGGTAGATGTAACATGGTTGCAATTGCCTGTAGGAGCTTTTAGATAACCAAATAAACAGTACAATAGCAGGAAAATAAATTTGCGAAAATAAATAATTCAATTAAGGGGAGGTGATGGCCTAGTCGTATTATCGCTAGACCATTAATCCAGAAACTCAGCTCATGTTCTGGGGACCTGAGTTCGAATCCTACCACGGCAGGTGGTGGAATTTGAATTCAATAAAAAATATCTGGAATTAAGAATCTACTGATGACCGTGAAACCATTGTCAATTGTTGGAAAACCCCATCTGGTTCATTAATGTCCTTTAGGGAAGGAAATCTGCTGTCCTTACCTGGTCTGGCCTACACGTGGCTCCAGAGACACAGCAATGTGGTTGATCCTCAACTGCCCTCGGGCAACTCGGGATGGGCAATAAATGCTGGCCAGCCAGCGATGCCCATGTCCCACGAATGAATAAAAAATTAGAAGAGATTGCTTGGGTGGCAACTTGTTGAAGTGAATTTTCCTGCAGCTCCACAACCCTCTGGGATTTCTGCACTCCTCAAATTCTGGCCTCTTAAGCATCCCTTATTTTAATCTATCCACCATTGGTGGCCTGACCCCTAAGCTCTGGAATTCCCTCCCTAAACCTCCCTATCTCTCTTTTCTCCTTTAAGTTTCTCCTTAAAATCTACCTCTTTGGCCAAGTTTTGACCCAATATTTCCTAATGTGTCAAATTTTGTTTTATAAAATTCCTACAAATCTCCTTTGGTCATTTCACTACATTGGTGATACGAGATAAAAACAAATTGTTATTGATAAACTGAACTGGATGAAGTAACAAAAGAAACAGGAGCAGACTAGCCATTCGGCCCCTTGTTCCATCATTCAATAAGATCATGGCTGATCTGATTGTGGTCATAACTCCACTTTTAACTTCAAGTAACAGTAGGGCTAAAAGAGTGGAATGGGTTGTCTAGGAGCGTATTGTTTGGCTAGGATTGAGTAGGATGTGTTTACCTTTTATAAGAGTTTCTGCCAATCTTCTCTTGAAGTTACGCTGGGCAATCAAGAAAATTCTTGACCAAGATTCTGAGCAACAAAAAATGGTCTCAACCCATCTCTCTCCCTCTTCATCCCACCCTATCCCCCAACTGTACATCCACACTGAATTCCAACAGTCTGTTCTTATTATCTCCCTTATCCCCACCTCTCCCTAATTGCTCTTGAGAAGGTGGCGGTGAGCTGCCATCTTGAAATGTTGAAGTCCATTTGTTGGTGGTACTCTTACAGTTAGGGAGGGAGTTCCAGGATTCTGAGCAACAGTGAAGGAATGTTGAAAAAAGTTCTAAGCCAGGATAGTGTGTGATTGGGAGGGGAACATGCAGGTGATGATGTTCCCATGCATCTGCTGCGCTTGTCCTCCTTCTATGTGGGAAGTTGCAAGTTTGGAAGGTGCTTTTGAAGGAGCCTTGGTAAATTGCTGCAGTGTACCTTGTAGGTGGTAGACACTGATGCCGCTGTGCATCGGTGCTGGAGGGAGTGAAGGTTCAAGGTGGTGAATGGGGTGCCAGTCCTGGAAGGTGTAAACCTTTTTGAGCGTTGTTGGAGCTGCACTCCCGACTTGTGCCTTGTAGATGGTGGACAGGCTTTGGGGAGTCAGTCTATATTATTTAATCTGTATGCTGTGAGCAGGTGATGTTATTAAAGTGACTCCTTGACCCTGGAGGCATCTTGATTCCCTCTTGTACAATGTTGTTGTGAAGGTTGGCAGCTGCTTAAGAATGGGGATCAGAGCATTCAACTAACGGGCATCATTATACAAGAATACTAGACAGGAAACTCCTGGGAAGAGTCTCAGTGTCAGGGAATGGTTTATTCTGCTGGATACCAACACATTCCGCCATTGCATCATCATATCCCCCAATGTCACTAATTCACCAAGCAGCCACTTCACCTCTCTAACTCCCCCGCCCCCCACCACCCTCCCCCCACCCTCTCACTGTATTCCCAACCCAATCTTTCAGTCACGATTCCAGCCGCTGCCCCACTGTCTTCTTCCAGTGCTCCTCAAGCTCCTGACTTGGCCACAAACCCAATGATGCAAGTGGTAGATTTTTCACAGTGGGTGCAACTCATGTGTGTACAATGTGCCTAAAGTCGATGAAGAAAGGAAAAGAAAGATGCATTTATATGGCGCTTTTCATGACTTCGGAATGTCCCAAAGTATTTTACAGCCAGTCACGGTGGGAATACGGGAGCCAATTTGCACACAGCAAGATCCCAGCAAATTTCGCCTCTCAAGCCAATCCGGTTGTAAAAGTGACGTTGGCTGCGGGAATAAATAAATATTGGCTGGAGGAGCAGGGAGAACTCCTCCTGCCATCATCAATATAGCACGAAGTTACTTCTCACACATGTCTGATCTGGCAGACAGGAGATCCTCAGGTTAATATCTCATCAGAAAGGCAGTGCTGCCAACAGTGCCGCACTCCCTCAGCGGCGCCAGTGCGAGTACCGGCCTGGATGACAGGCTCAGATCTGGGTAAGACTTAATGGAACTCTCACATGTCCGACTCAGAGTAACCCCCCCGTGACTGAATCCCAACTCACACCCCCTCACTGAGACACACCCCCCCCTCACTGAGACACACTCCCCCCTCACTGAGACTCACTCCCCCCCTCACTGAGACTCACTCCCCCCCTCACTGAGACTCACTCCCCCCCTCACTGAGACTCACTCCCCCCCTCACTGAGACTCACTCCCCCCCCCACTGAGACACACTCCCCCCTCACTGAGACACACTCCCCCCCCTCACTGAGACTCACACCCCCCCTCACTGAGACACACCCCCCCCTCACTGAGACTCACTCCCCCCCTCACTGAGACACACTCCCCCCCCTCACTGAGACTCACTCCCCCCCTCACTGAGACACACCCCCCCCTCACTGAGACACACTCCCCCCCCTCACTGAGACTCACTCCCCCCCTCACTGAGACACACCCCCCCCTCACTGAGACACACTCCCCCCCCTCACTGAGACACACCCCCCCCTCACTGAGACACACCCCCCCCTCACTGAGACACACTCCCCCCCCTCACTGAGACTCACTCCCCCCCTCACTGAGACACACTCCCCCCTCACTGAGACTCACTCCCCCCTCACTGAGACACACGCCCCCTCTCACTGAGACACACTCCCCCCTTACTGAGACTCACTCCCCCTCACTGAGACACACTCCCCCCCCCACTGAGACACACTCCCCCCTCACTGAGACACACTCCCCCCCCCACTGAGACACACTCCCCCCTCACTGAGACTCACTCCCCCCTCACTGAGACACACTCCCCCCCCCCACTGAGACTCACTCCCCCCTCACTGAGACACACTCCCCCCTTACTGAGACTCACTCCCCCCTCACTGAGACTCACTCCCCCCTCACTGAGACTCACTCCCCCCTCACTGAGACACACTCCCCCCTCACTGAGACACACCCCCCCCTCACTGAGACCCACTCCCCCCTCACTGAGACTCACTCCCCCCCTCACTGAGACTCACTTCCCCCCTCACTGAGACTCACTCCCCCCCTCACTGAGACACACTCCCCCCTCACTGAGACACACCCCCCCCTCACTGAGACCCACTCCCCCCTCACTGAGACACACCCCCTCTCACTGAGACTCACTCCCCCCCTCACTGAGACACACTCCCCCCTCACTGAGACACACCCCCCTCACTGAGACACACTCCCCCCCCCACTGAGACTCACTCCCCCCTCACTGAGACACACTCCCCCCCCCACTGAGACTCACTCCCCCCTCACTGAGACACACTCCCCCCTTACTGAGACACACCCCCCCCCTCACTGAGACACACTCCCCCCTCACTGAGACTCACTCCCCCCCTCACTGAGACACACTCCCCCCTCACTGAGACACACCCCCCCCTCACTGAGACACACTCCCCCCTCACTGAGACTCACTCCCCCCTCACTGAGACACACTCCCCCCCTCACTGAAACTCACTCCCCCCTCACTGAGACACACTCCCCCCCCTCACTGAGACTCACTCCCCCCTCACTGAGACACACTCCCCCCCTCACAGAGACTCACTCCCCCATCACTCAGACACACTCCCCCCTCACTGAGACACACCCCCCCCCCTCACTGAGACACACTCCCCCCTCACTGAGACACACTCCCCCCTCACTGAGACACACTCCCCCCCTCACTGAGACTCACTCCCCCCTCACTGAGACACACTCCCCCCCCTCACTGAGACTCACTCCCCCATCACTGAGACACACTCCCCCCTCACTGAGACACACTCCCCCCCTCACAGAGACTCACTCCCCATCACTCAGACACACATCCCCCTCACTGAGACACACTCCCCCCCACACTGAGACACACTCCCCCCTCACTGAGACACACTCCCCCCTCACTGAGACACACTCCCTCCCTCACTGAGACTCACTCCCCCCTCACTGAGACTCACTGCCCCCCTCACTGAGACTCCCTCCCCCCTCTCACTGAGACTCACTCCCCCCTCACTGAGACACACTCCCCCCTCACTGAGACTCACTCCCCCCTCACTGAGACTCACTCCCCCCTCACTGAGACTCACTCCCCCCTCACTGAGACACACTCCCCCCTCACTGAGACTCACTCCCCCCTCACTGAGACACACTCCCCCCTCACTGAGACACACTCCCCCCTCACTGAGACTCACTCCCCCCTCTCACTGAGACTCACTCCCCCCCTCACTGAGACTCACTCCCCCCTCACTGAGACACACTCCCCCCTCACTGAGACTCACTCCCCCCTCTCACTGAGACTCACTCCCCCTCTCACTGAGACACACTCCCCCCCTCACTGAGACACACTCCCCCCTCACTGAGACTCACTCCCCCCTCACTGAGACTCACTCCCCCCTCACTGAGACTCACTCCCCCCTCACTGAGACACACTCCCCCCTCACTGAGACTCACTCCCCCCTCACTGAGACACACTCCCCCCTCACTGAGACACACTCCCCCCTCACTGAGACTCACTCCCCCCTCTCACTGAGACTCACTCCCCCCCTCACTGAGACTCACTCCCCCCTCACTGAGACACACTCCCCCCTCACTGAGACACACTCCCCCCCTCACTGAGACACACTCCCCCCTCACTGAGACTCACTCCCCCTCCTCACTGAGACACACTCCCCCCACACCCCCCCTCCCCCCCCCCCCCCCCCGGCCCCCGTCACTGAGACAAGCCCACTCCCACTCGCTGGCCCATTTCGTCCCTCACACCTTGTGAAGCGTCTTGGGCAGTTTTTCTCCAGGAAGGCAGCTCGATAAATACATTGAGTTAAACAGAGTGGGGGCAGCTCGCTCTCAGGGGTTAATTATTTTTTCCTCTCACATAACTTGCTACTCCGAAGCACTGATAGTCATCTATATTTAGCAGTGGTTGTCATGGCAGCAGTTTCTAAAGTGCTGGAATACCTTGGATTTAAAGGCGCATCCCTCCCTGTGTTTGGTTTTCTTCCTCCTGGAAGGCTGACATCGCTGGCCCTCACTGTCAGTGTTTACTGGGGGACAATCTATTCCTCCAGCTCTGCTCCGTAATCAGCTGAGAATCAGCTCACCAGGGCTGTGCCCAACTCAACTCAGTCGACCTTTCACCTTCCTTCCTGTGGATCCCACAATTATTTTGACAGCAAGAAGCCACTGGCTATGACAATTCGTCCTGAGCACATGATTTGCTTCATGCATTACCCCTCCAACCTCCCCCTGACTGCTTGCGTTCAGTTCAACATTCTCCCCTTCAGCCGATTCACACCGGACAATAATCCAGCTCCAAGATCTTTGCTTCTTCACCAAGTCTCCATTTTCAGCAAGTGTCAATTCACAGTTAGATTATGAGGGTATCACACACACATTTACACACACACGCACACACACACACGCGCACACACACGCGCATACACACGCACACACACACACACATATGCACACACACACATATGCACGCACACAACCACACACACATGAACATGCACACATGAACATGCACACGCATGCACACACATGCACACACACACATGCACACACTCATATGCACATACGCGCACACACATGCGCGCACACACACACGCAAACACACATGCACACACGCATGCACACACATATGCACACATACAACCACACACATATGAACATGCACACACACACACACGCACACACACACGCACATGCATGCGCACATGCATGCGCACACATGCACACTCACACACACACATGCACACTCACACGCACACACTCACATGTGCACACACACACTCACTCACATTCACTCACGTGCACTCACACACACACACATGCACACTCACACACACATGCACATTCACACACACACACACTCATACTGACACACAAACTCACACACACACACACACACACACACTCACACACATACACATGCACACACACGCATTCACACACTCATATACACGCTCATTCACATTCATACAAACACACACATCACTTACACACAATTATTCATCTCTCACACACATCCACTCGCTCATGCTCACACTCATCCACTTGCACACACGTACTCACATACATACACACACAATCACACACAGAAACTCACACATATACTCACATGCATAGACACTTGTGCACACACGCACACACACTTTCATGTATATAATCAGACATCCTTTCAACAGGCAGAGACACACTGCAACGTCACATATTGGCACAGTCTCTCACACACACAATCATACATACTATGACTGACGGAGACTCACACAGCACACATTGATACAGCCTCTGTCTCTCTCTCTCTCACACGTACACACTAGACACACATTACACAGAGACACACACTGACTTACATATATCTGCTGGAATTTTCCAGCCCCTCACTACTGCGGGAGAATCCATGGCAGGACTGGCGAGGCATTGAAATCTCCGTTCATGTCGACGGGACAGGAAGATGTTGCTGGCATGGAAGACTGGAAAATTCCAGCCATAGATTCTGGTTCCAGAATCTATGGCCACCAGATTGGAAAATAATCAATATAATCCTCTAACGAAAAGAAAAATGGGAGACAGAAAGCAGGAAACTAGGCCAATTAGCCTAATATCTGTCATAAGGAAAATTCTGGAACCTAGAGGATCAGAAGAACTTGGGGTCCGGGTCCATAGGACTCTAAAATCGGCCCCACAGGTGGAGGAGGTGGTTAAGAAGGCATATGGTGTGCTGGCCTTTATCAGTCGAGGGATTGAGTTTAGGAGTCTGGGGATAATGATGCAGCTATATAAGACCCTCGTCAGACCCCACTTGGAGTACTGTGCTCAGTTCTGGTCGCCTCATTACAGGAAGGATGTGGAAAAGATTGAAAGGGTGCAGAGGAGATTTACAAGGATGTTGCCTGGATTGAGTGGCATGCCTTATGAGGATAGGCTGAGGGAGCTCGGTCTTTTCTCCTTGGAGAGACGTAGGATGAGAGGAGACCTAATAGAGGTATATAAGATGTTGAGAGGCATAGATCGGGTGGACTCTCAGAGGCTTTTTCCCAGGGTGGAAATGGCTGCTATGAGAGGACACAGGTTTAAGGTGCTGGGGGGTAGGTACAGGGGAAATATTAGGGGGAAGTTTTTCACTCAGAGGGTGGTGGGCGAGTGGAATTGGCTGCCGTCAGTGGTGGTGGAGGCAAACTCAATAGGGTCTTTTAAGAGACTCCTGGATGAGTACATGGGACTTAATAGGATGGAGGGTTATAGGTAGGCCTAAAAGGTAGGGATATGTTCGGCACAACTTGTGGGGCCGAAGGGCCTGTTTTGTGCTGTAGTTTTCTATGTTTCTATGTTTCTATTAATAAGGAGACTATAGCACTCGGAAAACCATAATGCAACCAGACAGGGCTATCACCGTTTTGCAAAAGGGAAATCATTATTTTTTGAACCTCTGAGGAAGTAACAAGCAACATCACTAAAGGAGTGTCTGTAGGTGTGATGTATTTGGATTTCCAAAAGTAATTTGATAAGATGCCACATCGAAGTTTACTGCACAAAATAACTGCTCATGGAGGAGGTAGTATATTAACATCGATAGATGGCTGGTTAATTAAGGACAGTAAGAAGTCTCACAACACCAGGTTAAAGTCCAACAGGTTTATTTGGAATCACAAGCTTTCGGTGTGCTGCTCCTTCATCAGGTGACTTACCTGATGAAGAAAGAGCACTCTGACAGCTCATGATTCCAAATAAACCTGTTGGACTTTAACCTGGTGTTGTGAGACTTCTTACTGTGCCTACCCCAGTCCAATGCCGACATCTCAACCTCATAACTAACAGGAAGCAGCGGGTGGTCGTATATGGGTCATTTTTGAGTTGACAAGCTGACCCCAGTGGAGTGCCACAGTGACCAGTGCTGGAGCCTCAACTATTTACAATCCACGTCAATGACTAGGATGAACGGACCAAAGGTATGGTTGCTAAATTTGCTGATGACACAAAAATAGGTCGGCAAGTAAGTAAGTTGTGAAGTGGACGTAAGGAGTCTGCCCTGGGTCACAAATAGTTAAAGCGGGTGGACAAAAGATTGGAAGTTGGAGTATAATGTGGGAAAATGTGAACCTGTCCACTTTGGCGGGTAGAATTGAAAAGCAAGATATTATTTCAATAAAAGCAAAATACTGCGGATGCTGGGAATCTGTATTAAAAACAGAAAATGCTGCATAAACTCAGTAGGTCTGGCAGCATCTGTGGAGAGAGAGAAACAGAGTTCATGGGTGGGGTTTTCCAGCCATCCTGCTGGCGGGATCATCCAGTCCTGGTGAAACACCACTGCAAGTTCCCCAGCGGCAGAGTGCGAACAACAGGAAACCCCATTGACAGCGGCGGGACTGGAAAATCCCGTCATCAGATAATGGCAGGCCAGCTCTGCTGCCGCAAAACACACCGCGTTGGGGTTGCGCAGAAAATCCCACCCATCGTTTCGCGTACATATGACTCTTCTTCAGAACTCATATTATTTAAATGGAGAGAGATTGCCCAGTTCTCCCCTACAGAGGGACCTGGGTGTCCTGGTGCATGAACCACATAAAGTTAATTTGCAGGTACAGCAAGTGATTAGGAAGGAAAATAGAATGGAATATAAAAGTAGGAAAGTTTTGCTACAGTTGTGTAGGGCGTTGGTGAGACCACATCTGAAGGGCTATGTAAAGTTTTGGTCTCGTTATTTCAGAAGAGGTGTAATTACATTAGAAGCAGATCAGAGAAGGTTCACTCGACTGACTTCTGGGAAGGAGTTATCCTGCGAGGAAAGGTTGGACAGGTTGGGCCTGTATCCATTGAAGTTTAGAAGAATGAGAGGTGATCTTATTGAAAGGTATACGGTCCTGAGGGGACTTGACAGGGTTGATGCTGCAGGACGTTCCCCCTCGCGGGAAAGACTAAAACGAGGGGACATGGTTTAAAAATAATGATTCTCCCATTTAAGATGGAGTTGAGGAGAATGTGTTTCTCTCAGAGTCTCATTAGTGTTCTCTCATTAGTCTGTGAAATTCTCTTCCCCAGAGAGCGTTGGAGGCCGGATCATATTTCCAAGGCTGCATTAGAGAGATTCTGGATTGACAAAGGAGTCAAAAGGCATTGTGGGTAAACAGGAATGGAGCAGCCACTATCAGATTAGTCATGATCTTATCAAATACAGGAGGTGATGACGTCGTGGTATTGTCACTGGATTAGTTATCCAGAGACTTTGGGCAAGATCTGGAGACCCAGGTTCAAATGACAGATGGTGAAATTTGAATTCAATAAAAATCTGGAATCAAAAGCCTAAATGATGACCATGAAGCCATTGTCAATTGTCGTAAAGACCCATTTGGTTCATTAATGTCCTTTAGAGAAGGAAATCTGCCATCCTTACTTGGTCTGGCCTACATTTGACTCCAGATTCACAACAGTATGGTTGACTCTCAAATGCCCTCTGAAATGGAGGCCAGTTAGGGGTGGGCAATAACTGCTGACCCAGCCAGCAACACCCACATCCCGTAAATGAATAAAATAAAAGGCAGAGCAAGCTTGATGCGCCAAATAGCCTATTCCTGCTAATTAAAATGTTTGTATGTTGGTATGTACACTGCACAAATATGTTCACATTGCATGCACATCGTACACAATTCATCATACACACAAACACAACAGCTCACAATAACACACTCCAGCAGAGACCTCCAGATACAAGAAATTCGACAGTAACTTGCATTTATATTGCATTTTTAAGGTAATGAAATATCACAAGGTGTTTCACAAAGCGTAACCAGAAATGATTTAATACTGAACCAGATCAGGAGATAGCCAATCAAATGACCAAAAGCTTGGTCAAAGCGCTGGGTTTAAGGAACATCATAAAGGAAGAGAGAGAGAGATGGAGAGGTTTAGGGAGTGAATTCCAGAGCTCAGTGCCCAGATGGTTGAATGTGTGGCCTTGCTAGAAGTGTTTGATAAGGTTAGTGCCATATCTACCCTGGGAGTGTTTGATGGGGACAGTGTAGAGGGAGCTTTACCCTGTATCTAACCCCATGTTGTACCTGTCCTGGGAGTGTTTGGTGTGGCTTTTGCTACCAAATAAACCTGTTGGACTTTAACCTGGTGTTGTTAAACTTCTTACTGTGTTTGATGGGGACAGTGTAGAGGGAGCTTTACCCTGTATCTAACCCCATGTTGTACCTGTCCTGGGAGTGTTTGATGGGGGACAGTGTAAAAAGAGTTTTCAGTAATGAGTATATGGGTGCATAAATTTCACATAATTATTCAATTTAATTGATCCTTATTTTTCTCGATGATTCAGATTCTGGAAGTCCCTCATTTAGAATAAATGAGAGCTGACCCCTGAAGTGTGTCTGAGTGTCAGCTAAATATCTCATCAGCCACACATTCGCCGGACTGTAGCTCTGGAATCCTGCGCAACCGCCCAGACTTCATCTCAGCTCCAACAACGCTGCTCCAACCCTCAGCTTTTGACAGCAATACAAATAAAGGCCACCCCTGGCTGTCTGGAGTTTGGGCGAATGTGGCAACGTGAAAACACAGGGAGTGGGTGAAGAGGAAGAAATACAACCGCTGAACAACGGTAAACACAGTTTGGGAAAAGGGAGGCAAAGAATTGCCAGTTTGTCTCAGTTTGTGACACTTTGAGGAAAGTGAGTTCAAACCCCACTGCGGCAATTGAAAAAAATGATAAAATTTGACAACTGCTACACCTGCCTTTGGGTAGAGGCATAAACAGGAAATAGGTAATGAATCGGTAACGGGGTGGCACAGTGGCACAGTGGTTAGCGCTGCTGCCTCACAGCACCAGGGGCCCGGGTTCAATTCTGGCCTCGGGTCACTGTGTGGAGTTTGCACATTCTCCACATGTCTGCGTGGGTTCCCTCCGGGTGCTCCAGTTTCCTCCCACAGTCCAAAGATGTGCGGGTTAGGTGGATTGGCCCTGCTAAATTGCCCCTTAGTGTTGGGGGATTAGTAGGGTAAATATGAAGTGTTACAGGAATAGGGTCAGTGCAGACTTGATGGGCTGAATGGCCTCCTCCTGCGCTATAGGGATTCTATGCTTCTATGAATTGGCAGCTCGCTTTGGACTCTACCTACTTTCCCCTTTAATTTATTTGATCTGGGAGGAACAGGCTGCTCATTTGCTACCCAGAGATTAGGCTCATTCTTGCTGTCTGTCACTGAGACTTTAAAGCAATTCTGTCAGTCCAGATGAGTGGTTAAACGATACCATCGGAAACTGGCTCACTTATCATTCCCCTAGGTGCTGTTTGTTTGGTCAGAATCCTTCACTGAAGCCAATCATATCCTCCTGGCAACATGGAGATTGAATTTATAGTCTCAACATCACATCAGGGAAGGTGACTTTTACTCAACTTTTTCTACCCTTCTTACTCTAGATTTTTCAACCTGTATTGTTCTGGTCACTGCCAGCGGTTGGTACAAACCTCTCGGTGCCTGTGACAGTGCCTACGGATCAAAGAATGAAGAACAGTGCAGCACAGGAACAGGCCCTTCGGCCCACCTAGCCTATGCCGAAACATGATGCCTTTCTAAACTTGCAGGGCACAGTGGGACTCTGGATCAGGAGATTAAGGATTCAAGTCAAACTCCAGAGATTCAAGCTGTAATTGAGGCTGACACGTTCAGTGCAGTACTGAGGGAGTGCTGTGCTGTCAGAGGTGTTGTCTTTTGGATGAAATGTCAAACCTTGGCCCTCTCTGCCCTCCCAGGTAGGCACAACAGTGCGGGGCTATTAGTGAGATTCACGATTGGCATCCGGCCAATTGCGAATCTCCTAGGCATTGACATTTCCATATGATTAGTGGGCCTAGGACAGTATTCTCCGGGCCCACTACATCTCCCCCCGACCTGCCAGGAGAGGTTCCCACCAGCGGGGTTTACAACTGCTCCCCACTAACGGGGAACTCACCCCACTGGTGGGAACAGAGGCCATTGAGACCCCCGGGAGGTCAGGGGCAAGGAGGGTAGCCCTTGGGCCGTGTCAGCCTGGTAGTGCCGGCCTGGCCCCCTGGCACTGCCCAGCAGGCACCCTGGCACTGACCAAGGGGCACCTTGGCATTGTCCACTGGGCACTGGGCACTGGGCAGTGCCGCGGGGGCAGGACCAGAGGGGGTGGGCGTACTGGGAGGGGCCAATAAGGGGTTGAACAGAGGTGGGGAGTGAACCCGGAGGTATGGGGGGACGCGCTGCCACTCTGCAAGTGGAATCGGTGGGGGAAGGAGTGAGGGGGCTGGCCATTGTAGGGGGGGGATTAGGGCTGGCCACTGGGGGAGTAGATCAGGGCTGGGGGGGAAGATAAGGGGGTGGGGGTCCGGTAGGCCAGCAATCGGCTTGGTGGGATCGGGAAGGCTGGCAATTGTGGGGTGAAGGAGGCCAGTGATCAGGGTGGAGGTTCAGGGATAAACAGGAGGCTGGCGATGGAGGGCGCCAGTGCGCGTGCACCAGTCTCCCCACTGACAGATCAGCGCATGCGCAGTGGCTCGCTCAGCACTGTGCTGCCGGCCTCTCGGCTGGGATGAGGCCCCGCCCCCCACTTTCCCGTGTGAATCACCCTCTGGCACTCTGTATTGTTCAGAGGGTCAGAGATTCATTCCACTGAAAAAACGGGCGGGAAATTCTCCCGTTGGGCACTTTGTTTTGTTTCGGGAGAATCCTGCTCAATCCCACGGCCACTATTTGCAATGAGAACAGGGGAGATTTCCCCAGTGCACTGAGCAATATGTATCCCTCAATCAACCTCACATAAACAGATTATCTGATCATTATCACATTGTGTTTTGTGGGATCTTGCTGCTGCTTTTCCTACATTACAACAGTGATTGCACCTCATTGGATGCAAACCATTTTGGGACATCTTGGAGTCACGAAAGGCGCTATAAAAATGAATGATTCTTTATTTTCTTGTTCCAGTAATGTACAGGACAGGAGGCAGAGGACATGGAGGGGGTGGGGGTGTGTTGTGGGAGAGTGGGGGATAATTTACAGACCAGAATCTGATCGAGGGGGTTTCAATTAAACTATGTACGTTGCAGCATGTCTGTACTCACTATCCGGCTCCTTTGTTTGTTGACAATAGCTGTCAATGCAGATGGTGCATTCTGTGTCAGTGTTAAAAGTTATCACCAAGCGATATGCAACATGTTCACATTGCTTTCTGCGTCTTCCTTTGAATGAATACAATCAGCACCAGCTGCCCCTTTCCCTCCAGTTCCTCAGCCAAGTATTAAGCTGCAGAATGCGTTGCAATGTGGGTTAAGAGGGGAATTGAGCTATTTTCGGGGACAGAAGAGATACAATCATAATGACGTTATGCGAGACAATGTTGTCATTGGGGCTTTTAAACGGGACACAGGCTCCGACATGGTGCCAACAACGATCCAGTGGGAATGCTCACCCAGTGAATCCTACTTGTCAATAGCGTGGCAGTTACTTTTGTTCTTCATTAGGATTTATCCTGCTGATTGGAGACAAGTGAATCGAGGTCACAAAGGCCACACACCATTTTGTACCAATATCTTTGTTTAGTCTTTATTCATTCAGATGGAATGACTCAAACACAGGCTGTTGTCAACTAACGGGGAAGGAAACAGGATTACTAGGATGAGTGAACTGGTACATGCAGAGACACAGATCCATTCACAGACAATTAACAGGCACATAGAGAGCCTGAGAACAGGCACAGAGCTTTGGGCGAAGGTTCTGTTCTTTGAGTGAAGGTCTACAGTAGTCGGAGGGGTAAGCCATTCACAACTGTGGCAAACTGTATCACAGCTCCCTCCACAGCCCCTGGAGGGCGGCACGGTGGCACAGTGGTTAGCA
Source organism: Mustelus asterias (assembly GCF_964213995.1). Lineage (NCBI taxonomy): Eukaryota > Metazoa > Chordata > Chondrichthyes > Carcharhiniformes > Triakidae > Mustelus > Mustelus asterias. The sequence continues at coordinate 42,443,109 of NC_135826.1, forward strand.
TTGCTGCCTCACAGCACCAGGGACCCAGGGTCAATTCTCAGCTCGGGTCACTGTCTGTGCGGAGTCTGCACATTCTCCCCGTGTCTGCATGGGTTTCCTCCGGGTGCTCCAGTTTCCTCCCACTCTCCAATGACATGCTGGTTAGGTGTATTGGCCATGCTAAATTCTCCCTCAGTGTACCTAAACAGGTGCCAGAGTGTGAGACTAAGGGATTTTCACAGTAATTTCATTGCAGTGTTAATGTAAGCCTTACTTGTGAAACTAATAAATAAACTTTACTTTTAACTTTCCCTCCCCAGGGTGCACACAGCCCAACTCTCCTTCCTTTCATTGGAAGTTTGCAATAATTTGAGGCAAGGACACACATGATTATCAGAATGAAGTGCAAGACTAACCATACAAACTGTTAGCCCATGAATGACTGTGAAGCCGACATAACAAGCTGTTTAATGGAAAAGCATACAGGTATTTCTGAAAATGCATCACTCTTATATAATGACATTTTTGTTGGTCAGTGATTGTGGGCTTTAAAAGAATTTGTAGGCGTTTTGCAGCTGAATGTTGACAATATTGAGAAATCCTCCACCACTGATGCACAGCAACATGAGTGTGGATCATCGACAAGATGCACTGCAACAACTCATCAAGCTTCCTTCGACAGCACCTTCCAAACCCAGGACCTCTACTACCTAGAAATAAGGGAGGTGGGAGATGAATGGGAACCACCACCACCTTCAGGTTTCTCCCCAGTCACACACCATCCTGACTGGGAAATATACCGGCCATTGGCACTGAGTCAAAAGCCCTTCTTAATACCACAGTGGGTGTATCTTCATCGTGTGGATTGCAGCAGTTCAAGGAAAGGGGCATAAAACATAGAACAGTACAGCACAGAACAGGCCCTTCGGCCCACGATGTTGTGCCGAGCTTTATCTGAAACCAAGATCAAGCTATCCCACTCCCTATCATCCTGGTGTGCTCCATGTGCCTATCCAATAACCGCTTAAATGTTCCTAAAGTGTCTGACTCCACTATCACTGCAGGCAGTCCATTCCACACCCCAACCACTCTCTGCGTAAAGAACCTACCTCTGATATCCTTCCTGTATCTCCCACCACGAACCCTATAGTTATGCCCCCTTGTAATAGCTCCATCCACCCGAGGAAATAGTCTTTGAACGTTCACTCTATCTATCCCCTTCATCATTTTATAAACCTCTATTAAGTCTCCCCTCAGCCTCCTCCGCTCCAGAGAGAACAGCCCTAGCTCCCTCAACCTTTCCTCGTAAGATCTACCCTCCAAACCAGGCAGCATCCTGGTAAATCTCCTCTGCACTCTTTCCAGCGCTTCCACATCCTTCTTATAGTGAGGTGACCAGAACTGCACACAATATTCCAAATGTGGTCTCACCAAGGTCCTTACCCAAGCTCACCCAATGGGCAGTGTGGTGGCACAGTAGTTAGCATTGCTGCCTCACAGCACCTTTGTTTGATTCCTGGCTTGGGTAACTGCCTGTGTGAAGTTTGCACGTTCTCCCGTGTCTGCATGGGTTTCTTCCGGGTGCTCCGATTTCCTCCCACAGTTGAAAAATGTTCTGGTTAGATACATTGGCCATGCTAAATTCTCCCTCAGTGTACCCAAACAGGCGGAGTGTGGCGACTAGGGAATTTTCACAGTAACTTAATTGCAGTGTTAATGTAAGCCTATTTGTGACACTAAATAAATAAACTTTAAACTGCGCCTTAATCCTGTAACCCCACATGTTTATTCTGCTAATCACCCTAACCTACACATCTTTGGATGCTAAGGGGCAATTTAGCATGGCCAATCCATCTTCTTCAAAGTGTGTCCATGAGATCTTTTACGCCCAGAGCAGGGGGTGCCTCGGGTAATGTTTCATCTGGGAGACAGCACCTCTGACAGTGTGGCATTCCCTCAGTATTGCACTGGGAGTCTAATACTGCTGATAGGCATCTTGCAGATGGACCACTTGGGTGAGATACCAGAAAATGAAGACAGTCCATGGAACAGAGCCCTTAGCGCAATCATACAATCTTATAGCACAGCAGGAGGCCATTTAGCGTATTGTGTCTGTTTCAGAGTTATCAAACCTGTCCCAATCTCCTACTCTGTCCCTGTTGCCCTGCAAACCCCTTTCTTTTCAATTCCCCTCTGAGAGTCACGGTTGAATCTGATTCCACCACCCTTTCAGCAAGTGCGTTGCAGATTATCATAACTCACTGAGTAAATAAAATGCTTCCTCAGATCCCTTTAGCTCTGGTTATCTTAAATCCGTGACCTCTGCCTGGCGACCCTCCCACAAGTGGGAAAAAAAACCCTTTCAGGAAGTCGAGGTGAAAAATGCTGGAGTGGAAAAATAAAAACGTTTTTCTTCTGTAGCGACATTATTTCTTTTCACACACAAGGTTCAGGCCACTCGGAGATTTATTCCAGGAATTGAATCCCATCTGGCAATCAGCATTCTCTTTAAACACAGAACTAAGGAGATCAGCCTGTCATTATTTTTCTCCTGATCCCTTTTGCTCCAGTCAATTCTCCCTTTGCCGAGGAGCTCATATTCTGTCACTCAGTCGGTTGATGAGTCTGCTCTAACCTCAAACCGTACGTTCCGTGTAGAGGATGTCAAATAAAATAGCGTCTGCCGCTTCTGTGCAGTTGCTGATAAGTTTTGGCAGCTTACACAAAATTGCAAATACTCATCACTTGTTAAAACATCGAAATGATTCATTACTGGCGTTCTGCTCTGTTCAACCCTCCACACCAGGGTTCAGCTCCCAGTCTAATCTCCCGTCCACTGTAGACAAGTGAAAATCTAAAAAAGCAATGAACCGCTGGGTCTCATTATGCCTGCGATTTTCTCTTCAAAATTTTCTCTTTAGAATCATAGAATCCCTACAGTGCAGAAGGAGGCCATTCAGCCCATCAAACCTGCACTACAACAATCCCACCCGGGCTGTAACCCCAAACGTGAGGTCACGTACCAACCGACTCAAGAACAGCTTCTTCCCTGTTGACATCAGACTTTTGAATGGACCTACCTCGCATTAAGTTGATCTTTCGCTACACCCTAGCTATGACTGTAACACTACATTCTGCACCCTCTCCTTTCCTTCTCTATGAATGGTATGCTTTGTCTGTATTGAATGCAAGAAATAATGCTTTTCACTGTATACTAATACATGTGACAATAATAAATCAAATCAAATAGTCACCATTAGATTTTTAATTCCAGATGTTTGTTGAATTCAAATTTCACTGTCTGCCGTGGTGGGATTTGAACCCCCCAGAGCATTACCTTGGATCACTAGTCCAATAAAAATACCACTACACCAAATTCCAATGCTATATATTGAACAAATTTAATACTCTGCCACATTTAGAGATATTTGGTCAAAGAGGTGGGTTTTAAGGAGTGATTTAATGAAGAAGGGCGAGGCAGAGATGGTTTTGGGAGATAATTCCAGGTTTAGAGCCCAGGCAGCAGAAGGCACAACTGCCAGTGGTGGAATAATTAGAAGGGGGGATGCTCGAGAAGTCAGAATCGGAAGACGGCTGGAGGAGATTACAGAAATAGGGAGGGTGAGGTTCCTTTGGTATCTGTAAACAGGAGTGGGAATCTTACAATGAAGGCATTGCTGGACCTGGAGCCAGAATAGGGTCGCGAGCACAGGGGTGATGATGTGTGGGCAGCATCAGTGCCCAAAAAGAAAGAAATAGAGACAGGGAGGAGCAGACAGGGAAGTAAAAAAGATGAATATTGATGAGCAGGGAGAGAGAGACAAAACAGTCCAAAGATGTGTTAAGTTGATTGGCCATTAGTGTCAGGGGGATTAGCAGGATAATGTTCCTATGTAGCTTTGGAATTTTCTACTATGTTCGGGGAGGTAGTGGTGTAGTGGTATTTTTGTTGTACCAGTGATCCAAAGACCCAAGGTAATGTTCTGGGGACCCAGGTTCAAATCCCACCACGGCAGACAGTGAAATTTGAATTCAACAAACATCTGGAATTAAAAATCTAACGGTGACTATTTGATTTGATTTATTATTGTCACATGTATTAGTATACAGTGAAAAGCATTATTTCTTGCATTCAATACAGACAAAGCATACCATTCATAGAGAAGGAAAGGAGAGGGTGCAGAATGTAGTGTTACAGTCATAGCTAGGGTGTAGAGAAAGATCAACTTAATGTGAGGTAAGTCCATTCAAAAGTCTGATAGCAGCAGGGAAGAAATTGTTCTTGAATCGGTTGGTACGTGACCTCAGACTTTTGTATCTTTTTCCCGATGGAAGAAGGTGGGAGAGAGAATGTCTGGGGTGCGTGGGGCCCTTAATTATGTGGCTGCTTTTCCGAGGTAGCGGGAAGTGTAGACATGTCAATGGATGGGAGGCTGGTTTGCGTGATGGACTGGGCTACATTCACGACCTTTTGTAGTTTCTTGCGGTCTTGGACAGAGCAGGAGCCATACCAAGCTGTGAAACCATTGTCGTAAAAACCCATCTGGTTCACTAATATCCTTTAATGAAGGAAATCTGCCATCCTTACCTGGTCTGGCCGACATGTGACTCCAGAGCCACAGCAATGTGGTTGACCCTCAGATACCCTCAGGGATGGGCAATAAATTAGAAACATAGAAACCCTACAGTGCAGAAGGAGGCCATTCGGCCCATCGAGTCTGCACTGACCACAATCCCACCCAGACCCTACCCCCACATATTTTACCCACTAATCCCTCCAACCTACGCATCTCAGGACTCTAAGGGACAATTTTTAACCTGGCCAATCAACCTAACCTGCACATCTTTGGACTGTGGGAGGAAACCGGAGCACCCGGAGGAAACCCACGCAGACACGAGGAGAATGTGCAAACTCCACACAGACAGTGACCCGAGCCGGGAATCGAACCCAGAACCCTGGAGCTGTGAAGCAGCAGTGCTAACCACTGTGCTATCGTGCCACCCTGTCACTGTCATTATTTTTCAGTGACCCCCCACATCCCATGAACAAATCTAAAAAACTATGTTATGGAACTATATAAATGCAAGTTGTTGTTGTGTTTGACTGTTTCTGCATGAAGTTTCCGACACAAAATCAGGCCATTCAGCCCAACCAACCCATGAGTGTATTAACCCTCCACACAAACAAATAGCCCTAATCACCCCGTTCTCGTATCCCCTCCTAGGTCCTTTCTTCATTCAGCTCTACAAACTAATGTTTAGTGTTAGGTTTTCTTTATTCTTGCTTGGGATATGGGTGGGCATCCTGCATTTGGTGCCCATCCATAATTGCCCTTGAACTGAACATTTCAGAGGGGTAGTCTGGGCCTGGAGTCACATGTAGATGACAGAGGATTAGCCTGGGCCACTGCGTTACTAACCCAGAGACATTATTATAATGCCACCATCTCCTCTATAGGTGACATTGGGCGGAATTTTCTGGTTCTTTTGCAGTGTCGCAGCAGGTGTGAAAAGCGGGATGGAGGCAGTTGACCCCGAGGACAGTTTCCTCCGCCAAATTCTGTCAGTGCCGAGATCAGCGCATGCGCAGTGCCCAAACTGATGGCCTCCCGATCGCTGGCCAGCCCCATGACCCCTGCATTGCTGGTATTCCGCACCGCCCCCCCCTTCCCCCCCCCAACCCCACCCCCCACCCCCATGGCCTGATCGCAGGCTCCCCAACCATTCCCGGGCCCAGCCCAACACCCACCTACTGCCCCTCCGTGATCTCCAGCCTCCCTCCCCTCCCCTCAGATCAACACCACCCCTCCCCCCCCCCCAACAGCAACCTTCCACCCCCTCCACGCCGCAATGCTGACCCCCTAGCAGGCTGTCCGTCCATCCCCAGCCCACCCCGAATGCTGACCTCCCTCCCTCCCAAACCAATCCCTATGCAGAGTGGCAGCGGGACTCCCACAGATTGCCCCCAAGGGCCCACCCCATCAGGCCCTGCCCCCTTGGCAGTGCCCCATGCCTGATGGGCAGTGCCAAGGTGCCCCCTGGGCATTGGCACTTGGGCAGTTCCAGGGGACCCAGGCGGACACTGCCAGGGTGCCAATGCCCAGGGGGCACCCCCCTCCCCATGCCTGATCTTCTGGGGGGTCCCGATTGCCCCCCTTCACTCCAGTGGGGTTAGGCCGCCAGTTCCCCGTTAGCGGGGAGCTACTCTAAAGCCTGCTGGAGTGAATCACTCTGGCGGGGGGCAGAGGGGTGGGGGGGAGACACTAGCGGGCCGAGAGACTTCAGTCCCGGGCCCATTAATAGCATTTAAATTGTATTTAAAATTATATTTAAATTACTGCCACACCTCCTCGCCGATTTCTGGAGCGGAGCAGACACCGTCGGAAATCCAACACTGGGAGATGCTATCGGGGCGGGAACCGCCCACCGCGATATTCTCCCGGCTCCTTGCACAAAAAGATTAGCACAGCAGGATGGGAGAATCGCGGCCAATATCCTGATCCTGCTTTCCCCCCATATCCCTTGATCCCTTTAGCCTCAAGAGCTATATCTAATTTCTTCTTGGCCTCAACTACTTTCTGTGGGAGTGAATTCCACACATTCGCCGCCCTCTGGGTGAAGAAATTTCTCCTCACCTCAGTTCTAAAAGGTTTACCCCTTATTCTCAAACAATGACCCCTAGTTCTGGACTCCTCCCACCATTGGGAACATTCTTTCTGAATCTACCCTGTCTAACCCTGTTAGACTTTTATAAGTTTCTACGAGATCCCCTCTCACTCTTCTAAACTCCAGTGAATATAATCCTAACCGACTTAGTCTCTCCTCATATGACAGACCTGTCATCCCAGGAATCAGCCTGGTAAACCTTCGCTGCACTCTATAGTAAGGATATAACGATTATTAACTGGACAACAATTACAATCCGATGGACTTGGATAAATCAGTACAATTAATCATAGAATCCCTACAGTGCAGAAGGAGGCCATTTGGCCCATTGAGTCTGCACCGACCAAAATCTCACTCAGGCCCTATTCCCGTAACCCCACATATTTACTCTGTTAATCCTCTGACACTAGGGTCAATTGAGCCTGGCCAATCAACCTAACTCACACATCTTTGGACTGTGGGAGGAAACCGGAGCACCCAGAGGAAACCCACACAGACACAGGGAGAACATGCAAACTCCACACAGACAGTCGCCTGAGGCCAGAATTGAACCCGGGTCAGGTTTTAGGTTTTAAGTCTTTGCTTAAAATCTAAAATAATGACCATGTTATGTTTCCCCCATCAGTGAGTCATCTTGTTTGACTTAAGGCAAGCACAGCACCTGCCTGCATTCTAACTTCTGAACAGCCTTTTCTGGGTCTTTGTTGCTTTTTAATTTCTTACATTGGCAGCCAGAAAGGAGGCAGAAACTTCCAGAAACAATGGGCGTGAGGTGTTATCAATTGCAGGGACAGACTGACAATTCCTTATTATATTCTGTGACAGGAGAATCACAATATCAAAGCTTAAGTTATTAGCATTTAACCATTTGCCTTTCAGTGTCCTTCTTTTAAAAAAATCTTGGGCTGTATTTGTATTTCCCCCCCATCCCACTCCCCCTCCCCCCTCAACATAACCCAATTGGAGGTGGGAAGAAAGGTGGGCAGGAGGTAAGAATAGACCCAGCAGCCAGCGTGCTTGTTCCCCAACTCTATCCATCCAACCTCTGGGTCATCTGATTTGATTTGATTTATTATTGTCACATATTAATATACAGTGAAAAGTATTGTTTCTTGCGCTATACAGACAAAGCATACCGTTCATAGAGAAGGAAAGGAGAGAGTGCAGAATGTAGTGTTACAAACATAGCTAGGGTGTAGAGAAAGATCAACTTAATGCGAGGTAGGTCCATTCAAAGGTCTGACAGCAGCAGGGAAGAAGCTGTTCTTGAGTCGGTTGGTATGTGACCTCAGACTTTTGTATCTTTTTCCCGATTCAAGAAGATGGAAGAGAGAATGTCCGGGGTGTGTGGGGTCCTTGATTATGCTGCTGCTTTGCCAAGATGAGAACAGGGGTCAGCATGTGGTGTTGAAAAGCCTCATGACCAACCTAACTGAGGCCAATGAAAGGTGGCCGTTTGGACATTTGAGGAGGTGGGTGTCTCTGTAGGTGCCTGGACGGTAGTCATGATGTGGAGATGCCGGCGTTGGACTGGGGTAAACACAGTAAGAGTTTTAACAACACCAGGCCTGGTGAGGCAGGGACACGGCAGCAGACGGGGGTAGGGGGGAGGCAGTGCTCCAGACAGGCTTTGAGGCCCACCCTGTCTGCCTGGGTGCAGGAAAGACCACCCTGCAGAAGCACTCATCCCCCCGAGTGGTGACCTGGTTGCAAAATCCATTTTCTGATGTAATATTTTTTGAAAGTTTGAGAGACGGTGCCTGTGTGCTGAAGCGCCCTCTCTCTTATTTACTTTCCACTGCAGCTTAATGCTCCTTGCAATTTGGATGATGTGATTGGCCCTCCAACTTCAAAATCCCACGCACTGCCTGTAATTAGCTGGTGAACCTCCAGCCAGACCAAGTAAAAGGAAATCCCCAAGGAATTCCAAATCAGTGACTGCTTACCTCAGGATGGGGCAGGGAGGAGCCGGGGGGCGGGGGGCGCTGGAGGTTGGGGGCAGGAGGAGCCGAGGGGGAGAGGGTTAGCGCCTGGACATACTGCCAGCTTCTGTGGCTGCACTTAGTTTTGAGACACAACACAACATGAGGAGACGATGGCCTAGTGGTATTATCGCTAGATTATTAATCCAGAAACTCAGCTAATGTTCTGGTGACCCAGGATCGAATCCCACCACGGCAGATGGTGGAATTTGAATTCAATAAAAAATATCTGGAATTAAGAATCTACTGATGACCATAAAAACAATGTCGATTGTTGGAAAAACCCATCTGGTTCACTAATGTCCTTTAGGGAAGGAAATCTGCCATCCTTACCTGGTCTGGCCTACATGTGACTCCAGAGCCACAGCAATGTGGTTGACTCTCAACTGCCCTCGGGCAACTAGGGATGGGCAATAAATGCTGGCCAGTCAGTGACGCACATGTCCCACAAATGAATTTTTAAAAATTAAGTGTAATTCTATCTCCAAATATTTTCTGCAGGAAAAGTGGTCAATATATCCTGAAAACCTGGCACTGATATGCGCTCAGAGGGAAAGGATTCAGATCCGGAGATTGGAGCCATATTCCCAGTGAATCCCAGAGAGATTGTTGCCGTCTCAGCAACAAACAAACAAGAATGAAGTGGATCCCACAAGCATGCCCGGATAGACCAACAAAAACTTGGGTGTTTAACGAAGGAAACGGTGGTGAAAGTAGATCCTGAAACTGAGAGCAAGTATGACAACTGCCAGTGGTCAACGCTAACAGTTAATACAAGCCTTCCGGAGACTGAGCACTTCCTCTCCAATAAAGAGATTATACCGAACGTCCTTACAGTCCTCCTGTCTGAATTACCGGTATGACCCACAATTGATACCTATCCAAAACCCCTAAGATTCTAGGTTCCTCCAAGATGGCAGTCCTTTAAGATATTAAATGATTAATATGTCTGATAGTTGGGTGCTGATTTGATAGGTTCTTGAGTAAGATATGAAGGGCTGATAAATTAGAGCAGAGATGTTAATACATCAACAGAAGTACAGGTAAGAGTCTTGAAAGGGAAGGGGTGGCATGGTGGCACAGTGGCACACAGCACAATGGCACACGGCACGATGGCACAGTGGTTAGTACTATTGCCTCACAATGCCAGGGACCTGGATTCGATTCCGGCCTTGGGTCACAGTCTGTATGGAGTTTGCACATTCTCCCCGTGTTTGCATGGGTTTCCTCTGGGTGCTCCAGTTTCCTCCCACAGTCCAAAGATGTACAGGTTAGGGGGATTAATCATGCTAAATTGCCCCTTAGTGACCAAAGAAATGTAGGTTAGGGGGATTAGTGGGGTAGATGCATGGGGTTACGGGAATAGGGCATGGGGTGGGTCTGGGTAAGATGCTGTGTTGGAGAGTCGATGCAGACTCAATGCTGTAGGGATTCCATGTTCTATGAAGGGAAGAGGTTTTATCGAATGCCACTTCCGCAGACACAACATGGATAATTTCCCAGAGTTTGCCCCGGCACCTCTCCCGTAATTGGGAGCCAGATACAAGAAAAAGATTCTCACCTGTTTAATCACCCTCTCTTCTCTCATTTCAAGCATTCAACCCCCTACCCCTCTTCCATCACAACTTTTTTTTCATCTTTACTACAATGCTGCTTTGAACTTTCCTCCCTAGCTGTTTGTCCAAATCCCCTCACGTTTCTCACCCTCCCTCCATCCTGATTGTGCTGAAATCTCACTCAACCACCTCTGACTCCAACTCTTTCTCCCGCAGGTTACAGAAAACACCAAACAAACACAAACTCCATTTTATTTTCCCATAACCCTTTCATTTTCTCGTTCTTTTCTCTCTTGTTTGTCTCTGTTTCTCTCTTCCTATTTTTCTTTGAGGGAGTCAAAAGAAAATTGGAGCAACATGAAAAATAGATGATCACGACAACAAAAGGTCCAGCGCGCAGTAATTAGTGACTGCATGCTTTGCTCGCTTTTCCAACAACCTTTCTCTGTTGACTGAGACGGAAGGAACAATATTCCTGCAATAAATATGAAAAGTAACCTTTCTATAACCTGCTGCTCATGATTCAAATGACATTAAAAATACCACAGGCTCGGCAGGGGTAAGATGATGTAAAGTGCGACATCAGAAACCCTGTGATCACATCAGTCTGTCACAATACAACTGGGTTGACATTTACAACATTAGGACAATGAATCAAACTTATTTTAGATCAGTTGCTGGAACATCTCCAACCCGGGGTCCTGGACAATCTGGAGTAAAGCTGTTAAATTGACTTTCTCATTCTGATCTTGCTGTCCCGAGAGCAAATTTGTTATTTTGAGCCTTTTTCTGTTTCTGAATGTCACAGTAATTTCATTGCAGTGTTAATGCAGCCTACTTGTGACACTGATAAATAAACTTTCAACTTATAACAAGTGTAAAGCACAGAAACAGGCCACTTGGCCCAACTGATTAATGCCAGTGTTTACGCTCTCCACGAGCCTCCTCCCAGCCTAACTTGGTTGCTTTTTTGCCTCACGTGTCATAGAGGTTTACAGCATGGAAACAGGCCCTTCGACCCAACTTATCCATGCCGCCCTTTTTTTAACACTAAGCTAGTCCCAATTGCCCGCGTTTGGCCCAAATCCCTCTATAACCACCTTGCCCACCTTGTCTAAATGCTTTTTAAAAGACAAAATTGTATCCACCTCTACTACTGCCTCTGGCAGCTTGTTCCAGACACTCACCACCCTCTGAGCGAAAGAATTGCCCCTCTGGACCCTTTTGTATCTCTCCCCTCTCACCTTAAGCCTATGCCCTCTAGTTTTAGATTCCCCTGCCTTTGGGAAAAATGTTGACTATCTAACTGATCGATGCCTCTCATTGTTTCTAACTTAGTCTTAACTGCAGTGAATCTGTTTTATTCGGGATTTTTTAAAAATAATCCCCTGAATGAGTTAGCTCTTTTTGGTTTGAAATAAAGGTACAGGATCTTGGGGCTTGATTTCAAGTGGCACTGTGGCAGTGATTAGCACTGCTCCCTCACAGCGCCAGGGACCCAGGTTGGATTCCCAGCTTGGGTCACTGTCTGAGTGGGTTTCCTGCGGGTGCTCCGGTTCTCCCCATGCACGTTCTCCCCATGTCTGTGTGGGTTTCTTCCAGGTGCTCCGGTTTCCTCCCACAAGATGTGCAGGTTAGGTGGATTGGCCATGCTAAATTGTCCCTTAGTGTCAGGGGGATTAGCAGGGTAAATACGTGGGGTTACGGGGATAGGGCTTGGGTGGGATTGTTGTTGGTGCTGGCTTGATGGGCCAAATGGCCTCCTTCTGCACTGTCGGGATGAGAATGGGGCTGCTTTTGTACTGTAAGCATTGCCTGGATTAAATTCCACAAATGGCATGTTCTAGTGAGCTCAGGCAAGCTATGCAACTGTGGGAGAGCGTCATTGCAGAGCTGATAGTCTCTTCCTCCCAGCTCTATACATGAACATTGTGTGACTGGGTTTATTGCACAGTGCTAACGAACAGAAACCTCCAATGATTCCTCCCTTTCACTCTCCACTCTAACCCACAGGAACCTTGAGGACAATTGCTGGCCTGGGTGATATCAGTCAATTCTGCATTGACCCTGGCTGGGTGAGGAATCTGGGATCTGCTTCATCTGTAAACCTCCCTGTATCAATGGATTCATAGAATCAAGGAATCTGAGAAAGAGGCCATTAGGCCCATCGAGTCTGCACTGACTCTCTGAAAGAGCATCCCAGCCACACCCTCCTGTCCACCAATCCCCTGCATTTACCCTGCTCATCCACCCAACCTAAACATCTTGAGACACTAAGGGACAATTTAGCATGGCCAGTCCACCTAACCTACACATCTTTGGACTGTGGAAGGAAACCAGAGCACCCGGAGGAAACCCACGCAGACACGGGGAGAAAGTGCAAACTCCACACAGAGAGTGACCCGAGGCTGGGAATCGAACCTGGGTCCCTGGTGCTGTGAGGCAGCAGTGCTAACCACTGTGACACCGTGTCGCTGATTCTGTATTTTTTATAGAATAGAATCGTAGAATGCACTGAAGGAGGATGTTCGGCCTGTCATGTCAATTTTGATGGTTTTCTCCAGGAGGAATTTAACTCGTTCTGCTCCCCATCCTATTCCCATTACCCTGTAATTTTTTCTTTAGGTTCTTACTCGATCCTCTTTTGAAAGCCACGGTTGAATCTGCTTCCACCACACTCAGGCAGTATGCTCCAGATCCTAACCACTTGCTGAGTGAAAAAGCTTCTTCCCATTTCGCCTCTTATTCTCCTGCCAGTCACCTTAACCTGGTGCCTCTGGTTCTCAATGCTCCCACCAATGGGAACAGTTTTTATCAACTCTGTCCAGACCCCTCATGGTGTTAAACACCTCAATGAAAATCTCCAATCAACTGGTCCCAGCTTCTCCATTCTAACTGAAATCCCTCACCCCAGGAACCATTCTCATTTAACACACTCTCTCCAAAGCCTTCACATCCTTCCTGAAGTGTAGTGTCCATGATTCAGCACAATACTCCAGCTGAGGGCAAATTAGTATTTTTTAATTAATTCTTTTATAATTTTTACAGTTTTCCCCCTCTCTCCTGACTTGAAACAAGATGACCTAAGCTCTTTGAACCCCAAGGAAAGGGCAACTAATTATCAGAGACTGAAAGAGGAGCTTGGATTTCAGTCCATTTTTTGATTTGATTTATTACTGTCACATGTATTAACATACAGTGATAAGTATTGTTTCTTGCGTGTTATACAGACAAAGCATACCGTTCATAGAGAAGGAAATGAGAGAATGCAGAATGTAGTGTTACAGTCATAGCTAGGGTGTAGAGAAAGATCAACTTAATGCGAGGTAGGTCCATTCAAAAGTCTGATGGCAGCAGGGAAGAAGCTGTTCTTGAGTCGGTTGGTACGTGACCTCAGACTTTTGTATCTTTTTCCCGACGGAATAAGGTGGAAGAGAGAATGTCTGGGGTGCGTGGGGTCCTTAATTATGCTGGCTGCTTTGCCGAGGCAGTGGGAAGTGTAGACAGAGTCAATGGATGGGAGGCTGGTTTGCGTGATGGATTGGGCTACATTCACGACCCTTTGTAGTTCCTTGCGGTCTTGGTCAGAGCAGGAGCCATACCAAGCTGTGATACAACCAGAAAGAATGCTTTCTATGGTGCATCTGTAAAAGTTGGTGAGAATCGTAGCTGACATGCCAAATTTCCTTAGTCTTCTGAGAAAGTAGAGGTGTTGGTGGTGCTTTCTTAACTATCGTGTCGGCATGGGGGGGACCAGGACAGATTGTTGGTGACCTGGACACCTAAAAACTTGAAGCTCTCGACCCTTTCTACTTCGTCCCCATTGATGTAGACAGGGGCATGTTCTCCTTTACACTTCCTGAAGTCAATGACAATCTCCTTCATTTTGTTGACATTGAGGGAGAGATTATTGTTGCCGCACCAGTTCACCAGATTCTCTATTTCATTCCTGTACTCTGTCTCGTCATTGTTTGAGATCCGACCCACTACGGTGGTGTCGTCAGCAAACTTGAAAATTGAATTGGAGGGGAATTTGGCCGCACAGTCACAGGTGTATAAGGAGTATAGTCGGGAGCTGACTTGCAGTAAAAGGTATGTTTCTGTCCTTACTGGGACATCAGGGCAGACGTTCTGGGCTTTGCCCCTGAGCTCAGTGATGTGCATGTGCCAATATTTCAAACCCAGGAACATCTGGATCCTCTGTGCCCCTGCCAGGGTTTGTCTTTCCAATCTGCCATCGACCATAATCCAAGTGCAGCGTGTTGCATTAGATATTTGACTGTGACAGGCAGCGCAATCATGTCCTGACTTAGTAATCGGGCAAATGGTCACACTTGTATAGTGGACAGTGCAGGACTCCGTCCAAAAACAGGAAATGCTGGAAAATCTCAGCAGGTCTGACAGCATCTTGTGGGGAGAGAATAGAGCCAACGTTTCGAGTCAGGATGACCCTTCGCCAGAGCTCATCTCAAAGGGGCATCCAGACTCGAAACATTGGCTTTATTCTCTCTCCACAGGTGCTGTCAGACCAGCTGGGATTTTCCAGAATTTTCTGTTTCTGTTTCCGATTCCAGCATCTGCTGTAATTTGCCATTGCTTCAGTACAGGACTCTCTGTCCAATTGCCTTTTGCCATTTTAGGTACAGGGTACTGAGGCTAACTGTAACTTCCTTCTCCACTGAGTTTTTCCAATTCATTATGGAAGACAAGATAGGAAGAGATGGAAGCCATTCAGCCCCTCAAGGCTGTTCCGCCAACCGTTGCCTCAAATCTTGAGTGATCTCTATTTCGATTCCATTCACCAGCTTTTCCCGTTATCCCCTGATACTTTACCTCAAAAAAATCCATCAACCTCAATCTTAAACATTCCAGTTGAGCACCCAACACCCACCAGCTTTTTGGGAGAGAAAGTTCCAGATTTCCAAATCCCTCTTTGTGTGAGGAAATGTTTCCTGAAATCATCCCTGAGTGGCCTGACTCCTCCCCCCCCCCTCTCTCTCTCTCTCTGTCTCTCCGCCCCCCCCCCCCCCCACCAAGTCCCACCAAAGGAAATCGTTTCTCTCTGTTGGATCCTTGTAAAATTTTGTAGACTTTGATCAGATCGCTGTCCGACCTCTTCAATTCAAGTCTAATTTCTAAATACAAGACTGGCCTGTGCAACCTGTCTTCACAATTTAACCCTTTCCCATCCAGTATAAAATAAAGTTTATTTATTAGTCACAAGTAGACCTACATTAACACTGCAATGAAGTTACTGTGAAAATCCCCTAGTCACCACACTCCAGCACCTGTTTGGGTTACACTGAGGGAGAATCTAGCATGGCCAATTCACCTAACCTGCACATCTTTGGACTGTGGGAGGAAACCGGAGCTCCCGGAGGAAACCCACGCAGACACGAGGAGAATGTGCAAACTCCACACAGACAGTGACCCAAGCCGGGAATCGAACCCAGGTCCCTGACGCTGTGAGGCAGCAGTGCTAACCACTGTGCCACCGTATCATTCGGGTGAATCGATATTGTACCCCCTCCAAGACCAATACATCCTTCATAAGGTGCAGTGCCCAGAATTGACAGAACCCGGCATCTTCAGGAAGGTGGTGTAGTTGTAATGTCACTGGACTCGTAATCCAGAGACCCAGGGCCAAACCCAGGGTTCGAATCCCACCACAGCAGGTAGTGGAATTTGAATTCAATGAAAATTGGGAATTAAAAAACCATGAAACCCATCTGGTTCATTAATAGGGAAGAAATTTGCCATCTTTACCTGGTCCGGCTAACATGTGACTCCAGAACTACCGCACATTTAAATGGCCTGACAAGGGCAATAAGTGCCCTCGTCCTGTGAATGGTCTGTTTAAGGAATTGCTACTCGCCTGTGACACTTTCACACAGGGAGCAATGAGGGAGATCAGAGTTTAAAATGAGATCAATCCTCGCTGGCGGGAAGACCCGCTCTGTGGGAGGGTCGGTCGGGGTTTAGGGCTATGAAACGGTGCAGCCTTCTTGTCACCCCCACGTCCCCATCGGTGCGACTGGCCAGTGAGCAAGCAGGGGAGGATAAACCCATTTATCATCTGTGTGGTTAAGCCCATCTTGTTCCATTCCTTCTGTGGAACCTCCCCAAGCAGAGATCACAGTCACCAGTCCGAGAGTCCCCAAGCATGGCATTCCGAACTCACCTGCAACGCGCTGATGCATAAAATATATTATGGGAGTTAAAGCTCGCTGTACAAAGAGTCTGAGCTTTGGGTAAATATTCATCCACATTGCAGACAACTCCCGTCGCGGCCCACCTCCGTACCATTCAATCACTGGAACTCAATCTCACAGGTAGTACTGATTGTGCTTAGCACAGACTAAAATCCACCAACCGAACGATGCTGATTAATTCCCTCACACACCCAAAGCCAACCTCCCATCTTCAAACCTGGTTTAAAACAAATACTCTGTGTCTTTCCTGCAATAGTTGGTGCTCGGAAGGGCAGCTTTGTGAAGGGCTGGGGTTTGAATTGGCATCTCCGTGTCTGCCTTCCTGACACAACGCACCCCAACTCAATGGGAATTTCTCACTGGGATCCTGCACATCCTCAATATTTTCTACAATAATAAATTCTAACGAGCTTGTCTTTTTATTTTGCACTTGTAATGCTACCAAACACATTTAAAAAGTTGGTGTCATGCTCTTTTGCCGGCTGAGTGTGTGTTTGTCATTTAGTCATCGCAGTAACGATCCCCGTACACCATCACCAGCTCCCGCCCTCCAGCTCTGGGATGTCGGGAGAAGAATTAGATTTGAATCTCAAGCAGGGAAGCATTTAAGACTCAGTCATTCCAGGTAGCTCGTTCAGAGAGCTCTGAATCCTTTGCAATGATGCAGATCAAACAGCAGAACCTTTGAGGAATTAACAAACCTCTATTCAGTCAGCAAGAAAGGGCTGCCATCCCCACGTTTATCACAGACTCCTGCTTACCTGAGGAATTTGAGCGGCTCGGTGGATGCTGCCTGCTGTACGACACCGTGGTTTGTGTTGGCCATATCTCGGTGCAGATGTCACTGTTGTTGTGTGGGGAGATGGGGAGGCTCTGCTGGGTCCTGATGCTGAGGCTGGCAGGCTGTGAGCTGCTCTCAGGCTCTGTGCCTTCAGTGAGGCAATGATTTGTGATTCAGTGCCCTCGCTCATTGGCTGCCAGATCAGCCAATCGGAAGCACACCAGTTTCAATCAGCAGGAAAGGGATTGGCCTGTAGCATTTAGCATTTCAGGATTGGCCAATGTGTGTGTATATGCCTGTGTATGAGAGTATATGTGCATGCATGTGAGTGTGTGTGCATGAGTGTAAATGTGCATGTATGTGAATGTGTGTGTGTGTGCATTTATATGTGCACGTATGTGAGTGTGTGTGTATGAGCAGTATGCATGTGCGTGGATATAAATGTGGTTGCAGGAGTGCGTGAGTATGTGTGTGGCTTTGTTTGTGTGTGTGCACGTGTACCAGCATGTGTGCATGCGTTACTCTGTATTTGGTCGCGAGGGGCAAGGTTTAAAGGAGATGTATGAGGCAGATTTTTTACACAGAGGGTGGTGGGTGCCTGGAACTCATTGCCGGGGGAGGTAGTGGAAGTGGATACGATAGTGACTTTTAAGGGGCGTCTGGACAATACATGAATAGGATGGGAATAGAGGGATATGGTCCCTGGAAGGGTAGGGGGTTTTAGTTAAGTCGGGCAGCTTAGTCGGTGCAGGCTTGGAGGGCCGAAGGGCCTGTTCCTGTGCTGTAATTTTCTTTGTTCTTTGAGTGAGCACATGCGTGTGGTTTTATGAGGTGTGTTTGTGGATGTGTGTCTGACCGTGTGAGTGTATGTGTGTGTTTATGTGTGTATGTGTGTTTGAGAGTGTTGGTGTGACTATATTTGTGTACGTGTGTGACAGTTTACATCTGTCGTGGCAAATGTGCTAAAATCAATCCTTAAGAAGATGTAAGCTAGACACTTAGAAAGACTCAAGATAATTGGGAAGGGTCAGCATGGTTTTGTGAAAGGAAAATCATGGTTAACCAATTCATTGGAGTTTTAAAATTAGGAGACGCCCTTTTAGGACAAAGCTGAGGAGAATATTTTTCTCTCAGATGGTTTTGTGACTTTGGAGCTCTCTGCCTCAGAAGGCGGTGAAGACACGGTCACTGAATATTTTTGAAGTGAGGTGGATAGATTCTTGCTCGGCAAGGAAATGGAGGGTTATCAGGGGTAGATGGAAATGTGGAACTCAACACAAACAGATCAGTCATGATCCTAATGAAAGGCAGAGCAAACTCAAGGAGCCAAACCATAGAATCATAGAATCCCTACAGTGCCGAAGGAGACCATTTGGCCCATCGAGTCTGCATCGATTACAACCCACTGAGGCCCTAATCCCACAACCCCTATTTACCCTAGCTAGTCCCCCTGATACTAAGGGGCAATTCAGCATGGCCAATCCACCTAACCCGCACATCTTTCGGACTGTGGGAGGAAACCAGAGCACCCGGAGGAAACCCACGCAGAAACGGGGACAAAGTGCAGACTCTGCACAGATAGTGACCCAATCCAGGAATTGAACCCGGCGCTGTTAGGCAGCAGTGCTAACCACTGTGCCACCGTGCCGTGGCCTTTTCCTGCTTCTATCTCTGATAAAATTAGTAGTTAGGAGTTCTAAACCGTGCGATGTGTCTGAGAGAGGTCTGGGATGTAAATCTCCAGGACATTGCTGCCCAGGGAAAGATCATAAACAGTGTTAAACAAAGATACAGATTTTCCATTTACTCTCAGTTAGTTACATAAATAGTAGAGAAAGATTTTTTAAATGGATGTTTGAGCGGATGGGGCTGTTGGAAGGGTAACAGGGGGTAGGGCCCGGGTGGGATTGTGGTCGGTGCAGACTCGATGGGCCGAATGGCCTCTTTCTGTACTGTAGGGTTTCTATGATTCTATGAGGCACTGGAGAAGACTAGAAGCAAAATGTCGAAGGAGGGATGCTCTTCCTTGGATATCACTTCACTCAAATGACTCTCATCAACTTTTACAGATGCACCATAGAAAGCATTCTTTCTGGTTGTATCACAGCTTGGTATGGGCTCCTGCTCTGCCCAAGACCGCAAAAAACTACAAAGGATCGTGAACGAAGCCCAGTCCATCACCCAAACCAGCCTCCCATCCGTTGACTCTGTCTACACTTCCCACTGCCTCGGCAAAACAGCAGGTATAATTAAGGACCCCATGCACCCCAGACATTCTCTCTTCCACCTTCTTCCTTTGGGAAAAAGACACAAAAGTCTGAGGTCACGCAGCAACCGATTCAAGAACAGCTTCTTCCCTGCTACCGTCAGACTTTTTAATGGACCGATCTTGCACTAAGTTGATATTTCTCTACACCCTAGCTATGACTGTAACACTACATTCTGCACTGTCTCCTTTCCTTCTCTATGAACGGTATGCTTTGTCTGTATAGCGCACAAGAAACAATACTGTTCACTGTGTACTAATATATGTGACAATAATAAATCAAATCAAATCAAATCACTTTGAAGTTTAGAGAATGTTTATGAAGGATGTGCTGTGTCCTTTCCAAATCCTGAGAACTAGACTCTTGTGCCCAGGCCTCAGCCAAGTGACCATTCCCCAATACCGATAGTAGAGACTGGGCGTTGGTAAGCTATTTGTCCATGTGAAGCATCATTTGCAGACTTTAATCTAACACACAGCTGATCAAGAGGATAGAATTGGAGGTTGCAGTGAACTCATGGGGTTGTAGGAGATTACAGAGATGGGGAGGGATTTGGAGACAAGCTTGTTACATTGGAAGTTGCAGGGCAGTGAGCACAAGGTGGTGAATAGGACTCTGTGCAAGTTAAGCAGCAGAACTGTGGAAAAGCTAAAGATTATTGACTCAGACCTGGAAGTTTCCTGCAGTATCTGTCCTGGGAGTGTTTGATGGGAACAGTGTAGAGGGAGCATTACTCTGTATCTAACCCCGTGCTGTACCTGTTCCTGGGAGTGTTTGATGGGGACAGTGTAGAGGGAGCATTACTCTGTATCTAACCCCGTGCTGTACCTGTCCTGGGAGTGTTTGATGGGGACAGTGTAGAGGGAGCTTTACTCTATATCTAACCCCATGCTGTACCTGTCCTGGGAGTGTTTGATGGGGACAGTGTAGAGGGAGCTTTACTCTGTATCTAACCCCGTGCTGTACCTGTCCTGGCAGTGTTTGATGAGGAAAGTGTAGAGGGAGCTTTACTCTGTATCTAACCCCGTGCTGTACCTGTCCTGGGAGTGTTTGATGGGGGACAGTGTAGAGGGAGCTTTACTCTGTATCTAACTCTGTGCTGTACCTGTCCTGGGAGCGTTTGATGGGGACAGCATAGAGGGAGCTTTACTCTGTATCTAACTCCGTGCTGTACCTGTCCTGGGAGTGTTTGATGGGGGACAATGGAGAGGGAGCTTTACTCTGTATCTAACCCTGCGCTGTACCTGTCCTGGGAGTGTTTGATGGAGGACAGTGTAGAGGGAGCTTTACACTGTATCTAATCCTGCGCTGTACCTGTCCTGGGAGTGTTTGATGGGGGACAGTGTAGAGGGAGCTTTACTCTGTATCTAACCCCGTGCTGTACCTGTCCTGGGAGTGTTTGATGGGGACACAGTGTAGAGGGAGCTTTACTCTGTATCTAACCCTGTGCTGTACCTGTCCTGGGAGTGTTTGATGGGGGACAGTGTAGAGGAAGCTTTATTCTGTATCTAACCCCGTGCTGTACCTGTCCTGGGAGTGAAATTTCCCATTTGTTTTGGGGTTAGGAACTTGGAGCAACTGGATTGTGGCTTGCTGGCACCAATTTCTAATTGGTGCCAGCTAGTCAAGAATCTTTCCAAGATTCTAACCTTGTCACTATCCACTGGATTTAAACTGATGAGAGGTGCATGGGTCAGCGCCCAATCCCAGCCCACCACACAGGCCCCTCCCTTTCCACTTGTTACTACCAGATGATTGGTGGGATTGTTTGGTGTTTGGATCCTGCTATTGGCCTAAATCCACTTCACTGATGGTGAATCACATTGCTAAAGTAAACATTAACTGGCCTCAGTGTTCTGGTGTGAGATGAGAATCTTCAGGCTCTGTGTCGTAGACCTCATGGTGCAGCACCTGTGTAGCACCCTCACCTACAGTGAGGGAATTTAGAATTGAAGAAGGGTGCCATTTGGTCCATCATGTCAGGCCAGAGACAAACCATCCAGAAAAACCCCACTTCCCAATTCTGGCTCCCTGTAGATTAGAATCATAGAATCCCTACAGTACAGAAGGAGGCCATTCGGCCTTGTGTCTGACCGGACCACAATCCCACCCAGACCCTGTTCCCGTAACCCCACATATTTACCCTGCTAATCGCCTTGACACTAAAGTCAATTTAGCATGGCCAATTAACCTAACCCGTACATCTTTGGACTGTGGGAGGAAACCGGAGCACCCGGAGGAAACTCGTGCAGACACGGAAAGTGCAAACTCCACACAGACAGTGACCCGAGCCGGGAATCGAACCCGGGTCCCTAGCGCTGTGAGGCAGCAGTGCTAACCCACTGTGCCACCGTGCCGTTGCAGCACTTCAAATGCATATCCAAGAATTTTTTTTAAATGTGTTGCGGGCTTTTGCCTCTGCGTTTCAGATCTCAACTACCCTCTGTGAACCCTTCCCCCTCCAATCACTTTAAATCTGTGTCCCTGGTTGTTGACTTCTCTGACGAGGAAAGTAAGGGTTTTCTGTCCACTTACACCTCAATTAATTCTCCTCTCAATTTCTTCTTTTGCAAAGAAAACAGCCGTCCGAGTTTTCCTTCTGGCTAAAACTGTCCACTGCTGGCAACATCCTCGTACATTTCCTCTGTATCCTCTCCAGTGCAATCACATCCTTCCTGTAATGTGGTGACAGAACAGTGCACAGCACTCCAGCTGTGGTCCAATATTTTATACAGTTCTAACATAACCTCCTTGCCCCTTGGCTAATAAATGAAAATATCTCGCCTGCCTCTGTATCTTTTTGTGCTGCTGCCCAGGGATTTGTCAGCATTCACTCCAACTTCCTTCTGTTCCTCTACATTTCTCAGTATCTGCAAATTTATTGTGCATTCTCTTGCCTTTTGTGTACTTCCCAAATGCAATACCTCACATTTAGGGGTACTGTCACTGGCCTAATAATCCAGAGCCCCGGGGTAATGTTCTGGGTACCCGGGTTTCAAATCCCATCACAACAGATGGTGAAATTTGAATTCAATAACGATCTGGAATTAAGAATCTACTGATGACCATGAAACCATTGTCGATTGTCGGAAAAATCCATCTGGTTCACTAATGTCCTTTAGGGAAGGAAATCTGCCGTCCTTACCTGGTCTGGGTAAGCCTCCCATCCATTGACTCTGTCTACACTTCCCGCTGCCTCGGCAAAGCAGCCAGCATAATTAAGGACCCCACGCATCCGGACATTCTCTCTTCCACCTTCTTCCGTCAGGAGAAAGATACAAGAGTTTGAGGTCACGTACCAACCGACTCAAGAACAGCTTCTTCCCTGCTACCGTCAGACTTTTGAATGGACCTACCTCACATTAAGTTGAATCTTTCGCTACCCCCTAGCTATGACTGTAACACTACATTCTGCACTCTCTCTTTTCCTTCTCTATCAATGGTATGCTTTGTCTGTATAGCGCGCAAGAAACAATACTTTTCACTGTATGTTAATACATGTGACAATAATAAATCAAATCAAATCAAATGTGACTCCAGATCAACAGCAATATGGTTGACTGAAATGGCCAAGCGAGCCACTCAGTTCGAGGGCAACTAGGGATGGGCAATAAATGTTGGCCCAGCCAGCGACGCCCACACCCCATGAATGGATAAAAAAAACATTTCTCCACATCGAGTTCCACTTCTTCACCTGATCAGTTCATTGGCATCTTCCTGCAGGTCTCCGTTTTCTCCTTCAGTGTGACCCACACAGCTTACTTCTGCATCGTCTGTAAACTTAATCAAGTCCTTATACTTAAGGCTAAATTATTGACAAACCACATCAATGGATCATGTACTGCATGCCCCAGAATCAAGCTGGAAACAGTGAAAGATCCCATCAACGAACGAGTTCCCCCGGGCCAATATTTATCCCCCAATTGTCAAAACAACAGAGTTCTGAAGAAGTCACACAATTCAAACATTAACTCTGTTTCTCTCTTCGCAGATAGAGCCAGACCTAAAGTTTATTTATTAGTCACAAGTAGGCTTACATTAACATTGCAACGAAAATCCCCTAGTCGCCACACTCCAGCGCCTGTTCGGGTACACTGAGGGGCAATTTAGCATGGCCGATGCACCTAACCAGCACGTCTTTCAGACTGTGGGAGGAAACCGGAGCAGGCGGAGGAAACAGACCCACACAGACACAAAGAGAATATGCAGACTCCGCACAGACAGTGACCTAAGCCAGGAATGGAACCCAGGTCCTTAGTGCTGTGAGATAACAGTACTAACCACTGAGCCGCCCTGGAGACCTGCTGACTATTTCCAGCATCTTCTGCTTTTAAAAATCTGGAGGAGGGGACCAAGTGTTGGGTAACAAAGGTTGCAGATGACACAAAGATGAATGGGAAAGCGAATTGCGTGGAGGATGCGGAAAGTCTGCAGAGAGATTTGGATAGGCTAAGTGAGTGGGCGAGGATCTGGCAGATGGAGTATAACGTTGACAAGTGTGAGGTTATCCACTTTGGAAGGAATAATAGTAAAATGGACTATTGTTTAAATGGTGAAAAATTACAACATGCTACTGTGCAGAGGGACCTGGGGTACTGGTGAGGCCGCAACTAGAGTACTGTGTGCAATTTTTGTCCCCTTATTTGCAGAAGCATATATTGGCCTTGGATGGAGTACAGGGAAGGTTCACCAGGTTGATACCGGAGATGAGGGGGTTAGCTTATGAGGAGAGATTGAGTAGATTGAGCCTGTACTCATTGGAGTTTAGAAGGCTGATGGGAGATCTTATAGAAACATATAAGATAATGAAGGGGCGAGACAGGGTAGAGGCAGAGAGATTCTTTCCACTTAGAAAGGAAACAAGAACTAGAGGGCACAGCCTCAAAATAAGGGGGAGTCAGTTTAGGACAGAGTTGAGGAGGAACTTCTTCTCTCAGAGGGTAGTGAATCTCTGGAATTCTCTGCCCATTGAAGCAGTGGAGGCTACCTCGTTAAATATGTTTAAGTCACAGATCAATAGATTTCTGATCAATAAGGGAATTAAGGGTTATGGGGAGCGGGCGGGTAAGTGGAACTAAACCACTATCAGATCAGCCATGTTCTTATTGAATGGCGGGGCAGGCTCGAGGGGCTAGATGGCCTACTCCTGCTCCTATTTCTTGTGTTCTTATGTAACACAGATTTTCTGATCATTATCACTTTGCTGTCCATGAACCCTTCAGGTTTGGTGAAAGGACACAGGAATGAAACTTTAACTCCGTTTCTCTCTCCTCAGACGCTGTCAGATCTGCTGAGTTTTTCCAGCATTTCCTAACTTTTAAAGCTTTACTTTCTTTCCCTTACCCAGCAGTATTTCAACAGCTGGATGAATCTGTGCTTATAGGATTTAAACAATGCAATGGCAGAGAGGTAGGGGATTTAGTTAGAGTGCCATTTAGTAGCAGTCCTTGTACAACTGCTCGAAACAGAGCAGCAAATTGGATCGAAGGTGAGAAATAGAAGGCATATACTGACCTCTGGTGGAGAAGAAAGGCATAACTTGGGTAATGTGGATGAATTTGAGTTGCTTTTATATAACGCTTGCTCACATCTCAGAAAAGTCTCAAGGTGCTTCATATGAAATTAGTCTCTTCCAAATGCAGCGACTGTTGTTGTGTTAACAAACACAGTTAACCACTTCACACACAGCAAGATCCCATAAACAGTAATGACATGAAGGACTAATTAATTTATATTGAAGATTGTTTGTCCAGACATTGGGCGAACTCTCCTTGAAGAGTTGCACGGGCTCGAAGCCAGTGGTTTTATAACATGTCAGCAGTAACTGGGTATCTCTGGCTGTTCTCCCAGAAAAATCCCAGAGATACCCAGTAAATGCTTACATACACAAGGGACCTCCTGAAAATGCTAGCACAGTCCCAATGTCCCCCTGCAAATACTGTCATACTCCCCAGGGACTCCCTGTAAATACTGACACACTCCCCAGGGACTCCCTGTAAATACTGACCCACTCCCCGGGGACCCCCTGTAAATACTGACCCACTCCCCGGGGACCCCCTGTAAATACTGACCCACTCCCCGGGGACCCCCTGTAAATACTGACCCACTCCCCGGGGACCCCCTGTAAATACCGACACACTCCCAGGAACCCCCTGTAAATACTGACCCACTCCCCGGGAACCCCCTGTAAATACCGACACACTCCCGGGAACTCCCTGTAAATACGGACACACTCCCCAGGGACTCCCTGTAAATACTGACACACTCCCCAGGGACTCCCTGTAAATACGGACACACTCCCCAGGGACTCCCTGTAAATACCGACACACTCCCCAGGGACTCCCTGTAAATACCGACACACTCCCGGGAACCCCCTGTAAATACTGACCCACTCCCGGGGATCCCCTGTAAATACTGACACACTCCCAAAGACCCGCTGTAATTACTGACACACTCCCCGGGGACCCCCCTGTAAATACTGGCACACATCCCTGGGACCCCCATAAATACTGACACACTCCTCAGGGACACCTGTAAATACTGACACACTCCCCAGGGTCCCCCTGTAAATACTGACACACTCCCCGGGGACACCTGTAAATACTGACACACTCCCCGGGGACACCTGTAAATACTGACACGCTCCCTGGGGCCCCCCTGTAAATACTGACACACATCCCTGGGACCCCCATAAATACTGACACACTCCCCGGGGACACCTGTAAATACTGACACACTCCCCAGGGACTCCCTGTAAATACTGACACACTCCCCAGGGACTCCCTGTAAATACTGACACACTCCCGGGGACCCTCCCGTAAATACTAACACACTCCCCTGAGGCCCCCCTGTAAATACTGACACACTCCCCGGGGAGCCCCCAGTAAATACTGACACACTCCCCAGGGACTCCCTGTAAATACTGACACACTCCCGGGGACCCTCCCGTAAATACTAACACACTCCCCTGAGGCCCCCCTGTAAATACTGACACACTCCCCCGGGGACACCCTGGAAATAGTGACACACTCCCCGGGGGGCCCCTGTAAATACTGACACACTCCCCCGGGGACGCCCTGGAAATAGTGACACACTCCCCGGGGGGCCCCTGTAAATACTGACACACTCCCGGAGACCCTCTGTAAATACTGACACACTCCCCGGGGACCCCCCATAAGTACTGACACACTCCCCGGGGACCCCCTGTAAATACTGACTCACTCCCAGAGACCCGCTGTAAATACTGGCACACTCCCCGGGGACCTGCTGTAAATACTGACACACTCCCCGGGGACCCCCCATAAATACTGACACACTCCCCGGGGACCTGCTGTAAATACTGACACGCTCCCTGGGGCCCCCCTGTAAATACTGACACACATCCCTGGGACCCCCATAAATACTGACACACTCCCCGGGGACACCTGTAAATACTGACACACTCCCCAGGGACTCCCTGTAAATACTGACACACTCCCCAGGGACTCCCTGTAAATACTGACACACTCCCGGGGACCCTCCCGTAAATACTAACACACTCCCCTGAGGCCCCCCTGTAAATACTGACACACTCCCCGGGGAGCCCCCAGTAAATACTGACACACTCCCCAGGGACTCCCTGTAAATACTGACACACTCCCGGGGACCCTCCCGTAAATACTAACACACTCCCCTGAGGCCCCCCTGTAAATACTGACACACTCCCCGGGGAGCCCCCAGTAAATACTGACACACTCCCCAGGGACTCCCTGTAAATACTGACACACTCCCGGGGACCCTCCCGTAAATACTAACACACTCCCCTGAGGCCCCCCTGTAAATACTGACACACTCCCCCGGGGACGCCCTGGAAATAGTGACACACTCCCCGGGGGGCCCCTGTAAATACTGACACACTCCCCCGGGGACGCCCTGGAAATAGTGACACACTCCCGGAGACCCTCTGTAAATACTGACACACTCCCCGGGGACCCCCCATAAATACTGACACACTCCCCGGGGACCCCCTGTAAATACTGACACACTCTCGGGGACCCCCCATAAATACTGACACACTCCCCGGGGACCCCCCTGTAAATACTGACTCACTCCCAGAGACCCGCTGTAAATACTGGCACACTCCCCGGGGACCTGCTGTAAATACTGACACACTCCTCGGGGACCCCCCATAAATACTGACACACTCCCCGGGGACCTGCTGTAAATACTGACACACTCCCCGGGGACCTGCTGTAAATACTGGCACACTCCCCGGGGACCCCCCATAAATACTGACACACTCCCCGGGGACCTGCTGTAAATACTGACACACTGCCAGGGCCGTTGCAATTTGATTTCCAAAAGACAGCTGTTTCGTTGAATAAATTCTCATGCGAGAACACCTTCCAATAATGCAGAAATCCTCTCTCACCAAGGATCTCATTTGTCCCAGATCGAGCTAGAAGCTAACTTGCCAAAAGAGCCCCTCCAGGAACTGGGCACAAGCTCTGACACTGAAATGGTGCACTGAGGTGTCAGCCTCCATTAGGAGCTTAATGCCTGAAGCGTGCCTTAAAACTGGCAGCTTCCTGAGCTGGAACAAGAGTGCTCCCATCTGAAGCAAGTTGATAAGCACATTTGAGACCCGGTGACACAATAACTATTCACAATGCTGATTGTGGTGAGTAACTCTCTGTCAATCACACGAGGAAAAAAAGCAAATTGTTGAAGCAGAGCTAAGCAGCATCTGGGAAAGTATGGTTCAGGATTCCCAGGTGTGAATGCACCTTGTGTCTTCGTCCACATTGAACATCTCGGTGATGCTTAGTGTGTTGTACATTTCCAGTATTTTCTGTACAGGCCGTGGTCGTCTGGTTATAGATTGAACAGGCGCTGCCAGGGTGATTTGAGAATTGAATATCTAAATAATTTAAAAGCTAATTCTCACCCAAAATGGGATAATCTGCCCCAAATTTGATATTCAGTAATTTGATTGCAGGATAGGTGGGATAATGTTAAAGTTGGGAATTGTTCCAAACCATTTCTACTGAACCACTTTGAAAATCAAATTTTGGCACAAATTCCCTCACCTCAGTCTGTCAGGTTTTGAGGTGAATCTGTAGCCGCTTTCCAGTTTTACCTCTGACCATGAAGACCCAATGACCAAAACTGAACACGGGGTGCGGGGTCCGGTCAGAGCTGGGCATCGGGCATGCGGTCTGGCTAGAACTCGGTTTGGGGTCCAGTCAGAGCCGGGCACAGGGTACAATCCGGCCAGAGCTGGGCACAGGGTACAGTCCGGCCAGAGCTGGGCACAGGGTACAGTCCGGCCAGAGCTGGGCACAGGGTACAGTCCGGTCAGAGCTGGGCACCGGGCATGCGCTCTGGCTAGAACTCGGTTTGGGGTCCAGTCAGAGCTGGGCACAGGGTACAATCCGGCCAGAGCTGGGCACAGGGTACAGTCCGGCCAGAGCTGGGCACAGGGTACAGTCCGGTCAGAGCTGGGCACCGGGCATGCGGTCTGGCTAGAACTCGGTTTGGGGTCCGGTCAGAGCTGGGCACAGGGTACAGTCCGGCCAGAGCTGGGCACAGGGTACAGTCCGGCCAGAGCTGGGCACAGGGTACAGTCCGGCCAGAGCTGGGCACAGGGTACAGTCCGGTCAGAGCTGGGCACCGGGCATGCGGTCTGGCTAGAACTCGGTTTGGGGTCCGGTCAGAGCTGGGCACAGGGTACAGTCCGGCCAGAGCTGGGCACAGGGTACAGTCCGGCCAGAGCTGGGCACAGGGTACAGTCCGGTCAGAGCTGGGCACCGGGCATGCGGTCTGGCTAGAACTCGGTTTGGGGTCCGGTCAGAGCTGGGCACAGGGAACAATCCGGCCAGAGTTCAGTTCGGGGTCCAGCCAGTGCTGGACTCGGGGCACAGCCTGCCCGGATTTCTGCTCTGCAGTGATCGTAAATTAATGAGAGCGAAACCTGCTGGCTTTCCCCGAGCTGTCAATGTTATTATTTGTAATTTTGACACCATCTGTGTGCTTTACACTTGTCCCAACTCATTCCCATCAACCATCAGTTCCCTCCCCTGATGCATTTCACCCAATTCATTTTGAAGGTTCTGAGCTGCCTCCTGACAAATCAAACAGGAGAAACTGAATCACATGATTTGAAAGCTGCATCTTCACAATATATAAATCACACTCTTGCTAAACAGTCCGACATGGGGACTCCGGGAACTTTGGGACAGAGAATAAGTTCTTAACTTAGTGTTTAATTCTGGACATCGATTTGGCAAAGTCTTCCTTTCAGAACCAAATCCACTTACAGCTCCAACAGTCCTGGTACAATTGACACTCAACTTGTCTAATTGTGAAAAAAAAAGGGGGGCACGGTGGCACAGTGGTTAGCACTGCTGCCGCACAGCGCCAGGGACACGGGTTCAATTCCGGCCTCGGGTCACTGTCTGTGCGGAGTTTGTACTCCCCATGTCTGCGTGGGTTTCCTCCGGGTGATCCGGTTTCCTCCCAGTCCAAAGATGCGCGGGTTAGGTTGATTGGCCATGGTAAATTGTTCAATGGTGTCAGGGAGATTCACAGTAAGAGTTTTAACAACACCAGGTTAAAGTCCAACAGGTTGATTTGGTAGCAAATGCCATTAGCTTTTGGAGCGCTGCTCCTTCGTCAGATGGAGTGGATATCTGCTCTCAAACAGGGCACAGAGACACAAAATCAAGTTACAGAATACTGATTAGAATGCGAATCTCTACGAATCTGCGAATTAGATTCGCATTCTAATCAGTATTCTGTAACTTGATTTTGCGTCTCTGTGCCCTGTTTGAGAGCAGATTTCCACTCCATCTGACGAAGGAGCAGCGCTCTGAAAGCTACTGGCATTTGCTACCAAATAAACCTGTTGGACTTTAACCTGGTGTTGTTAAAACTCTTACTGTGTTTACCCCAGTCCAACGCCGGCATCTCCACGTCAGGGGGATTAGCAGGGTAAATGGGTGGGATTGTTGTCAGTGCAGGCTCGATGGACCGAATAGCCTCTTTCTGCACTGTAAGGATTCTATGATTCTATTCTACAACCACAGTGACAGGGTCAGTACATGGGGTGAATTCTACAGAAGGACACAGGGATCAGTGCACAATGCTGGATCCTGGCTGTTTCCTGGTTTCTGCTAAAAAGTATTTATATGGGTGAGGGACAAATTACACAGAATATACAGTAATGAGGCAGGCCATTCAGCCCATCTAGGATCTGCTGGTGTTTGTACACCACATCTCTTCCCATTACATCTGCCTCATCTCAGCCTTTCAGTAAATCTCTTTATTCCTTTTTTTCTCATGTGGTCATCTGGCCTCTTTTTGAAATCATCAAAACACAACCTCCTCCTGCAGCAGAAAGTTTAAAATCTAACCTTTCTGAAAAACGTCTTATTTATTAATGGAATTTATGAGTAACTTTTGTACTTATGACCCCTAATATGGATTCTCCCACACATAGAAACATCTCCCCAGTCTAACACACTCATATTCTTAGACATTTAGACTACAAGACTATAAGATATAGGAGCAGAATTAGACCATTCGGCCCATCAAGTCTGCTCCGCCATTCAATCGTGGTTTCTCAAAACCATTCTCCTGCCTTTTCCCTTAACCTTTGATCTCCTTACCAGTCAAGAACCGATCTACCTCGGTTTTAAATACACTCAATGAACTAGCCTGCACAGCCTTCTGCGGCAATTAATTGAATAGGTTCACCACCCTCTGGCTGAAGAAATTCCTCCTCATCTCGATTCTAAACTTTATTCTGAGGCTGTTCCCCACGGATCCTAGTCTCTCTGACTGTGGAATTGTATGAACTAAGCAGTAGCATGCTGGGAAAATTGGTCAACTCTCTGGTCTAATGTAAGGACGCTGACCAAACTATTTCAAAAAGCCAGACCCCTGTAAGATCTGATAAAGCTGACTCCACATAACTTAATACATGAACAAGACCAGAGAAAGTCAGGCTTCCTGACCTAAGATTAACTAGGCCAGTACGACCAAGACCAGATAAGGTCAGAGATGAAGGAGTCACCGTCCTTTTTCTGTTACATCAAAGGACAAGATAAGGGTATGAATAATGAGACAAAGAGTTCTGGGAGGTCAGCAAGTTAAAACCTGATTAATGATATTGCTCACAATTCTATTACTAATCGAATTCCTGAATATGCTCTGATCACGAACACTGATAATGATTACGTACAAATACTGAACAGTTTCTCCGTGTAATCGCAGACTTGTGGAAGAATCAGCAGTTGTACCAACTGCTCTCTGACCCCAAGTTTCAGCCATATACTGCATGCAGTTATTCGTAAATAAATGCTTGTTATATTGACGAAAGGAATTTTGTAGAGTCTATCTTTCAGTCAAGAAGCAGGAAAAGTTTCCACTTCAACAGACTAATGGAAACATCTTCCCCACGTCCACTCTATCCAGGCTTTTCAGTATTCTGTAAAGTTTCAGTGAGATCCCTTCTCATCCTTCTAAACTCTATCGAGTACAGACCCAGAGTCCTCAAACGCTTCTCATATGTCAAGCCTTTCATTCCAGGGATCATTCTCATGAACCTCCTTTGGGCCCTCTCCAGGGCCGGCACATCAAATTGGCCATGCTAAATTGCCCCTTAGTCTCAGGACTGGCTAGGGTAAATGCACGCAGTTATGGGGATAGGGCCTGGGTGGGATTGTGGTCGGTGCAGACTCGATAGGCCAAATGGCCTCTTTCTGCACTGTAGGATTCTACGATCCTTCCTTAGATACAGGACCCAAAATTGCTCACAATATTCCAAATGTGGTCTGACCAGAGCCTTATAAAGCCTCAGCTTTTGTATTCTAGTCCTCTCAAAATGAACGCTAACATTGCATTTGCCTTCCTAACTACCAACTCTACCTGCAAGATAACCTTAAGAGAATCCTGAACTCGGACTCTCAAGTCCCTTTGCACTTCCAATTTCTGAATTCTCTCCCCCATTTAGAAAATAGTCTATGCCTCTATTCTTCCTACCAAAGTGCATAACCTCACACTTTCCCACATTGTATTCCATCTGCCACTTCTTTGCCCACTCTCCTAACCTGTCCAAGTTCTTTTGCAGCGTCTCCGCCTCATTACTACCTGTTCCTCCACTTATCATTGTATCATCTGCAAACTTAGCCACAATGCCCTCAGTTCCTTCATCTAGATGAAGGGACAGTGTGGTGGTTAGCACTGCTGCCTCACAGCACCAGGGACCCAGGTTTAATCCCGGCCTCGGGTGACTGTGTGTGCGTGTGTGTGTGCGCGCGTGTGGAGTTTGCACATTCTCCCCGTGTCTGCGTGGGTTTCCTCCAGGTGCTCCGGTTTCCTCCCACGCTCCAAAGATGTGCGGATTAGGTGATTGGCCGTGCTAAATTGCCCTAGTGTTTGGGGGATTAGCAGGGTAAATATATGTTACGGGGATAGGATCTGGGTGGGATTGTCATCGGTGCAGGCTTGATGGGCCAAATGGCCTCCTTCTGCACTGTAGATTCTATGATTCTAGATCATTGATGTATAAGGTGTAAAGTTGTGCTGCCCCTTCATCTAGATGAAGGAACTGAGGGCATTGTCCGGAAAAGGACCCCTTTATTCCCATTCTGTGCCTTCTGCCAGTCATCCAATCTTCTATCCATGCTTGTACCTTGCCTCTAACACCGTGAAGCATCAGTGCTAACCACTGTGCTACCGTGGAAATAACAGATGGAATACAATGTGGGAAAGTGTAAGGTTATGCACTTGTCAAAGACCTTTTGGAAATTCAAATAGATAACATCCGCTGGCTGTCCTTTGTCTAATTTGCTCGTTACCTCCCCAAAGAATTCTAGGGTTGTCAGACATGACCTCCCCTTGACGAAACCATGCTGACTTCGCCCTATTTTACCATGCACTTCCAAGTATTCCAAAATCTCATCCTGAAAAATGGACTCTAAAATCTTACTAACGACCAAAGTTAGACTTTGACCTGTAATTTCCCATCTTTTGTCTCTCTTGCTTCTTAAACGGGGGTGTTACATTAGTGATTTTCCAGTCCACTGGGACCCTCCCTGACTCCAGAGATTCCCAAAAGATCACCACTAATGCCTCCACAATCTATTCAGCTACCTCCTTCAGAACTCTGGGGTGTAGTCCATCTGGTCCAGGTTACTTATCCACCTTCAGACCTTTCAGTTTCCCTAGCACCTCTTCTTAGCAATGGCCACCACACTCACCTCTGCTCCCTGACTCTGTTGAATTTTTGGTATGATACTGGTGTCTCCCACCATGAAGACTGAGGCAAAGTACCTATTCAGTTTATCCACCATTTCTTTGTTCCCCATTACTATTTCTCCCGTGTCATTTTCCAGCAGTCCAGTGTCTATTCTTGCCTCTCTCTTACCCTTTATTACTGGCTAGCTTACCTTCATATTTCATCTTCTTCCCCGCTTCTTGCATTTTTAGTTGTCCTCTGTTGGGTTTTAAAGGCTTCTCAATCCCCTGGCTTCCCACTAATCTTCGCCACATTGTATTCTTTTTCTTTTGCTTTTATGCTGTCCCTGCCTTCCCTCGTAAGCCATGGTTGCCTTGTCCTCCCTTTAGTATGCTTCTTCTTCCTTGGAATGAAATTCTGCTGTGTCTCCCGAATTACTCCCAGAAACTCCAGCCATTGCTGCTCCACTGTCTTTCCTGCTCGGCTCCTCTTCCAATCAACTCTGGCCAGCTCCTCCTTCATGCCCAAGTCTTGTCTAATCCATCTTTCAGATGAGACATTAAGCCAAAGTCCTGTCTGACATGGATGTTAAGATTCCGTGGGGCTACAAGAAAAACCGGGGGGGTGTAGGGGGGTGCATTTACCCCAGCATCCTGGCCAATAATTACCCCTCAATCAACATCACTGGAATATAGATTATCTGGTCATTCTCACATTACTAATTGTGGGAGTTTGCTGTGTGCAATCTTGCTGCCACATTTGAGATATTTCATCCATGACTACATACCAAAAAAGTACTTCATTGACTGTAAAACACTGGGGGTTTCCTGATGTGATAAAAGGCACAAGTTTTTCTTCCTTCCCTTTTACACAGATTAAACCAATTTCTCAATATTATGCAAAATGAAGGCAAAAAAAAACCCAAAAAGCAGCTTCCAAATACACACATCAGTTTTATTAACAATGCCACACTTGAAACGAGAGTTCTTGCGAAGGTGACCTTTAGGGAAGCAAAGG
Source organism: Mustelus asterias (assembly GCF_964213995.1). Taxonomy (NCBI): domain Eukaryota; kingdom Metazoa; phylum Chordata; class Chondrichthyes; order Carcharhiniformes; family Triakidae; genus Mustelus; species Mustelus asterias. The sequence continues at coordinate 42,477,790 of NC_135826.1, forward strand.
TCAGACCCTTGGTTAAAGTCCTCACTCGGCACTCACACGTACCACTGGAATCCGATCTTTGCTCGGAGAAATTCCTCCTTGGGTCGTAGATTATACAGCTCCTCCACCGAAGGCGTGGACCAGCGATCAGTGCTGTAAACACTCTCACCAACCTGCAACAGAAGACACAACCACAGCGTTACGTACATCAAAATCAAACTCCCCGCACTCCACTCCCCTCTTCAAATCAAACTGCAAGTGTATGGCAGCCTTGGAGGGAGTGCAGCAGCGATTCACCAAAACAGTACACCAAGGATCAACTTACGAGGACAGCTTGGGCAGCGCGGTAGTTAGCACTGCTGTCTCACAGCGCCAGGGACCCGGGTTCGATTCCCGGCTTGGGTCACTGTCTGTGCAGAGTTTGCACGTTCTCCCCGTGTCTGCGTGGGTTTCCTCCGGGTGCTCCGGTTTCCTTCCACGGTCTGAAAGATGTGATGGTTCGGTGCGTTGACCCGAACAGGAACCGGAGTGTGGCGACTAGGGGAACTTCACAGTAACTTCATTGCAGTGCAAGCCTTACTTGTGACTAATAAATAAACTGAATGAACCAAGCTTATATCCCCCTCTAGCTTAGAAGATTGAGACACAATCTAATTCAGATGTTTAAAACGCGCAGAGGAAAGTTATAAACAAGGAGGCGCAGTCTTAAAATAAGACTCATCAGGAGCAAATGTGTTTGCTTGTATCAAGGAATATAAAGATAATGAATCAAGTTACTGGTCAGCCAGAATCTAACTGAAAGACAGAGGCGCGTGATTGAATGGCCTCATTCTTGTTACTACGATACTCATGTTTGTTGCTTCCACTACTTCAAGCAGCACAGTGGTTAGCACTGCTCCCTCACAGCACCAGGGACCCGGGTTCGATTCCGGCCATGGGTGACTGTCTGTGTGGAGATGGCACATTCTCCCCGAGTCTGCGTGGGTTTCCTCCGACACTCCAAAAATGTGCAGGTTAGGTTGATTGGCCATGCTAAACTGCCCCTTAATGTCAGGCGGATTAGTGGGGTAAATACGTGGGATTGTTGTCAGTGCAGGCTAGATGGGGTGAATGGCCTCCTGCACTGTAGGGATTCTATATGTCAACCATCAGTCAGTTTGCTTCAGCAACTTCCTGCAGACCTAACTCCAGATCGTCCTGTACTTCTTCAATCTAAGACTTTGCCTCCATTTCCCATTCTTCGATCAACCCGACCTACCAATTACTTTGGGGCTGTCGGTTCATGATTTTTGGGATGGGTTTGAGAGTCACAAGGCTAACTACATGTGACTGTTACAGTCAACATACAGAGAAAGTTTACACTGCACCCCTCTGGGTTGGTTTAGTCCCAGAACTAGCATCAAGCACCAAACCTGCGACCCCACCCAAGTCGGGAACATGATAAAAATGCTTTCCACTTGGAGCTGCTCACATGCGAGGTCAACATCCAGGACAAAACAGCCCACTTGATTGGCACCCCATCCATCACCTTAAACATCCATCCACTCCCTCCAACGCACATGGCAGCAGTATGTACCATCTACAAGATGCACTGCAGTAACTCGAAAGGTAACACCACCACCTCCTCGAAGTTCTCTCCAAATTACACACAGTCCTGACTTGGAAATATATTGCCCATTTCTTTCCTGTCACTGGGCCAAAATCCTGGAAATTCTTCCCTAACAGCACTGGGGCTGTACCTACAGCACATGGACTGCAGTTCACAACTACCTTCTTGAGGGCAATCAGGGATGGGTACTAAATGCTGGCCTTGCGAGTGATGCCTATACCCCAAGAATAAATAAAAACAAGGTTAAAAAGTTCATAAAATCCCTATGGTGCAGGAGGCTATTCGACCAATCACGTCTGCACCGACTCTCCGACAGAGCATCGCACCCAAGCCCACTCCACATATTTACTCCGCTAATGGCAGATGGAGTTCAATCCTGATAAATGCGAAGTGATGCATTTTGGTGGGAATAATGTAGGGAGGAGCTACACGATAAATGGAAGAACCATAAAGGGTGTAGAGACGCAGAGGGACCTGGGTGTGCAAGTCCACAGATCTTTGAAGGTGACGTCACAGGTGGAGAAGGTGGTGAAGAAGGCATATGGCATGCTTGCCTTTATAGGACGGGGCATAGAGTATAAAAGTTGGGGTCTGATGTTGCAGATGTATAGAACGTTGGTTCGGCCGCATTTGGAATACTGCGTCCAGTTCTGGTCGCCACACTACCAGAAGGACGTGGAGGCTTTGGAGAGAGTACAGAGGAGGTTTACCAGGATGTTGCCTGGTATGGAGGGGCTTGGTTATGAGGAGAGATTGGGGAAACTGGGGTTGTTCTCCTTGGAAAGACGGAGGATGAGGGGAGACTTAATAGAGGTGTATAAAATTATGAAAGGCATAGATAGGGTGAACGGTGGGAAGCTTTTCCCCGGGTCGGTGGTGACGTTCACGAGGGGTCATAGGTTCAAGGTGAAGGGGGGGGGAGGTTTAACACAGATATCAGAAGGACATATTTCACACAGAGGGTCGTGGGGGCCTGGAATGTGTTGCCGGGCAAGGTGGTGGAGGCGGACACACTGGGAACGTTTAAGACTTATCTAGACAGCTATATGAACGGAGTGGGAATGGAGGGATACAAAAGAGTGGTCTAGTTTGGACCAGGGAGCGGCGCGGGCTAATTGATCTTTGTTTCTCGTTTCAAGGCTTCATTCTATGATCATCTTGCTGGTGCCAGTACAGAGCGAGACTGCAGATAGTTGGGAACCTGTCTCGAGGGCAGGGAATTCAGATGGTGTTCGTAAAGCAGAAGTGGAAATGAATAGGGTTGGGAAGCATTTTCTGATCAGGGCCAGTGTGATCTCCTGGACTCGTTTCGATCGCCTCAGGGGGTCGGAGAGGAATTTCCCAGATTTTCTTTTCCCCATATTGGCCCTGGGGTTTTCACTCTGGGTTTTCGCCTCTCCCTGGAGATCACATGGTCTGGAATGGGGGGGTGGGGGTGAGTTAATAGGTTGTGATGAACAAAGCATCGTAGCTGTGAGGGACAGCTCGGTGGATAGGATATTAGTATGTAGATAGGCTGGAAAATTGGGCGGGGATCCTGGATTCAGGATTCAATCCTGGACCGGGGAGCGGCGCGGGCTTGGAGGGCCGAAGGGCCTGTTCCTGTGCTGTATTGTTCTTTGTAATCCCCCTAATCTACACATCTTGGGACACTAAGGGCCAATTTAACACGGCCAATCTACCTCACCTGCACATCTTTGGACTGTTACAAAGAAGTGCAAACACTTGAAATTACCTTCCAGCCTGGAACATCCTTCATAATTTTAGCTTCTTCCTCAAGATTCTCCCGTAGGAGACGCAGATTCCTTAAAAAAAAAGGAACAAAGCATCAAGGAAAAGAAAGGCAGAACAGAATGACAAATTTCAACAAAGTTTTTTTATATTCACAGAGACACAGAAACATCTGCCGTCAAATCAGCATTGTCATTTTTGACAGAATCTAAACTTTTCATTCTGGAAAATGCTACATAAAGATGCCTGTGCATAAAAACAGGCCCAGAAATATTAAAGCGAACGCGAGAGTCTGGCCATGTGACTTTTTTTTAAAAAAATAGTCATCGGAGAAAACAGCTTCCCAACTACCAATCTTTCGATGACACAGCCGCAGTTTAGGATTCAGGTTCAGAAATAACATTAGGGCCTCTTCTGCACTGTATGAATCATAGAAACCCTATAGTGCAGGGAGAGGCCATTGGGCCCATCGAGTCTGCACTGACCACAATCCCACCCAGGCCCTACCCCCATATTCCTACATATTTACCCGCTAATCCCTCTAACCTACGCATCCCAGGACACTAAGGGGCAATTTTATCATGGCCAATCGACCTAACCCGCACATCTTTGGACTGTGGGAGGAAACCGGAGCACCCGGAGCAAACCCACGCATACACGAGGAGAATGTGCAAACTCCACACAGACAGTGACCCGAGCCGGGAATCGAACCCAGGTCCCTGGAGCTGTGAAGCAGCAGTGCTAACCACTGTGCTTCACAGCTCCACTGTGCTTCACTATGATTCTTCTCTGCTGCCATCAGACTTTTAAATGGACCTACCATATATTAAGTTAATCTTTCTCCACACCCTATCTGTAACTGTATTATATCCTGCACCCTCTCCTTCCCTTTTACCCTATGTACTCAATGTACAGTATGTTTTGTCTGTATAGCACGCAAGAAACAATACTTTTCACTATATCCCAATATATGTGACAATAATAAATCAAATCAAGGAAACAATATCTCCAGCCAGGGTAACTTTGTTGACAGGCTCCCATTACTTTCTGCTTTCGTTCTCAGTCAATACCCTCCATCCACCCCCATACCAGAGCCGCCACCAACAACCCTTGGACGTTGCACATATATCACCAAGCTCCAGTCTCTTCATGCACCAGCTTCTAAACCAGCCACACTGCTTAAAGTGACCAATCAAAACAGTTCAGGCAGACAAAAATGAGGATTATTATAGATTCTACTTAGTAATATTACTGCATTCACCTGTGGGTGGAAGGTCACTCCTAGATATGGAAGAGTGAGGCCATTCAGACCTCTCCGGGGGTGGGGGGGGGGGGATCCTAGAAGACCACAGCTCAGCAAGAGGAAGGTCTGTTCATCACCATTTTGCTAGATCAAATCAAAACTGATCCCAATGATCTGCTCTCTCCTCACAGTCCATCTCTTTATCTGTTTAAAATATTAGAGTCATAGAGTTTTACAGCAGCAAGAGAGGCCCTTTGGTCCAGCAAGTTTGTGCCAGCCATCAAACACCTATCTACCCTAATCCCATTTTCCAGCACTTGGTCCGTAGCCTTGTGTGCTATGACGTTTCAAGTACTCATCCAAAAGCTTCTTAAATGTTGAGAGTTCCCGCCCTTTTAGACAGCCAGTTCCAGATTCCCACCACCCTCTGGGTGAAAACGCTTTCCTCAAATCCCCTCTAAATCTCCTGCATGCACCTTAAATCTATGCCCCCTGGTTATTGACCCCTCTAATAACAGGAACAGTTTCTTCCTATCTATGTCCCTCTTAATTTTGTACACCTCAATCAGCCTTCTCTGCTCCAAGGAAAACAACCCCAGCCTAACCAGCCTCTGTTCAGAGCTGAAATGCTCCAGCCCAGGCAACATCCTGGTGAATCCCCTCTGCACCCTCTCTAGTGCAATCACAACCTCCCTATAATGTGGTGACCAGAACTGCACACGGTGCTCTAGCTGCGGCCTACTGACCATTTTGTACAGCTCCGTCATAACCTCCCTGCCCTTATATTCTATACCTCGGTTAGAAAAGGCAAGTATCCCCTATCCCTTCTTCACCACCTTATCTACCTGTCCCGCTGTCTTCATGGATCTACAGAAATGCACACAAACAGTCCTCTGTACTTCCTGGCACCCTACCATTCACAGTGTATTCCCTTGCACTGTTCGTCCTCCCAAAATTCATCACCCATTCATCCACTTTTCCCCACAAAAAGGTGCATTTGTCTCTGCCTCGGCCACTTCTTCTGATAAACCTTTCCAGGCTCCCAGCAATGCTCTGTGGAACTGATCTTATCTCCTCACTCAGGTGACAGTTAAAGCAAAGATGACTGCCCATTAATCAGACCATCTGGGAAGCAGGGCTTTGAGTAACTAAGTCGCCGTGCGCTTAGACTGTGCCACAGTTCATCATCCTACATCTATCGAGAAATCTGCTGCATCCAGTGAGAACAACTTTGAAAAGTTTTACTTAGGCCCCCATAGCCTCGCATTGCATTGCTTATTGTACCACACAATCTGCTGTTTCAGAGAAATAATGCTATAATTGACAAAGTGAGACATTTACAAGAAATGCATATTTTATAGCCTTGTAATATAAAACGCTTGGTGATTCTGAGCTACAACCTACAATTGACAAGCCAAAATCTCCAAAGCAATAATAATTAGACTCTCACTGACCCGAGTTTGCATTTACTTAACAATCATATCAGAGAAACCTACAGTGCAGAAGCTGGCCTGACTCTCTGAGAGACCATCTATCCCTATAACCCCATGTATTTACCCCACTAATCCGCCTAACCTACAAATCTTTGGACACTAAGGACAATTTAGCATGGCCAATCCACCTAACCTGCACATCTCTGGATTGTGGGAGGAAACCGGAGCACCCCGAGGAAACCCACGCAGACATGGGGAGAACGTGCAGACTCCACACAGGCAGTCACCCAAGGCCAGAATTGAACCCGGGTCCCTGGCGACGTGAAGCAGCAGTGCTAACCACTGTGCCACCGTGCTGCCCTGTGTTAGAATCATAGAATCCTACAGTGCAGAAAGAGGCCATTCAGCTCATCGAGTCTGCACCAACCATAATCCCACCCAGGCCCTATCCCCATATATTTACCCCCTAATCCCTCTAACCTATGCATCCCAGGACACTAAAGGGCAATTTGGAATGGCCAATCAACCTAGCCCGCACATCTTTGGACTGTGGGAGAAAACCGGAGCACCCGGAGGAAACCCACGCAGACACGGGGAGAACGTGCACACTCCACACAGACAGCCACCCAAGACCGGAATCGAACCTGGGTCCCTGGCGCTGTGAGGCAGCAGTGCTAACCACTGTGCCACCGTGCTGCCCTGTGTTAATTTAACTAGACTCCAACTGATCCAGACTTGCGCTTACTTAACACTAATTACATTTTGTGGTTCTAACCAGGTGCATCTCCACACTAAAACATGCTTTGCGACCCCTCTCACACTTGCCTCCTATCCTGCTCAGCATGCAGCAGAGGTAGCAATGCTACACGGGCTTCCATATCTTCCATCTGAAGGCGCCTAGAAAAAAATACACCAAACAGGAAATTGGTGACCACAGATGAATGCAGAAGAAAGATTTGCAAAACCAAACATTAAAACTGGTTAATGAAAACAGAAAGTCATCTCTCATTGTGGAAAGAAATATAAAAGGATGCAGATATCACTATCGGGATGACATGGCAGGAAAAAGAAGAAAGAACTTGCACTGTTAAAACATCTTTCAGAACCTCAGAATATCCCAAATGTTTTACAGCCAATGAAGCACTTTTGAAGTGAAGTCATTGTAGTAATGTAGGAAATAGTTATGAAGAGATTAAAAGTTAGGGCTTTTCCTTTCACAGGTACACAGGTCACTAAGTGGCAACGCAGGTGGAGAGGGTAGTCAAGAAGGCATAGGGCATGCTTGCCTTCACCAGCCGGGGTATTGAGTTTAAGAATTGGCAAGTCATGTTGCAGCTTTATAGAACCTTAGTTAGGCCGCACTTGGAATATAGTGTTCAATTCTGGTCGCCACACTACCAGAAGGATGTGGAGGCTTTGGAGAGGGTACGGAAAAGATTTACCAGGATGTTGCCTGGTATGGAGGGCATTAGTTATGAGGAGAGGTTGGAGAAACTTGGTTTGTTCTCACTGGAGCAACGGAGTTTGAGGGGCGACCTGATAGAAGTCTACAAGATTATAAGGGGCATGGACAGAGTGGATAGTCAGAAGCTTTTTCCCAGGACGGAAACATCAATTACTAGGGGGCACAGGTTTAAGGTGCGAGGGGCAAAGTTTAAAGGAGATGTACGAGGCAAGTTTTTTTTTTTACACAGAGGGTGGTAGGTGCCTGGAACTCGCGGCCGGAGGAGGCAGTGGAAGCGGATACGATAGTGACTTTTAAAGGGGTGTCTTGACAAATACATGAATAGGATAGGAATAGAGGGATATGGTCCTCAGAAGGGTAGGGGATTTTAGTTCAGTCGGGCAGCATGGTCGCTGCAGGCTTGGAGGGCCAAAGGGCCTGTTCCTGTGCTGTAATTTTCTTTGCTCTTTGAAGTTGGTGTGGTCTTTGAGATTATAAACTATTTTGATAAAATGAATAATCCCCTGATCAGTGTGACAGTAACGTGGGCACAAATGGTCAAATAATCCCAAAATCAATTGGGGGAGGTTAGAATGTGGAATTCTCTCTTATAAACTGTGCTTGAAGAAGTAGCATCTATAATGTCTTTCAAAAAGGGAGATAAACAGTTATTTGAAAATTAAGTGGCTCAGATGGAGAAACCTATGGAGAAAATTATATTGAAGATTTAGCTTCTGACTTCCACCAGAGGGCAGAACATCAGCCACAAGCTGCCGAGCTGCATTTCCCACTCCAGTTAGTGGACTTCGTTGAACGGACGGCACAGAGGCAGACCATCCTGTGCTTGTGCACATTTTCCAGGAGAGGTCACCAGTGAGCTGTCAGAGTTGTGACTTCACAGAACCTTACAGCGCAGCAGACCATTCAGCCCATCGCACGTGTGACTGCTATCCAATTAGACCCCCCCCACCACCCCACCCCGCCAACCTTTCCTTACTCCCTAGCCGAGACATTGACTGCAATCAGTGCCCTGGCTGCAATCGACAAACAGCACACACTGAAAGAAAAATCAGAGACACTGAGGGTGTGTGAAGCTTTCAGAATGCTTCTCCAAAACTAATGTTCAGGCAAAATACAGGGCTAAGTTTTAACTCTTAAAATTAATCAAGCCAAGAATAAACCATCCCAGGCACCAAGCGCACGACATACCTTCTCTCCCTGTTCCACCTGAACAACTTCCAGTATCCAAAGAGCAAAGTTCCAATTCCAATCGCAAACATGCTATAACCTTTCGGGTATAAACACACAGATGGTGATGGCAGTGTGGAAAAAGAAAGTACAGAAATGTCTGAGCATCTGTAGAGAGACGAGGGTTAATGGGCAGGATTTTTCACGCACCCAGCCGCGTGTTCCACAGCAGCAGTGGTGGCGTGCCAATGGCCAGCAGCAGAACGTTCTGGTCCCGCCATTGTCAATGGGGGTTTCCCCACTGAATGCAACCCCCACCCCCGGGGCAGTGGGGTTGGGCTGTCGGTGGGACCAGGAAATCCTGCCAGCATGAATGGCTGGAAAATTCCGGCCAATATTTCAGGTTGATGAACTTTCTCTGAATTAAAACAGGTTTGACGTTTAACAGGTTTTAAGCAAGTACAGAAGGAGAACGAATCATAAGCAAGTGCAGAAGGAGGCCATTTGGCCCATCGAGTCTGCACCGACCTCAATCCCACCCAGGCCCTATCCCCGTAATCCCACATATTTACCCCACTAATCCCTCTATCCTACGCATCCTGGGATACTAAGGGGCAATTTAGCATGGCCAAAGCACCTAATCCGCACATCTTTGGAGTGTGGGAGGAAACTCCACACAGACAGTCACCCAAGGGCGGAATCGAACCCAGGTCCCTGGCGCTGTGACTTGTGATGCTACAACATATTCAGGGACTTGAGAGGGACGGAAGTTGGGGAGATGGGACAGTAATTTGCTAGCATGGTGATGTCAAGAGTTTTTTTGGAGAAAAGGGATGATGATGGCAGAGTTAGAGAGAGGGACAACACTGGAAGAAAGAGACTGTTTTTAGTGGCATAAGTAGTAAGTTGGGTGATCAGCGATTTAGTTGGAATCAGATTGAGTAAACAGGGAGTGGGTCTCGAGAACAAGGTGAGTTCAGAGGTCAAGAGGGGAAACGAAAAAGAAAGAGAAAGATGCAAATTCAGGACTAGGACAAAGAACATAAGAGGGAGCAGCAGTAAACCAAATGGCCTGCTGAGCCTGCTCAGCCATTCAACAGGATCGTACTTGGTCTTGGGTTAACTCCAATTTCTCTCCTGATAACTTGATTCCGAGGGACCAAAAAACTGCTATCCAGCCTTAAATTAATTCAACATGGAGATTCCACAACCACAATTCCAAACATTCACAACTCTTTGAGTGAAGTAATTTCTACCCATCTCGGACCTAAATGATCACCCTCTTATCTTGGAACTGTGCACGTATTTTAGTTCTCCTGAAACAATGCCTCTGCATCTACCCTATCCAGCCCTCCATCAGCATCTTGTACGTTTCAATTATTTAGCCTCTCATTCTTCTGAACTCCAGCGACTACAGACCCAATTTACTCAACCTCATGACATAGAGATGCATCAATCCCAGGGACCAATTTAGCCAACCTTCGCTGTACCACCTCCTTGAAAATGGAAAGCAAAACTGAACACAGTATTCCGGAGGTGGTTTCACCAAAGCACTGTGCAATTGTAGCAAGACTTTTTATGCTTATATGTATCAAACACATGACTGAGGAGCATAAATAGGCCATTCGGCCCATTAGAGCCTACTCCGCCATTTGATAAAATCTGGTTGATCAGATTGCGGCCTGAACTCCACATTCCTATCTGGTCCCCCTTAACCCTAGGCTCCATTGTCTATCAAAATCCCATCTTACTCTGCCTTAAATAAATTCAATGACCCAGTCGCCACTGCTTTCTGTGTAAGAGAATTCCATATGCTGATGACCCTCGGGGGAAAAAATATTCTCCCCATCTCTACCTTAAAAATGAGGCCTCTTATTTTTAAACTGTGTCTGCTCATTCTGGCCTCCCCCCCACAAGAGGAAACATCCTCCCATGAACCACACTATCAAGCCCCTCAGGATCTTACATGTTTCAGTAAGACAGGGAGAAACTGTAAATTCATAAAAGGATCAAGAGTGAGAGTGTGCAGATTTAAAGTGATTTGCAAAAGCAGCTCATGCAATGCGAGAAAATACATTTTCACACAGCAAGTGGTTCAGGTCTGGAATGCACTGCTTGGCAGTGTAGTACAGGCAAGTTCAATCAGGGCACTTAAGAGGGAATTATATGATTAATTGAATTCAGGGAAAAGGCACGAAATCATAATGCGCAATTGGAGAGCCAATGTAGACATGATGGGCCAAATGACTCATTTGGCACAGTGGTTAGCACTGCTGCCTCACAGCACCAGGGAGCCGGGCTTGATTCTGGCCTTGGATGACAGGCTGTGTGGAGTCTGCACATTCTCCCATGTCTGTGCAGTTTTCCTCTGGGTGCTCTGGTTTCTTCTCACACTCCAAAGATGTGCAGCACGATGGCACAGTGGTTAGCATTGCTGCCTCACAGCACCAGGGGCCCGGGTTTGGTTCCCGGCTTGGGTCACTGTCTGTGTGGAGTTTGCACATTCTCTCCGTGTCTGCGTGGGTTTCCTCCGGGTGCTCCGATTTCCTCCCACACTCCAAAGATGTGCTGGTTAAGTTGATTGGCCATGCTAAATTGTCCTTTAGTATCAGGGGGACTAGCTAGGTTTATGGAGATAGGGCCTGGGTGGGATTGTGGTCGGTGCAGACTCGATGGGCCGAATGGCCTCCTTCTGCACTGCAGGATTCTATGATCTATGTGCCGGTTAGGTGGTCTTACAGCATCCGTGTGATGAGAGAACAGAGCTAACATGCATTGGCCATGCTAAATTGCCCCTTATTGTCCCAGGATGTGTAGGTTAGGAGGATTTTAGCAGGGTAAATACATACGATTATGGCGCTAGGGCCTGAGTCAGATTGTTGTCGCTGCAGACTTGATGGGCTGAATGGCCTCCTTCTGCACTGTAGGGTTTCTATGATTTCCGGTCTGGATGCTCTGACAAAAGGTGTCATCCAGACTCAAAACATTCGTTTCATTCTCTCACAGCAGGCCTGACAGCATCTGAGATTTTTCAGCAATTTCTGTTTTTGTTTCAGATTCTAGCATCCACAGTAATTTGCTTTTATGCGGATTAGGTAGATTGGCTATGCTAAATTGCCCTTTGGTATCCAAAAATGCATAGGTTACGTGGCAAATGTGTGGGTTTACAGGGATAAGGCAGAGGGGTCGGTCTGGGTAAGATGCTCTTTCAGAGAGTCAGTGCAGACTCGATGGACTGAATGGCCTCTATCTGTATGGGATGGATTCTATGGTAACAATTCTATGAATAAGATCATGTCTCATTCTTCTAAACTTCAATAGGTATAGGCCCAACTTCTTCATACACCAGAATGAGTTCAGCAAACCTTCCTGGAACCTCTTCTGACACAACTATATCCTTTTTCATAGAATCACTACAGTGCAGAAGGCGGCCATTTGGTCCATCAAGTCTGCACCGGCCACAATCCCACCCAGGCCCAACATATTTATCCTAGCTAGTCCCCCTAACACCAAGGGGCAATTTAGCATGGCCAATCCACCTAACTTGCACATCTTTGGACTGTGGGAGGAAACCGGAGCACCCGGAGGAAACCCACACAGACACAGGGAGAATGTGCAAACTCCACACAGTCACCCGAGGCCGGAACTGAACCCGGGTCCCTGGCGCTGTGAGACAGCAGCAGTACTGACCACTGTGACACCGTGCCACCCCTTTTTGAAATAAGGAGACCCTCGGACCAGGGTGGGCATTAAAACACAGAAGCAGTATTAGAAGAATATAGTGGCATAACCTCCCTACTCTTGTACTCGAAGTCTCAAACAATAAAGGTGGATAATCTGTATGCCTTTGGAGTCATCCTCATCCACCTGTCTGTGGCAACCCAAGGTCCCTCTACTCCTCTACATTTCTCCCATTCATTGCGAGAAAACCAGGTTGATTCAAAAGTTAAGATGCTTCTTTCTCCATCTTACCTGACAGCCCCCTCCTGGGGAGGTTCCTCTTGTAATCCACAGGTCCATAGCCCCCTGGAGGAGGTAAGTCCTGCTTCACCTTGATGGTCGCCATCTTCTCACCTCAACTTCCGGCCCGGCTCACCGGAAGTCCCACCCTCCCCAATTCTGATTGGCTACCCCCTCCCAACAAGCTGTCAATCATCCATTCATTACCATTTAAAGCAGAGTCGCACCAAGTTTATTCCTCTTTTTATTTGGTCCAGTGATTCATAATCTATTGCATTTCATTTAATCTGGTATCTGTTTTGCCTTTTATGGGAACTAGCAACCATTTGATTCTGAAGACAGAAATCAATGAATATTTATTTCAAATAAATTTAATTTGATTTATTATTGTCACATGTATTTTGATACAGGAAAAAATATTGTTTCTTGCGCACTATACAGACAAAGCATACAATTCATAGAGTACATTGGGGAGAAGGAAATGATAGATGCAGAATATAGTGTTGCAATTACAGAAGAGAAAGATCAGCTAATATATGATAGGACTTCAGGATTGTCTTAAAGTTTAAAGACTGCACAGGCAGTGACCCTAGCAGGTGATCGAACCCATGTCCCTGGCACTGTGAGGCAACAGTGCTAACTGGTCATCCAGGAGGAACTCTTCCAGTGTAGACAGTAAAAATATAACAAAACTTACTCCAACTTATAAATCAAAGAAAAGGTTTAATAAAAGCAGTTCATTACTCCAAACTTGAGGCCTCACCATGGGCCATTCCAAGCCATTTAACAATTCCCAACAGGTTCTTATTTGCATGGAGTCAGCTGATCATCATATCATTCTGTCATTGGTTATATGATTTACTGGGTCAGCTGACCCTTACAACTGGTCAGCTGACCCTTACAACTTGTCATCATTGGTCACATTACAACAGATCCAATGTTATCACCGGTTACATTCTAATACTAACCACTGTCATCACCATGTCAGGTGGGTGGTGGAGTGAGTGAATGTTTATTTTAGTGGATGTGGTATTTGTCCTGGATGTTGTTGGGCTTCTTGAGTGTGTGTAGTTGGAGTTGCACTCAGCCGGGCAAGGGAAGAGTTTTCCATCACACTCCTGACTTGTGCCTTGGACAGGCTTGGGAAGAGTCAGGAGGCAAGCTGCTGGCCACAGAATTCCCAACAGCTGAACTAACATATTTGAAATTGAATTTATTAAAAATTCCAGTTTCCATAGCAGACGAAAGGAAAAGCAAATACAGAATTAAAGGAAATGCAATAGATTGTACACAGAATATAAATCATTGGACCAAATCAAGACAGGAATAAATTTCTTAGGAGCCTGCTGTGGCAGCCAGAGTAGTGGTGGAGCTCTGTAAGTAAATGACTGTGCTATCTGTTGCTGGGATGTGTTGACAATGACAAGCCACTGTTGCTGCCTTGTGTTACTAAAGGCTTTTTCACAGCAGCTGCTTCCTTGTGACGTAATGGGTTCTCAGGCCCCGCCCCACCCTCCAGTTCCCGCCCCATGATGTAGGCCCCGCCCCATTTCCAAGCCACACCCCCCTCTCGGCCAATCCACGCCTCCTCCGCCTGTCCCCTCGCGCCTCGACCACGCCTCCTCCACAAGGCACGCCCATTCTTTCCCCGCCCCTCAGGTTCATGCTCCGCCCTTCCCGTATGACCACCCCCCTCTCCTCACAGGCCCCGCCCCTCTCCTCACAGGCCCCGCCCCCTTCTCTCAGACCCCGCCCCAGTTCTCGCCGGCCCCGCAGCCTCTCGCGATGTTCGTGGCGGATGCGGGTAAGATGGCGGCGGTTGGCGCTAGCGGCCCTCAGCAGCAGCAGCCACAGCCCCAGGCGCAGCCCCAGCCTCAGCCGCCCCAGCAGCCGCCTCAGTACACGGACGCCTGGTACCTGGCGCTGCTGGGCTTCGCCGAGAACTTCCGCACGGCCAGCCCGCCCAAGATCAAGCTGTGTGTGCACTGCCTGCAGGCCGTCTTCCAGTTCAAGCCGTCGCAGCGCATCGAGGCCCGCACCCATCTCCAGCTCGGCAGTGTCCTCTACCACCACACCAAGAACACCGAGCAGGCCCGCTCGCATCTGGAAAAGGCGGTGAGCTGAGCGGCGGGAGAGGGAGGCTGGGCTGCACTCTGGTGGCAGAGCTTCACAATAGGAGCCCGAGGCTGAGGGAGGGGGGGATAAACAATCTGCCTGAAACCATTCCCTCCTCTACCCACTGTGTGGGCATCCCCAGGGCAGCAGCAAGGCAATGGGAGGGAGGGTTAGATTTCCCCTGAAACAAGTTCATGAAACGACAGACAAAAGAAGCTCCCAGTTATAAAAGATCAGATTATAACAAATGTAACAGAATAAAAAGGGATGGTGGTTCAGGGCAAGCAGATAAAATGCAGATAAGGCACGGCAGATTAAGCAGCATATGCAAAGTCTTTGTCATCAAAGTGCATTCACTTGGAGGCAAAGGCAACAAGATCACAAAAACTGCAATGCGACCAATGACCATTTGGCAATATTGTTGGAGGTGTGAATGCTGATCGGGAAGCTGGAATAATTATTGTGTCAGCAGACATCCAAAGGAAAACATTCTGATTCAGTTGGGACCTGTTATTCTTGAAGCTTCAGCTAGGTTTTGCCCCCTTCCAGATTCTTTTTATATAACTGTAGGAAATGTTCAATGCTGAAAATTGTAGAATTGAAGTGAAATGATGCAGGTCAGATTTGCATCATTCTGTAAATAAGACCTGCCAAGGCTTAAGTTGTGGAGTGAGAATTTGTTTTAAAAATTGATGTATCTTGATTTTTTTTAATTTAATAGAGCTCTGCATGTGTTTGTGACTGTTTTTGAACACTTCCATATTTCCTGTAATGTTGCTATCTCTTTTTTAGTGTTCATGTAATCAATTGTGTTTAGTTTATGCATGACAGTTCTACAGTCAGAGCTATAGAACTGAATCTTCCTCTTCCAGGTACCATGCCCAAAGAGGATGTTGGTGACCAGGACTGGTCCATGGTCATGCCTGGCAAAGTACTGCAGTGGTTTTCCATTGTCTTTTGCAGTATTTGTTGATCAGGAAACTCTCTCGCTCTTGCCACTTGCTATCCGGTGTACTGGAAGGTTCTGCATGCTGATATCTAACTTGTTTGGCTGCATTATGAATGCACTTTTCATGACCATCCAGTCCAATCCTGAAGTAGAACTAGAACATGAAACTTCTGGCCTTAATGCGATGACCTGGGTTCGATTCCCGGCTTGGGTCACTGTCTGTGTGGAGTTTGCACATTCTCCTCGTGTCTGCGTGGGTTTCCTCTGGGTGCTCCAGTTTCCTCCCACAGTCCAAAGATGTGCGGGTTAGGTTGATTGGCCATGCTAAAATTGCCCCTTAGTGTCCTGGGATGTGTAGATTAGAGGGATTAGCGGGTAAAATATGTAGGGATATGGGGGTAGGGCCTGGGTGGGATTGTGGTCGGTGCAGACTCGATGGGCCAAATGGCCTCTTTCTGTACTGTAGGGTTTCTACGATTTCTATGATTTCTATGATGCTATCACTGTGCCACAAACCTCCCAGAGAACAGAATCTTAGGATCTTAATAATGCAGGAGGAGGCCATTCAGCCCAAATCGAAAGGTTAACCAGACTAGCCTGCACAGAAAAGTGGAGCTTGTAGCAATAGATTATATTACATCCTCATTGCAACAAGAGAAACAAATGAAGCAAAACATTGAGAGTAAGAACAAGGAAGTAAACAAGTGTAAACACAAGAAAGGCTGATGATACTCAGCAAGTCAGATCCTATTGCATTCTCCCAGCATTTTAAAAATCTACTTTTGCTTTATTGACTTATTCACAGGGTCGGGGCTTTACTGGCTAGGTCAGATTGATTGCCTGTCCCCAGTTGCCTTTGGAAGGGTGGTGGTGAGCCGCTACCTTGAACCGCTGCAGTACCCAGTTTGATGAAGGTGCTCCACAGTGCTTTTAGATTTGGAAACTCTGGATTTTCACTTTGCAATGGGGGAAGGAATGGTGATATATTTTCAAGACAGGAACTTGCAGATAGTGGCAGTCCCAAGTGCCAACTGTCCTTGTTCTTTTAGATGAGAGGTTTGGAGGATGTTATTGAAGGAGCCTTGGCAAGTTGCAGCAGTGCATCTTGCAGATAGTTCACACTGCATTCATGGTGGTTCAGTGGTGGAGGGTGTGAACATTTCAGGTGATGATCCAGGGGCTACTTTGCCTTGGATGATGTCAAGATCTTTGAGTGTTGCTGGAGTGGCACTCATCCAGGCAATTGAAGCATATTCCATTACTGTCATGATGAGTGTCTCAAGCAGAAAATAGATTCTGAATGTCACAATGTGGTTTTCCTCAGTACAGTTGGTATTAAATCCATGACCATTTTTGAAAAGTTTGCTGTTTACTTAATTACGCGTTTCTACATGGGTTTCTAAACCAGTGCAGGGCTCAAATTAAAGATCAATTATTAGAGAAATTCTAATCTTATTTAGAATTTATTATACATCTATGCATGGGGCATTATGCCATCCTCTTGTTTCCAAGAACAGTTAAATAAATGTTGCTGTTCTCTGAACTTCTGATTCTCTCAGTGCCTCACTAGAGGTTAAAATCACAGTGTTACAATTGTCAATTTACTCCTTGGGCAAGTATATCGCTTTGCTGTCAATTAGTACAAATTCGGTCAAGCATAATAAGAGAATCCAACATAGTATCTTTAGGTACCAATGGAAAAGAATGGACATTTTTACTGCTTATTCCCAAGAGATCTCATCCCAGGAGATTAGTGGCTTAATGTGGCTTAATGCTCTCAGGAAACTCCACTTAAGTATTTCATCCATGGGTACAGTTTGGGTGAGACAGATGGTTCCTTTGTTCTGAATGAGATTCTAAATAAGGGCAGCATGGTGTCACAGTGATTAGCGCTGTTTGCCTCACAGTGCCAGGGATCCTGGTTTGATTCCGGCCTTGGGTGACTGTGTGAAGTTGCACGTTCTCGGTGACCAGGGGGTGGACCTAGGTGAGATGCTCTTTCGGTGTTCGGTGCAGACGTGATGAGCCGAATGGTCTCCTCCTGCACTGAAGGGATTCTGTGGTTGAGATGTTAAGACAAGGTACTGTCCATGTTTCCGATCCTCAAGCGCTTTTTGAAGAAGAATTTCCTTGCCTCTTGTCCTTTCCCTAAATCACACCCAAAGGCTGATTAACTGGACATTGATTCCATGACTGCCACAAAGTAACTGTCATATTCGCCTACATAATGGTTCCCACTCTTCAAATAAATTAACACAATGAAGCAGTTTGCAACGTTTGATTGTGAGAAAACATCATTGAAATATAAGTACTATTTTCACCAAAACAGCATTTATGCTGTTTTGCTGAAAATTTCAGCACCTCCCACCTTTTTAAAATGACCACAAACCTTCACACAGTCACTGTTCAGAAGCTGGTAATGTGAAATAGTTTCCTAGCTCTTATCCAATGCCAGGCAGCATTGAGCCAAACTGACATTTTTAGAATATGGTGAAAGGGTAAAAGCCTGAATGGAAGATGTGAGGCACAGCAGAGCAATGAGAGCACGGAGCAGATCATAGACAACAGATATTCAGCAAGGAATAGAAAAATATTCAATAATCAGCCTCTGAAGCAAGAATGTGGTGGTTTGGAGAGGTATGAGTGGTAATTAAAGAAATCCTGAAAAATGCTACCGCACAGTAAAAAGCATGAGCTATATCTTTTCTTTCCCTTTGCATCCTTGTGGCTCTCAGTAACATCCCCTGTCGATAGCTGATTGGTGAGGCAGATCTAGCTCTGCACCATTTGTGAGTGGTGTGAGGAGACCCCCATTTTTCACTTTGTGTGGGGGAAATACCAAGTCTCTTTCCTCCCCAACCCCTATACTGATCACATCTGACAGCGAGAGCTTGCTGTAAGGATTGAAAGTATGAACTAGAAGTCCATAGCACAGAGAGATGGAGCTTCACTAACACGTCTGTACATCAAATCACTGTTTTTGCTAAAGGCAAATTTTTCTGGTCTGGTTTTTTTTTGTGTATTGTAAGACTGAGTTACGTTTCCAGGTATTTTTTTATGAATCCATTAATGTATTGTTGGAAAATTTGAAGTTGGTTGGCAATGATTATGCATAATTTTACTTTAACTGCAACTATCAATAATCAGTATTGTTCCAACCAACAATGATGTTTAGATATAGTCAATGTGATAATGGTTCCCTGGCAGCAGCAGCCTTCAAATGCCAAATAGACAGTCATTGTGTGTGAGCTGGGCAGGTATTTCCCCGAGAACGTGATGTACAGTGGGGAACCCTGACTGATCTATTTCCCTCGCCCTTAATCTGGGCCAGTAAATCCAGCTGTGATACTTCATTGGTGTGTTTGATTTGCTATCTCAACACACCAGGGATTGAACCTGGCCTATCCTCCTTAATGTTATATTCCACAATATGTTTATCCGTTGAGCTGTTGGACTGGGATTTGTAATTTAATCTCCTTGTGTTTCAATGGTGAGCCTCTGTTTTGGTGTGATCAGTGCAGCTTTCACAGTCTTGTCAGCATTTTGTAATTTGAGTTTGGTTTCTATTGGTGATATGAGACTTTGCTGCTTTCGCTTTGCAACTTGTGGTTTCAGTGTTTGGTGATGTAAAGTCTGTATAATGCTCATCCTTATAACACTTTTGCTGGCTGTTGCTGCATGTTGCAGTGATGCTGGTTAAGTTGATGTCTGCAGCATTTTTGAGACTGGTGCAAGATGGGTCTGCTATCACTGCACACGTGCATGTGTGTGCATCTTGCATCTTCAGAAGTGAGAAATAACTATTATTACGCTGCATACTGCAATTAAGCTTGAATCTTGAGTATTACATGTCATGTACCAGCTGACTCAAGAACAGCTTCTTCCCTGTTGCCAGACTTTTGAATGGACTCATCTCATTAAGTTGATTTTTCGCTACACCCTAGCTATGACTGTAACACTACATTCTGCACCTTCTCCTTTCCTTCTCTATGGACGGTATGCTTTGTCTATATAGCACGCAGGAAACTGCATACTAATACATGTGACAATGATAAATCAAATCAAACTACACGGTATTATACATAATAAACATGGCAGAATATCACCTGGACAAAATTCAGACATTGGGTTATTAAATATACTTTTAAAAACTTTTGTTTAAACTTTGTCTCTCAATACTGTCTGATAAATTAATTAGAGTTATGAGTTTGTTTGGAGGTTAAAGCTTTAGCAGATGCAGTGTCCTCTAGTGCCGTAACTGCTACATTGACAGATAGCTACCATGTGTTGCCTGTTCCTTAGCTGTTTTTAGACTTGCTATGATCATGTTTGTTCTCCACTTGGAAAGACCACCTTCCAAGCAAAATAGTTTGTAGACCAGTTTGTTCCTAGACCAAACATTTTAAATTAGTTTGCTCTCCAGGTGCAGGTGATATTGGAAAGTCTCCAGTTTGTTGCCCTGGGAAGATTGTGGTGACTTTCTCCTTGAGTTGCTGCAGTCCTTTGTGTTGATGGTTCACCTGCAGATGTTTAGTGAATTCCAGTGTGTTGACCCAGTGACAAAGAAGGAATGGCATCTGAGTCAAGATTCCTCCTTCAGCCGGAACCAGTTAGATTATCATTCATCTCATTGCTGTTGCTGCAATCTCATTGTGTGTGAAATTGCTGTTAATTTGCCTACATGACGACAGTTATTGCTGTCATATGATGAAATGGTGCAGGAGGGAAGCCTGCAGCTTCTTGCAGTATACCGTAGAGTATCACTGGGGTGAGTGAGCTGCTTAGGCCTTGATCTAACTTAATGGTAACCAATTTACAAGACAATCATTAAAAATATATAAAATTAAAAACAGAAAATGTTGGAAATATGCATTAGGTCCTTCAGTTTTAGCTGGAGGTCTACTCCTCCCAAGCCTTGACCTGTCATTTATTTCTGCACACCTTTATGGACTTGCTGAAGTTTCAGCAAATCCTGTTTTTATTTTTGAATAAGAAGGTATTGTGTTTCCTAGATCTCAGCACATCAGGAACTATTTTCAAGGATTTTAATCCTGGATAAGTGCACAGCAGTGATCTTGTTGCTGCCATTAGATTATGATTAAAACTTTCACTCCATGGCTTCACACCCTGCCTCCAACTCTATCACTGTTTCCAAGCCTGCAAACTTTTGAAATCATCTTCCAAATATGGTCTGTTTTACATTCCTGATTTTAATCGCTCCATGATTGGTGGCTATATCTTCAACTGCATAAGCCTTAAGCTCTGGAATTACCTCTCTAAAGTTCTTTGCCTATCTATTTCTCTCTTCCTTTAAGATACTTTTATCCTTGGTGAAGGGATCAGAGCTCAGGGGCATAGAATTAAGGTAAGGGCAGGAGGAAAACCTTTTTCACTCAAAAGGTGGGGGGAGTATGGAACTCACTGCCTGAAAGGATGGTGGAGGTGGGACCCTCATAACATTTATGAAGTATTCAGATGTGCACCTGCGATGCCGAGGCATCCAAAGCTATGGGCCAAGTGCTGCAAAATGGGATTAAAATAGTTGGGTGGTGTGTCTTGACTGACACAGGCACCGTGGGCCGAAGGACCTTTTTCTGTGCTTTTAATCACCTGACCCAATATCATCTTGCGTGGCTCAGTGTCACATTTTGTTGAATGCTCCTATGAAGTCCAAAGATGTGCAGGTTTGGTTGATTGGCCAGGTTAAAAATTGCCCCTTAGAGTCCTGAGATGCGTAGGTTAGAGGGATTAGCGGGTAAAATATGTGGGGGTAGGGCCTGGGTGGGATTGTGGTCAGTGCAGACTCGATGGGCCGAATGGCCTCCTTCTGCACTGTAGGGATTCTATGATGAAGCACCTTGGGGAATTTTACTACATTGTTGGTGCTAGGTAAATGCAAGTTGTTGTTTATTCTGTTCCAGTATTGTATTCCTGACTTGATGTTAGAAACGGGAAGTCTGAAGGGCTTGTGAGCAGAGTGAAACTATATGTTTATTGCAGCTCTATATGTTCAGCTCAGAGCAAAAGTCATACGGAGTCGAAACATTACCTCTGGTTCTCTCTCCACAGATGCTGCCAGACCTGCTGGGTTTTCCCAGCATTTTCTGTTTTTATTTCAAATTTCCAGCATCTGCAGCATTTTGCTTTTATTTTAGTATTCACTGCAGTTTTGTCCAACTCATTTATCATAGAATCACAGAAGGAGGCTATTTGGCGGTATGGTGGCACAGTGGTTAGCACTGCTGTCACACCGCACCAGGGACCCGGGTTCGATTCTAGTCTTGGGTCACTGTCTGTGTGGAATTTGCATGTTCTCCCCGTGTCTGCTTGGGTTTCCTTCGGGTGCTCCAGTTTCCTCCCACGGTCCAAAGAAGTGCAGGTTAGGTGGATTGGCCATGCTAAATTGCCTCTTAGCGTCCCAAGATGTGTAGGTTAGGGCGATTAGCAGGGTACATACAAGAGGTTACAGGGATAAGACAGGTGGTGGACCTGGATAAGATGCTCTGTTGGAGAGTTGATGCAGACTCGATGGGCCAAATAGCTTCCTTCTTCAATGTGGGGATTCTATGATGTGCGTGTATGCTGGCTTTCTACAAAAGCAACACACTTAGTCTCTCTCTCCCACCTTTTTGCAGCCATTCTCGTAAACCTTTCCTGCACTGTTTCTAATGCCTCAACTTAAAGTGTGGTGCCCAAAAGTGGATGCAATACTCCAACTGAGGTCGAGCCAGTGGTTTATACAGTTGTATCATAAGTTCCCTGCTTTTGTATTCTATGCCCTTATTTATAAAGTAAGAAGTTTAACAACACCAGGTTAAAGTCCAACAGGTTTATTTGGTAGCAAAAGCCACACAAGCTTTCGGAGCTCCAAGCCCCTTCTTCAGGTGAGTGGGAATTCTGTTCACAAACAGAGCATATAAAGACACAAACTCAATTTACATGAATAATGGTTGGAATGCGAATACTTACAACTAATCAAGTCTTTAAGAAACAAAACAACGTGAGTGGAGAGAGGATCAAGACAGGCCAAAAAGATGTGTATTGTCTCCAGACAAGACAGCCAGTGAAACTCAGTGGGGGTTACAAATAGTGTGACATGAACCCAATATCCCGGTTGAGGCCGTCCTCGTGTGTGCGGAACTTGGCTATCAGTTTCTGCTCAGCGACTCTGCGCCGTCGTGTGTCGCGAAGGCCGCCTTGGAGAACGCTTACCCGAATATCAGAGGCCGAATGCCCGTGACCGCTGAAGTGCTCCCCAACAGGAAGAGAACAGTCTTGCCTGGTGATTGTCGAGCGGTGTTCATTCATCCGTTGTCGCAACGTCTGCATAGTTTCCCCAATGTACCATGCCTCGGGACATCCTTTCTTGCAGCGTATCAGGTAGACAACATTGGCCGAGTTGCAAGAGTATGTACCGTGTACCTGGTGGATGGTGTTCTCACGTGAGATGATGGCATCCATGTCGATGATCCGGCACGTCTTGCAGAGCTTGCTGTGGCAGGGTTGTGTGGTGTCATGGTCACTGTTCTCCTGAAGGCTGGGTAGTTTGCTGCGGACAATGGTCTGTTTGAGGTTGTGCGGTTGTTTGAAGGCAAGAAGTGGGGGTGTGGGGATGGCCTTGGCGAGATGTTCATCTTCATCAATGACATGTTGAAGGCTACAGAGGAGATGCCGTAGCTTCTCCGCTCCGGGGAAGTACTGGACAACGAAGGGTACTCTGTCCACTGTGTCTCGTGTTTGTCTTCTGAGGAGGTCGGTGCAGTTTTTCGCTGTGGCGCGTTGGAACTGTTGATCAATGAGTCGAGCGCCATATCCTGTTCTTATGAGGGCATCTTTCAGCGTCTGGAGGTGTCTGTTGCGATCCTCCTCATCCGAGCAGATCCTGTGTATACGGAGGGCTTGTCCGTAGGGGATGGCTTCTTTAACGTGTTTAGGGTGGAAGCTGGAGAAGTGGAGCATCGTGAGGTTATCCGTGGGCTTGCGGTACAGTGAGGTGCTGAGGTGACCGTCCTTAATGGAGATGAGTGTGTCCAAGATGCAACCGATTCCGGAGAGTAGTCTATGGTGAGTCTGATGGTGGGATGGAACTTGTTGATGTCATCATAGAGATGTTTCAAACGGATTACTGCAAAGAAGTGTACGGACAACTAAACAACGAGGAACACTACAGACAGTTACCTGCAGATCCGACCAAAGAACACACCCGTCAACTCAACACTCTGATCAAGACCTTTGATCCGGACCTTCAGAACACCCTCCGTGCTCTCATCCCACGTACTCCCCGCGTTGGAGATCTCTACTGCCTCCCGAAGATACACAAGGCAAACACACCCGGCCGTCCCATCGTATCGGGCAATGGGACCCTGTGCGAGAACCTCTCCGGCTATGTCGAGGGCATCCTGAAACCCATTGTACAAAGAACCCCCAGCTTTTGTCGCGACACGACGGACTTCCTACAGAAACTCGGCACACATGGAGCAGTTGAACCAGGAGCGCTCCTCGTCACAATGGCTGTCTCGGCACTCTACACCAGCATCCCCCATGACGATGGCATTGCTGCAATGGCCTCAGTGCTCAGCGCCAACAACTGCCAGTTTCCAGATGCAATTTTACATCTCATCCGCTTCATCCTGGACCACAATATCTTCACCTTCAACAACCAGTTCTTCATCCAGACACACGGAACAGCCATGGGGACCAAATTTGCACCTCAATATGCCAACATCTTCATGCACAGGTTCGAACAAGACTTCTTCACCGCACGGGACCTTCAACCGATGCTATACACTAGATACATCGATGACATTTTCTTCCTTTGGACTCATGGTGAACAATCACTGAAACAACTCTATGATGACATCAACAAGTTCCATCCCACCATCAGACTCACCATAGACTACTCTCCGGAATCGGTTGCATTCTTGGACACACTCATCTCCATTAAGGACGGTCACCTCAGCACCTCACTGTACCGCAAGCCCACGGATAACCTCACGATGCTCCACTTCTCCAGCTTCCACCCTAAACACGTTAAAGAAGCCATCCCCTACGGACAAGCCCTCCGTATACACAGGATCTGCTTGGATGAGGAGGATCGCAACAGACACCTCCAGACGCTGAAAGATGCCCTCATAAGAACATGATATGGTGCTCGACTCATTGATCAACAGTTCCAACGCGCCACAGCGAAAAACTGCACCGACCTCCTCAGAAGACAATCACGGGACACAGTGGACAGAGTACCCTTCGTTGTCCAGTACTTCCCCGGAGCGGAGAAGCTACGGCATCTCCTCCGTAGCCTTCAACATGTCATTGATGAAGACGAACATCTCGCCAAGGCCATCCCCACACCCCCACTTCTTGCCTTCAAACAACCGCACAACCCCAAACAGACCATTGTCCGCAGCAAACTACCCAGCCTTCAGGAGAACAGTGACCATGACACCACACAACCCTGCCACAGCAAGCTCTGCACGACGTGCCGGATCATCGACATGGATGCCATCATCTCACATGAGAACACCATCCACCAGGTACACGGTACATACTCTTGCAACTCGGCCAACGTTGTCTACCTGATACGCTGCAAGAAAGGATGTCCCGAGGCATGGTACATTGGGGAAACTATGCAGACGTTGCGACAGCGGATGAATGAACACCACTCGACAATCACCAGGCAAGACTGTTCTCTTCCTGTTGGGGAGCACTTCAGCGGTCACGGGCATTCGGCCTCTGATATTCGGGTAAGCGTTCTCCAAGGCGGCCTTCGCGACACACGACGGCGCAGAGTCGCTGAGCAGAAACTGATAGCCAAGTTCCGCACACACGAGGACGGCCTCAACCGGGATATTGGGTTCATGTCACACTATTTGTAACCCCCACTGAGTTTCACTGGCTGTCTTGTCTGGAGACAATACACATCTTTTTGGCCTGTCTTGATGCTCTCTCCACTCACGTTGTTTTGTTTCTTAAAGACTTGATTAGTTGTAAGTATTCGCATTCCAACCATTATTCATGTAAATTGAGTTTGTGTCTTTATATGCTCTGTTTGTGAACAGAATTCCCACTCACCTGAAGAAGGGGCTTGGAGCTCCGAAAGCTTGTGTGGCTTTTGCTACCAAATAAACCTGTTGGACTTTAACCTGGTGTTGTTAAACCTCTTACTGTGTTTACCCCAGCCCAACGCCGGCATCTCCACATCATGACTTATTTATAAAGCCAGATCCTTTATGCTTTATTAACCACTTTCACAATTGCACCTTTGAATATTTTTGCACATCTCCTCCCAAGCCCCTCTGCTTTGTGCCCCCTTTAGAATTGTACTTTCTATTTTATTTTGTCCCTCCTCGATCTTCCTACCAAAATGAATCACTTCATGCATATATCTTCATGTAAGCCATTGATTTGTTAATATTTATCCATTGTGACAGATTCAGTAAAATTAAAGCCATGCTTAAACTGTAGAACGCAGACACTAATTCAGCATACTTTACTCTGAGGTATCCATTTCCCTCCAAGACTGCTCAGTAGAGTTTGCGATTTTTCATCGTATTGATCACGTAGGATCTAGAAACCTGCAGATCAGAAGAAGACCACTGAGCCCATCATGTCTGTTGCCTTGAGAGCATTTGTGCTTTAATCCCACATCCTTAATATTGTGCAGAATGCTGTAATCCACAAGTGTCTGTCCAATTCCCTTTTTAAATTATTGATGGAATTAGATTCACCACCTTTTTGAATCGAGCATTCCCGAACCTGACAACTGACTAAAGAGGTTCCTTCTCATCTCTGCTATGCATCTTTTGCCAATGATTTTAAATCTCTGATCTCTGGTTATTGGTACACAACAGAGGATGTAGTCTTTCTTTATCTAGTCTATCAAAACTCATCGTCTTGAAAACTTTGATTAGGCCACATTTTAGCCTTGTGTTCTGACAAGAATAATTCAAACTTTTCCAACCTCTGTAACTGAACTCTCATTCCTGCTACCATCCTGGAAATGTTCCTTTTTAAAGCTTTCCTATCTTTCCTAAAGAGTAAAGTGGGGTGTCTAGA
Source organism: Mustelus asterias (assembly GCF_964213995.1). Taxonomy (NCBI): domain Eukaryota; kingdom Metazoa; phylum Chordata; class Chondrichthyes; order Carcharhiniformes; family Triakidae; genus Mustelus; species Mustelus asterias. The sequence continues at coordinate 42,504,496 of NC_135826.1, forward strand.
ATCTCTAGCTTATGAATCAAGCTGAAGCAGTGGTGATGATATGTTATCCTTTAAAAGCCTAGATGAAGTTCACACCACCCGTAAGGCTTAAAAAAAAACCTGAAGTTCAAGTGACAATCCCAGGAACTGAGGTTTAAAAATGGAGATATATCGGGAAGTGATGACTTGGCAGCATCAAAGTTGGGTTTTTAATTAACGAAGATGTTAGAAAGTAAAGTTTAATTCATGAGAAGAGATGATTTTAAGTTCTGTTGGTGAATAGGTTCCCTTGTGGAATTTAACTGAACTCAGTGTTGCAAACGTGACTAATTGATTTTTTTCCCTCTCTTTCAGTGGTTAATATCCCAACAAGTATCCTTTTTTTTTCAAAAACACAAAATTGATGTCTGCAGCATCTAGCCAATTGCAGTGGTTTGTGTGAAGAGGAAAATTCTTTCATAGTGATGTTGCTTTCTCACTAACCAACTGCAGATCATTTTCCGGTAATCTTGATGATTTACACCGAGGGCAAGTAATTCAGTGCAGTGTGATGACTCGCATACTTGCTGCTCGGGTTCCACAAAAGAATTTTGGATACAGGAAAATCTCTAGTTTTTAGGTAGATTTAAGTAACTTGAAAATGACTCTGAACAGCTATGTACTGAATCTGAATCACTGCTAAATGCAGGAAGAAAAACATCTATTAACAAACTTTACAGAATTTATTTTCATATTCAAAGGATGTGGGTGTTGCTGGCTAGACCAATATTTATTGCCCATCGCTAATTGTTCTTGAGAAGGTGGTAGTGAAGGTGCCTTCTTGAACCGCTGCAGTCCATGTGGTGTAGGTACACCCACAGTACTGTTAGGAAGGGAGTTCCAGGTGTTGTCACGCTATCTGATATCCAATTTGGTGAGCTGCAATTTTCTCCAGCGAAAACATTTGGAAGACCGAAGCTATTGTCTTGGTCTCCATTCCAAACACCATATGCTTTAGATGGATTTCATCCCCCATTCAGGCTAATACAGACAGTTTGCAGCATCTGTTCAACTCTGAGTTTAGTTTCCAAACCCAGACCCTTTCCATTCCAAAGATCATCTTTATAGCATTCCTCTCCTCCATACTGCCTTAAACCATCTGCTGAAATTCTCATCAGTACTTTTGTTGCCTCCAACACCAGCTATTTCAATGCTGTCCTGGCCTGCCTCCTGTCCTGTACTGTCCCTAAATTTCATCTCATCCAAAGCACTGTTCTCTATCAGGTTAACTCGCCCATCACCTCATCCTCACTGACTTAGCTTTGGCACTCAGTCCCCAACACCTTCAGTTTAAAACACTTGCACTTAAATCTAAATCTCTTCACAATATCATCCATCCCAAACTCTGTTCCTATTCCAATTCTCCTGCACCTAGTGGTGCACTTAGGCAGAATTTCAACTGTTTCTATAGCTAGTAATTCTTGGAACAGACCGCAGCTTATAATGTGAGGGGCACCACTCCACATCAGGTGTGGCTGACCAGGAGTCCCTCCTGCTCTTACCACCAGCCATTGGTGTGTTTGGAAGGATTTGCTGATCACATCATGAATACACCTTGCTTGGCCATCAAGTCCTGGGTGGGACTCGAACCTGGAGCTTCTTGCTCAGCAACAAGGACCCTACTCACTGCACCACAAGACCCTCCCGATCTTTGTAACCTAGTTCAGTCTTATAGTCACCCTTTCCCCACAACTCTTCATTCCCCTGACACTCTCCCACTGTTTGATTAGCAGCCTATTCCTCTGGAATTCCTTTTTTTTAATGTTTCATTCTCTGCAGCTCACTCTCTTCCTTTAAAACCTTCCTTAAAATGAACCTTTTCAACCAAACTTTTGGTTACTTCTCCTTTGGCCTGGCTTCTTATGAGAGCTGTAGCTCTGTGCCTGAACCCCCTGACTGGGCTCTCACCTACTGCTGAGTCATAATGAGCATCTCCGATCTATTTGTTTTAAGCAGCAATACCAGAAGAGAGAGAAGAATTGAATCTGATAGGTGCCAATAAACTGAATTATTTCTTGGCAAAGGTCGCTAACTCAGTGTGCTATTAAAATCTGTCATTCAGTTTCACTTACCAGTTACTTCTGCCAAACTATTCAAATGTCAATTATGCCCTTTCTTGGAAATTGTGCAACAGGTAGGTTAAAAAAACAAATCCTGGACTACCTTGTACTACTAACTGTATTAGTTCTTTACTTTTCTGCCCTCTGACTTAAAGGTGCTACCTTTTTGGAAATAGGCAATGAAAGAGAGGGGTTAGAACTACTATATGTTCCAACTGACTATAAGTGTTTAGCCCTTGACCTATATGTATTAGATTCCACAGTTTGAAGATATCAAATTTGAAGCAGCCAGTCTTCTGTCAGAGTTATATTGTCACCAGGTAAGCTTTTTACTTTTTAAATAAATGTTTGTGCAATCAATTCACTTTTAATTTCCTACGTTTTGTTGTTATTGGAAAACATACTTTTTTCCCGCACCTTATCCACAGTGTGTTTGATCATTAATGTAAATCTGGTCAAATGTGCAATCTGAATCAAATCAAAATGGGGTTTACAATTTCTGATTGTACTGACAGGGCAGAGTCTAGCCGGTGGAGTTGGGAAACGGTTCTGTTACCAGTGACAGCAACAACTGTACTTTTTAAATATATATATTTTTTGAACCTTTAATGTCACCAAAGCAATTGAAAAATTAAAAAAAACTTTAATGTTAGCCTTTAATTTAAAATATATATAACTCATAATACCATTCTGGATTTTGAGACTCCAGTGAGCGTGGATGTGTGCTGGAGGATTAGACAGTTGTCAGCACGCTATGCATTTTCAATAGGGAGGATAGAACTAACACAGGAAATTACAGGCTTGTAAGCTTAACATCTGTGATAGGGGAAATCTTGACGTCATTGAGGATGGAATCACAGATTAAAAGAAAATAGATGGAAGTTTCCAGCACAGATTTCAAAAGCAGCAATCATGCTTGACAAAAATCATAGGTCCTGGTAAGATGGTAACCGACTTGCTCAATGGGGGAGGCAAATGAAGTGGATATTGTGTATATGGACCATAGAAAAAGCTTTCACAACATGGGAGATTATGGGAGAAGAAGAAACTGGATTGAAATTTGTTTTGAAATGAACAGAGTAGGAGTTAAAGGTTTTTTTTAAAAAAAAGAGGTTGGATATGGATATTGCTGTCCAGAGTTCGGTTCCAGGAACCATTTCTGTTTGTCTGTATTGGTAATTTTGTTTATATATCTCCACGGAATAGTGTTGAACTTTGCAAATCAAAAAAAGCCACAAAAGAATTAGTGCTAAAATAGAGTGCATTAAAAAAATGGCCGGTGGAATGTAACTTCAGTGAATGATGATATAATTTAGTTAAAAATGACAAAGATGACAGCAGTGTTAATACTTGGAAAGGAAGCATTCTTGTCTAGTAGAGGAATGGAGGGATTTGAGGGTACAGGTGCAGAACATTAAAGGCAACTCTTTGGTTGTAATAACTTTCATAAACTTATTAAAAGCTAATTAAATTCTTGATTTTGCTGCAAAGAGGAGGCATTGAATTTAAAAACCAGGAGGTAACTAATCTGCCTTAAGAGCAGCTTGGTTATTGGGCTCCATGATGTGGGAAGGATGTTGTGTCTTTATAGATGGTATAATGCAAACTCACTAGGATGCTATTTGGTTTGAGGAAATGCAAATAGTTGTGATCCAGTTAATAACTAAAGAAACTCTAAATAGAAATCAGAGTGCCTCATTTTAACTAATAGAACTACACCCTTAGTGGGAAAGAAGACACAAAAGAAGACAACACTTGAAGTCTGCTGCCATTGGTGGATCTTCATGCTGGTTTAAGTCTCTGACTTGGACCTAACACCGGTACGGCACAGCTCAACATTTGAGTTACGGCTGCAGCTGCTTCACGAGCACCAAGCCAAGGGGTGTGGAACACTGCCCGAGTAAACAAAGGAGGCTCGCCTGTGGATCAGACCTACTTTGTGAAGCTCTTTGCGTGCTGCAGGATTGAAGTAGCAGACATCTTCTGCTTGCAAGACTTCCCCAGCGGTAGATATTTCGAAGGTGTTGCAGGATGCATCAACCTTCTGAAGGCCTTCAATGAAAAAGGCGACCAGGGACCCCCCTCTATCCACACTGGGGAATCTGTTCATTCTGTGCTTTATCTTCAAGGTTGCTGAAGGCATCAAGCAGCTTGACATTTTTTTACCGTTTCCATTAGGAGTCTGGATGTGGCGTCCAGTTTTCTATTAATCCTGCAGGATCATTCAGCTACACCGATGATGCAGCTGAAATCATCACCCAAAATGACCAGCCTGGGGAAGTGGCCAGCGGCAGTGGGAGCTGAAGGACTGCCAGCCGTTCACTCTTAAGGGCCAGGACGCTTCAATCAGTCTGAGGGAAGCATTTTTGCACGTGAGGTCTGCTATGAGGAGGTGCCTGTCCCACCTTAACTTTGCAGCGGAATTAGGCTGTTACATTCTGCATGTACAATCCCCACATCCCGGTGGTGGACAACTTCCTCCCCCACATCCCGGTGGTGGACAACTTCCTCCCCCACATCCCGGTGGTGGACAGCTTCACCATCATCGAAGTTAAGGAGATGGTTATCTTTCAGTACTTTCAAGCTAATGTGCTTGTTACTTTATTTTGAAGCAAGACACTGTGGGGCCCACTGTAGATACTTTAGCTGGTTTCAAACTAGTGAATCATCCAGCTTCTGTTCTCTCACTCAAAATTCAAACTGAGATTAAGCCTCTCCTGCCTTCCATGCAGTCAATTATGAAGTTAGTTTCTACTCTGATTACAATGTAGACCTGTCTAACTGTCATTTATTTTGGCTATCTTCTCTCATTAAATTGCAAATCAAATCAACTGCAACTAAAACTGCGCGTACCCCAGATAAATTTAAACCAGCAAACCTTTCTAAGCTCCACTTGTCTCCATGATGACATAGCCTGCTCTGGGAAGCCCTCAAATAGACCTTTGAGTTAATTATCCCTCATTTGCAATGTTTATTTGATCTGATGGAGTAACTGAGTTTATGGCCTTTCAGGGTTTATTGATTGCTTTTCAACTAAGTTAACTCCAGCTCCCAAAACTAAAGCATCTTTCTGGAGTGGCATTATTGCAAGAATAGTAGATCTCCAGCTCTTTAGCTAAGTAAGCCCACCTTCTGTTTTATAATTTCGCTTTCCAGCTGTTAACTCCCTTAAGTTAATGTTGCCTTTTAGTATAATAGACTCCAAGCTCACTTTAATTGCATTTATCCAATTTTCTACAGTTAGATTGTAGAAATCATAGAAATGATTGTAGTTTTAAGAATGAAAGTCTATGTTTTGAAACTGAAAGATATATTCTAAAGCACATGAACTATGTACTAAGTATTCACAACAAAATATGAAGAAAGACTTTAAAAAAATGTTTGTTCCTTCACAAGAATATTGCAGGTTCCAGCACAATGTGATGGACGTGTTCACAGTTATGGAAGGATAGGACAGTGTATACAGCAGACTGCTTTCAGGGGTGACTTATAATTCAAGGCCATAGATAGAAAAATAAATATAAACAGTTTGTAGTGGATAGTCAGGTGCTCTTTCCTAGGGTAGAAAAGTCACGTACTAGGGGACATAGGTTTAAGGTGCGTGGGGGAAAAATTTAGAGGAAATGTGCGAGGAAAGATTTTTACACAGAGGGTGGTGAATGTCTGGAACGCGCTGCCCAGGGAGGTGGTGGGAGCAGGTACGATGGCGGCATTTAAGGGGCAACTAGACAAATACATGAATAGGATGGGAATGGAAGGATACGGACTCCATAAGTGCATACGGTTTTAGTTTAGGCAGGCATCATGATCGGCGCATGTTTGGAGGGCCGAAGGGCCTGTGCTGTATTGTTCTTTGTTTAGAAGAGGGCTGTAGTATTATTGAACTCACCTTTAGGATCATTGGTTGAGGCAGAGGATCTGACGTTCGAGCCTAGTTGAGGTCGGTGGATGAAAGGAAATAAGATGAAGGGATCTGGGGAGAAGGTGAGTTAATGTGATTTAAGGCTATTTGTTTACATGCTGGGTAAACTCAGTCTCCGGGTGATTGGGCCCAATCGTTTGCTTCCCTTTTGTGAGGTCAGTGTGTTTCTCATTGGAAGCTATTTATGTATCACTGTCAGAAGCATCAATGCACTCCTCTAATGCTGTGATATTTAATAGGCAGCTTTTGCTCCTGATGTCAGTCCAGGCACTTGCTATCGATTTTAAATCAGAGGACAAAGATTTTCAATCCTTAGGCTTATTTTTCCAATCGTTTCCAATCCGGGCAATGCCCCTCATTTCCAGCAAAGGGAGCAAGTATGGTGAAAGAAAATGGTAGGATTATAGAATGCCTATAGTCTAATACTGTTTTTAAAAGGAAACTTTTCCCTCCTACCTTTATCCAGTCTCTCTCTGCTACAATGAATTTAAATTCATGCGACATTCCAGCAAGACCGGTGCAGGAAGAGAAGATTTAAAATCAGCAGGGGAAGCCAGGGTTAAAGTTGAGAGTGGAGTTTAATGCCAAAGGAGCAGAGCGCCAATTGATGGGAATGAAATGAAGAACAGCGAAACAGTTTTTCCTGGGCATTGTGTGACAGGATTTGGGTGCAGCGGTATGCTGTTCCTCATGCTGTACTGTTTCATTTTGAGTGCAATTTAGTCTGAGGCACAGAGCAATCTTATGCAACAGCTGCCTTATACGTGTGAATACATCTAGTAGGTGAAGATCCAAAAGCCAAGAGTGGATGACACTGCCAGGATTGAAGGGAAGGCGCGATGAAGTAGGAAGTAGTGGTTGCATGAAGGCTACAGCTGGATGGGACAGTAGTTTCATAGGGTGGAGAATCTGAGAAAAAACAAGACAGAAAGGCAGTACACAATGTATTTAAGAGTGTAGGAAATTGATTCTGACTCAGTAGCTCACTAGAGCTCTTGATAAAGTAGACAAGGATGGTAAGAGAGAGGTTGGCAGTTAGAGTTAAGACTACAATAGAAACCTCTGAAACTGAAGTAAAGAAAATCTAGTTCCAAGCATAGTGCTTCACTGAGAATTTCTGTTATAGTTGTCATGTGTGTTGTAATTAGTACATGCATTTCACATCTGGTTATATAACTATGTTTAACTGTTTCTGTGGGGTTAGATGCTGCCTTTTTCCATGCTGCTTTGAAATAATGATGCTTTGTTGCCTTTTTAGAATCTGGTTGATTCAGCAAAACCACTTTTACGGAAGGCGATACAGATCTCGCAGCAGACGCCTTATTGGCATTGTCGACTACTCTTTCAGCTTGCTGTATGTACCTTTTGTTTTCTTATAACTAATGGGAGTTTCTTGGCAGAGAGTGAAAGAAATGTTTAGCATTAGAGCGCACAAAATGTTGATTCACAGGCTGTTCAACTTGGATTACCTCTAAGAAACGTGGTGATGTTCTGAGTGAAAGATTGATTCTGTAATTACCTGCCCCACAACTTCTAATTTCAATGAACTCATATTTACACTTTTTTCCCCTTCCGTTTTTCCTCTTCAGTCCCAAAGGTGCCACCTCTCGCGAGGTTCTGTTCAATTCCACCTCTGTCCACCCTCTTTTTCCATTGTTTCGTTAATGCTGAGAGTGGCTACACTTTGTGGCTCAACTGTGAAGCCCAAAGCCAAATCTTGGATATTTCTTCACAGGGAAAGAAAGGAGTGAAATCAACAAATAGCATATGTGTTTGTGGCACTTAGTTACAGATGCCCAATCTTTTTTTAAAACCTGAGCATTGGTTGGTTTTCCACTCCCTGGCCTTGGGGCACTGAGCGTATGGGAGAAAGGAATTGCATTTATATAGTGCTAATCATTACCTCAGGAATCCATTCAAATTACGGTGGCACAGTGATTAGCACTGCTGCCTCACAGCTCCAGGGACCTGGGTTCGATTCCTGGCTTGGGTCACTGTCTGTGTGGAGTTTGCACATTCTCCCCATGGCTGCGTGGGTTTCCTCCGAGTACTCTGGTTTCCTCCCACAGTCCAAAGATGTGCGGGTTAGATTGATTGGACATGCTAAATTAACCCTTAGTGTCCCGGAATGTGATAGGTTAGAGGGATTAGTAGGATAGTTAAGCAGGGATAGGACCTGGGTGGGACTGGTGTCAGTGCAGACTTGATGGGCCAAATGGCCACCTCCTGCACTGTAGGGATTCTATGATTCTATGAAGTCCTCAAGCACTTTTCAAAAAGTACCTCATTGGCTGTAGTGTAGAATTGTCGTTGGAGTTTAGAAGGCTGAGGGGGGATCTTATAGAGACCTATAAGATAATGAAGGGGCTGGATAGGGTGTAGAGGCGGAGAGATTCTTTCCACTTAGAAAGGAAGCTAGAACTAGAGGGCACAGCCTCAAAATAAAGGGGGGTCAGTTTAGGACAGAGTTGAGGAGGAACTTCTTCTCTGAGGGTGGTGAATCTCTGGAATTCACTGCCCACTGAAGTGGTGGAGGCTACCTCGTTGAATATGTTTAAATCACGGATAGATGGATTCCTGATCGGTAAGGGAATTAGGGGTTATAGGGATCAGGCGGGTAAGTGGAACTGATCCACTTTAGATCAGCCATGATCTTATTGAATGGCGGGGCAGGCTCGAGGGGCTAGATGGCCTACTCCTGCTCCTATTTCTTATGTTCTTATGTAGTCAGTGATGTAATGCAGAAAACGTGGCAGCCAATTTGCGCATTGCAGACTCTCTCAAACAATAATGTGATGATGACCAGATATTTTTTGTTTCATTCCTGGGAGGAGAGCGAAGTGTCAATGACAATGCAAGCATTTATTGTATATCCCTAATTGCCCTTGAAGGTGGTGATGATTTTGAAAACAAGTGAGTGTCTTGCTTAGGTCATAACAGAGGGCAGGTAAGAGTCAACCACATTGTGATGGGCATGTAGTCACATACCAGGCAAGGACAGCAGACTTCCTTTCAAAGGGGTATTGATGAACCAGATGGATTTTCATGGCAATCTGATGGTTTCAAGGTTGCCATGATAGCTAATTTTTTATTCCACTTTAATATATTGAATTTAACCTCCTCGGCAGCCGTGTTGGCAGCTGTGGAGGTTACAACTGATTTTCAGATCATTAGTCCAGACCTCTTTATTACTAGTCCAGTAACACCACCAGTGCGATCATTCCCCCATTTAGTGAAGTTGGTTGATGGATAAATGTTGGCCAAAATTCCTGGGAGAACTGTCCTGCTGTTCTTTGGAATAGTACAAATGGGATCTTTAACATCCAGCTGAGAGAGCAGGTAGGGCCCATCCAAAAGATTATAATCAGTGTCACTATCGCAGTCTGGCTGAGATCAGTAAATTTAATGCAGACTGAACCTTTCTGATTCCACTTGTTAATTGGGCTTAAAATGAAATTGTAGTTTTCGCCAGATCTTTCATGCACTAAGACTAACTAGCAAGGATGGGAGAGAGAGAGAGAGATTAAGCTGACTGGTCATGAGGTGTTTCTTCATTGTGATGGGGGGAAAATGATAAATCAGTGGACAAATTGTTTTCACCTCTGCAACTTCGAGTAGTAATTGTAAAGGTCCAGAAGTAGGCCACTGTTTGTATTGAGGGGGTAAATTCTATAAATCTCTGCCTCAGTCTTGTGCCATGATATGGAGTTGCCGGCGTTGGACTGGGGTGGGCACAGTAAGAAGTCTCACGGCACCAGGTTAAAGTCCAACAGATTTATTTGGTAGCACAAGCTTTCGGAGCATTGCCCCTTCATCAGGACTCGCCTAATGAAGGAGCAACACTCCGAAAGCTCGAGCTACCAAATAAACCTGTTGGACTTTAACCTGGTGTTGTGAGACGACTTACTCAGTCTTGTGCAACACATATTTCAGATTATAGGAGTGTCACATTTGACCTCAGTATTTCCAGATGTGGTGAGGGGTAATCACTCCCATTTGTGATAATTGTCCAGTGATTTTCTGATGGACTGTCTGTGGTATGGCTAAGATGCCACACAGCCAGTTGACCAGTGGAGTCAGGTGACTTGGCACCCTTGCAGTCTTACCCCAGAGCTAGATGTCACCTGCAAATGGGGTGAGTGGCAGGATGGGGACATGCAAGTGAAAAAAGCAAGACTGCCAGAAGATCATTCTGTCCAGTGTCTCATAGACCAGTAACCAGGGCCACAGAACTCAGTGTCGATTTTCACAGCTGTTGTTATCCTGATGATTTTTTTATACACGTGAATTTAATAAGAATTTTAATGGAAACCCTTTATTTCTCACTTTGTTTCTCTTTCTACCAGCAACTACATACGTTAGAAAAAGATTTGGTTTCAGCATGTGACCTTCTAGGAGTTGGAGCCGAATATGCAAGAGTAGTGGGATCGGAATATACAAGGTAACGGCAAAATCGAAGGAATTGAAAGCTACCTCCCTGCTGTTTCAAAAGGCAAACAAAATCCCAATTTTCACAACATCATAGAATCCCTACAGTGCCGAAGGAGGCCATTCAGCCCATTGTGTCTGCACCAACCGCAATCCCACCCAGGCCCTATCCCAGTAACCCCACATATTTACTCCGCTAATCCCCTCGGGTCAATTTAGCATGGCAAATCAACCTAACCCGCACATCTTTGGTGTGTGGGAGGAAACCGGAGGAAACCCACGCAGACACGGGGAGTGCAGACTCCACACAGACAGTGACCTGAAGCTGGAATCGAACCTGGGTCCCTGACCATTGTGCCACCGCCCCAAGATTTCTGTGATTTCTCAGATTTCAGTGTTGGAATGTCTGCATCGGGTGTGTAAGTATTACCTTTTCCAACTGGCCCTTCAGTCCCAAGTGTAAATTTCTACAAAGACACAGGAAATCCTTTATCTTTCATTTGTCAGTGACAACATGAGGATGACTCTTCCACGTTGTAAGAATGGGCATCCTGCAGCTATTAAAGCTTTACCTCCCCACTGGTAAATGCATCACCCAATACAATCAAAAAAATAACCAAAAGTTGGAAAGTGCTATGTTTGGTTCCTGGGTTTTTTTGAGTTTGCTGATTATAGCCTGGCCTGCTTTTATTATTCCTCCTGATTTTGTATGTCATAGATAAAAATTTGTATTTCCTAAATGACTTCCATGTTATAATATAGGAAATATAGCCGCTTATTTGCATTCAATTATGATCCATAAATAACAATATGAGAATTTTGTTTATAATGTTGTTGGTTGAGGAATAAATATTGATCCAATGCACTGGTGAGAATTCCCCTACTGTTCAAAAAAAGCCCTGTAACATCTTTTATGCCCACATGAAAGGGTCACTGACCCTGAGTTTAACAGCTTGTCCAAGAGATAGCCCTCAGTGCAATGCTCTGTCAGTACTGCACTGTGTTAGCCTAGATTTTGTGCTCCAGTCTCTGGAGTGGAATTCTGGAGAGTCAGAAGCTAATTTAATTTTTTGAATTTCTTCTTTAATATTTAGCTAAAGTGGGTTATAGTTTCATGTTTACATTAAATTAAATTCACATTGTAAATATAAACTTGTCTCTCTTATCTTGCAGAGCGCTCTTCCTCTTGAGCAAAGGCATGGTAAGCTTTTTTTGTTCAGTTAAATTTGTGCAGAATTTACTGTCTAATCTGCAACTAGTATATCTATCACTGTAGAAAGAGCAAGGCAAATCCCCAGAGAGAAACTTGTCTTCCTGATCATAACCTTTTTTTGTATTTTGAAAATTAGAAGATACTTACTGATCCCAGACGCATAGGATTCCAGAAACAATTTTGAGAATTTTAAAAATTATGGTACCTATTAACGAAAAGAAAACTTAAGCACGTGAGATTAAAGTTATATTATTAAAACTGTCTTACAAAACCTCCCAAAAAGAACCCACTTAATCAGAACACACAAATAAATACCTTCTTGGCCTATATAGATTTTTAACCCTAGAAATCAAGTACTATTACCCTAGGTAAAACTGCTATCACTTTAATAAAGGTGTACTGTATGATTTCTCACTCACTTCCACTGTGTTGTGGAAATCGAATAAAATTCTGAAACAAAGACTTTCCTGGTTTCTGGATGGCTGCTTCAGAGTTCGCACTTTCCTCTGCACAGAGCTGGTCCCAGGATATCTCCCCCACACAGCCAACACAACTCAACTCAACATCTATCTTAAATATCCTTTTCTCTTTCATCTTCGATTTCATTATCCTTAGCACCTCTTTGAGCTCAACTTTTCCTAAATATTATGATATTTCATGTTTTTCTATTGCCTCCCTTGGGGGTCAAATAAAATCTAAATGAAACCTCAAATCAAATAAAGCCTCTCCTTGTTTACTTGTGAAACTGTTATAGGTTGGAGAGGTCTTTTACTCCCCTTGAAATTTAGCTGCTGAAAACTCAAGTCCCTATCTATCTCCTAATGTAAATTTCTAACCTCAGCCTGTTATAAATCCACGTCACCATGGCCTTATATTACAAATGCATGCATTTAGCATCTTTGGCCCCATTTTATCTCTCAGCTCTCCCAGACAAGTTGTCTCTCTTAACCAGTGCCCAGCTTAATTAAATTATTTACACACACTCACAGCCTTCTTTACAGAATAACAAAATGTTCCAAAAATATGGAAATGTCCATCCTCTCACAATTGATATAGGACCGTTAAATAATCCTGTGTGCGGAAAAATATATAGCCGCAGATGTTCTCTGAATGTGGATTGGAAGGGAGAGAGGCAGAAATCCTGCTCGTGCCATTGGATATATGTCTTCAATGGTAAAAAGAAGTACCAGGAAATGGTGGCCCACCCCAGTACCCAAGCGGATTATGGAATATAGAGGGAATTTGAGTTTCACCAATGAGTGGCCTTGTCATACAGAGCAGGAATGCTTCCTCCCGATCTTCAATCTCCCAGTTTGAGGTTACTTAGACAATCTCATTCAGGTTGGCACAGGATATGCGACAATTCGTCCAAATGTGTTGGACAGTGAAAATTATACAGCTTCTGATCGCTATCCTGAAGAATGTGTGTGAATGATCAGGATCCAGATCCATTTTGACTCTTGTTTCCCCACTGTAAGGCCTAATGTATATCCCTGCTGACAGTCCAGGCTTATACACTGGCCACTGGGGTGAGAAAGTGGGGAGTCACAGGGGACTGTGAAATCTGCAAAAGAGTAAATACCTCTGGGAGAAAAAAATGAGCTGAGAAAATTGGCAAAGGAGGAGAAAAGGCCTTGTTTGAAAAATGTGAAATTTATGGTAGATGGCACTGAAGTGCCAGACAATATATGTGCTGTCCAATCCTTGAGTGGGACTTCAGCCCACAACTTCCTGACTCAAACAAGAAGGCTGCTGCCAACAGAACTGAGCTTACGCACTTCAAAAGCTCCTACCCTCCGAAAAAATCACTTTTAAAACCCTCCAGGATATTTAGCAGCACTGTTTCTATAGACAGCCCTGGTATCTGAATCTGTTACTGTAATGTCAGTTGACGGTGATACCCACAATGGCCAGCACCAGGCAACTGTTAAATAACCTGAGCACCTCTAGAAAGTGCCAAAATCTTAGAGCTGGTTAAGTTGCCAGAGGAGGAGAATGGACCCATTGATGGAGGAAAAACCTTCAAGAAGGGCTTGAGCTTCTCCTCACTTTTAGCCTCCTTATCCGGCAAGGGGCCAGGTCATTGAAAGAATGACTGTGGGCACTCCCAAACACAACAGTGGGACTTGTGTACCTTTTAAGGCTTTATAGTGAGGTTTTGAAGGGCAGTCACGGGAGCGTTGATGATAATTGACCGATGGTGATTGTTTATATGCTGCTTCAGGTTGTAGCTGTGATTTTTTTTTTTAATATTGGTGTGTTCTCCCTGTTGGTCTCCAGCTGCTGTTGATGGAGCGGAAGCTGCAGGAGGTTCACCCTCTCCTGACTCTGTGTGGCCAGATTGTGGAGAACTGGCAGGGTAACCCCATACAGAAGGAGTCACTACGTGTCTTCTTCCTGGTGCTACAGGTCACACACTATCTGGATGCAGGGCAGGTGAGCAAAGAGAATTCCTCTAAAATTTCCAGCACAAAGGTACAGGCAGCAGCAGAAGGGGAAAGAGGAAATACAATACCATAGCAGTATAAATAGGCCAGTCGGAGAAATAGTTTAGAAAAAGAGAGCCACAGAGTCTGGAATAAAACCTGACTATGCTCATCGTTCCAAGAGCACATAGCCGTGTTGGTTTTGGCCTGAATGTTAAGTCTGCATTTATGATATACTGGGCGCAGTGCTAGGGTTTCTGGGTCGTGTTAGGCAAGTTGTGCAGCTGGTGCTACTGTAGACTTGGGTGACTTGAGGTGCTGCTGACCGGATCAGAAGAAAGACTGGGCTCTTTTTGCTTAAAATTACAAAGGGATTTGCTAAGACAGTTATAGAGGAGGTGCTTCTGCTTATAGGGGAATTCAAAACTAAGGTTTGATTTGATTTATTATTGTCACATGAATTAGTATACAGTGAAAAGTATTGTTTCTCGTGCGCTATACAGACAAGCATACCGTTCATAGAGAAGGAAATGAAAGAGTGCAGAATGTAATGTTACAGTCATAGCTAGGGTGTAGAGATGATCAACTTAATGCAAGGTAGGTCCATTCAAATGATGGATGACAGCAGGGAAGAAGCTGTTCTTGAGTAGGTTGGTACATGATCTCAGACTTTTGTATCTTTTTCCCGATGAAAGAAGGTGGAAGAGAGAATGTCCGGGGTGCGTGGGGTCCTTAATTATGCTGGCTGCTTTGCCGAGGCAGTGGGAAGTGTAGACAGAGTCAGTGGATGGGAGGCTGTTTTGCGTGATGGATTGGGCTACATTCATGACCTTTTGTCGTTTCTTGCGGTCTTGGGCGGAGCAGGGGCCATACCAAGATGTGATACAACCAGAAAGAATGCTTTCTATGATGCATCTGTAAAAGTTGGTGAGAGTCGTAGCTGACATGCCAAATTTCCTTAGTCTTCTGAGAAAGTAGAGGCGTTGGTGGGCTTCCTTAACTTTCTTGGGGTCATAAGAAAGTCACTAATAAATCCAGTCGGGAATTCAGGACAAACACCTGAAACCAGAGAGTGGTAATGATTTTGAACTTGGTACTGGAACTGAAGGAGAGGCTGAGGTGAATAGCATAGATGCTTTTAAGAGAAACTAAATAACCACATAAGGAGAAAGGAATAGAAAGGTATGCAGATGGGGTAAGATGTAGGGTTAAAGAAGACTTCTGTGGAGCATAAAGGGGAATCATTTGGGCTGAAAAGCTATGTCTGTGCTGTTAACTCGGAGTTATTATGGGAACTAAGGGCTGCTTTCTGTGCTGTAAAACTCTATGGCTCTAAATTGCACTAAAACATTTAAAATACCCAAGGACCCAGATATGTCAGACTCCATCCCAGACCAGTGCACATACAAGGCTATAGACCATGTGCTGGAAAATAGGATTAGGATAGGTGCTTGATGGCCAGCGTTGACACGATGGGCCGAAAGGCCTCTTTCTGTTTGAAGGTGGCCTGGAGCAGATTTTCATTGTTGAGAAGGATGACGATGGGTTAAATAATAATGGATTGTTTGCACCAGTCAGTAAGACAGCCCTAAACGGGCACAACTCATCGCAAACTGAATTAAAATGGAGATAAAGAAAAAAACATTTCTGCAGAAAAGATTAGTGAATTTTCTGCCACGAAAGTATTGAAGCAGAGTCCACGGGTACTTTGAAAGAGAATTGCTTGACAAAGATAAATATAAAATGATATGAGGAGTGAGTGATTAGACTAAACAATTCAGGTGGGGAAAAAATATCTCTGCACCATCGGAGCTAAATGACCTGTGCCTGTGTTTGAAATTCTCTGATGACTGGTTTGGGATGGGGTCTGATGTATCCTGGTTTGGGATGGGGTCTGATGTATCCTGGTTTGGGATGGGGTCTGACATATCCAGATCCTTGGGTATTTTAAGTGTTTTAGTGCAATTTAGAGCCATAGGGTTTTACAGCACAGAAAGAGGCCCTTCGTGTCAATGCTGGCCATCAAGCATCTATCCTAATCCTATTTTCCAGCACATGGTCCATAGCCTTGAATGCTATGGTATTTCAAGTGCTTATCTAAATGTTTCTTAAATGTTGTGAGGTTTCCCACCTCTACCACCCTTTCAGAGAGTGCGTTTCAGATTTTTCCTTGAATCCCCTCTAAATCTCCTGCCTCTTACCTTAAATCTATGCCCCCTGGTTATTGACCCCTCTACTAAGCGGAAACTTTCTTCCTATCTATGCCCCTCATAATTTTGTACACCTCTATCAGGTCCCCCCTCAGCCTTCTCTGCTCTAAGCAGAACCACCCCAGCCTAGTCGGCCTCTCTTTATAGCAGAAACACTCCAGCCCAGACGACATCTTGGTAAATCTGCTCTGCACCCTCTATTGTGCAGTCACACCCTTCGTACAGTGTATTGACCAGAACTGCACACAGTACTCTAGCTGTGGCCTAACGAGTCCTTTATACAGTTCCATCATAACCTCCCTACTCTTATATTCTATGCCTCACTTAATAAAGGCAAATACCTCTTGTGTCCCTTAACCACCTTATCTACTTGTCCTATCCTCGGGGATCATTGGCGTACACCCCAATGTCTCTCTGGTCCTCTGCATCTCCCAGGGTCCTGACATTCATAGTATATTCCCTTGCATTAATAGTCCATTTGTCACTTCTATGTAGCAGCCTTGCACTAAATTTTCCTGGAAGCTGTGATAATGGCAGGATCTGAGCACTAAGTGACCACACAAAACCATTAATCTCACTTGTGGCTCAACTTTAGTTTAAAAGTTTGAGTGTTAACATGGAAATTTATTACTTGCAACAAAAAGTGTATAGGAACATAGACCCAGACAGGAGCTAAAATAAGTAAGTCTTACCTTTAGAGAGTAACTTTCCCAACCTCTGGACACCTAATCCTCTTCACAGCCAGTGAAGTACTTATTAAAGTGTAGTCACTGTTGTAATACAGGAACCCCCCTCACCCCCCCCCCCCCCCCCCAACTAATTTGTCTGCAGTAAGCTCCCACAAACAGCAGTGTTGACAATGACCTGACAATCTGCATTCTTTTTGGTGTTGTTGGTTGCTGAATAATTATTAGCTGGGGTACCATGCTTTTCTTCCAATAGCAATGTGCAATCTTCAACCTGAGAGGGCAGTTTAACACCTCCTCTGAAAGCTGGCGTATTTAACAATGCAGGGTTCCCTCAGTACTGTACTGGGAGTGTCGATAGAGATTATAAATTCTTGCTCCTGGACTGGGACCTGAACCCACAGCCTCTGAGGGGAAAGTCAGATGAGTGTGAATGTATATCACGTTTGTTTACCTCAATATGTGTCTGAATTTGCACCTGTTTGTATAATAGTTTCAGGAAATGTGAACGTACTTTTTGAGAACCCAATTTCAAAGTAAGAAAGCAGTCTATGAATAATGAATAATCTGTGTTATTCTTGAAGGTAAAAAGTGTGAAGCCCTGTCTGAAGCAACTGCAGCAATGTATTCAAACCATCTCTACGCTACACGATGATGAGATCCTGCCCACTAACCCCGCAGACCTCTTTCACTGGCTACCTAAGGAGCATATGTGTGTGCTAGTTTATCTGGTGAGGAAGTACTGTGCATTTTTTGGAGAGTGAGGGGGTAAATCCCTGTGCTAGATACTGTTACACACTTAGAGGAGAGTGTGTGATGCTGTTTAGAAAGTAAATGCTAAATATCAGAACTGGGAAAACATTTAATTTCTAACTTTGCTCCAAACCTATAACATCTCTAATGAGTTCAGCAATTTTGAATCATAACTCCTGCCCCCATTTTGTCTGCTGCCTTTTTTTTTGTTTCTCTTTGTTTTGTCCTTCATTGCTAGAGGGATGGAGTTTAAAAACAGTGAGGTTATGTTGCAGCTGTAAACGGTGCTGGTGAGGCCACACCTAGAGTACTGTGTACAGTTTTGGTCTCCTTACTTGAGAAAAGATATACTGGCACTGGAGGGGGTGCAGAGGAGATTCACTAGGTTGATTCGAGAGTTGAGAGGGTTATAAGAACATAAGAAATAGGAGCAGGAGTAGGCCATCTAGCCCCTCGGGCCTGCCCCGCCATTCAATAAGATCATGGCTGATCTGAAGTGAATCAGTTCCACTTACCCGCCTGCTCCCCATAACCCTTAATTCCCTTACCGATCAGAAATCCATCTATCCGTGACTTAAACATATTCAACGAGGTAGCCTCCACCACTTCAGTGGGCAGAGAATTCCAGAGATTCATCACCCTCTGAGAGAAGAAGTTCCTCCTCAACTCTGTCCTAAACTGACCCCCCTTTATTTTGAGGCTGTGCCCTCTAGTTCTGGTTTCCTTTCTAAGTGGAAAGAATCTCTCCACTTCTACCCTATCCAGCCCCTTCATTATCTTATATGCCTCTATAAGATCACCCCTCAGCCTTCTAAACTCCAACGGGTTGGCTTATGAGGAGAGACTGACTAGACTGGGACTATACTCATTGGAATTCAGAAGAATGAGGGGAGATCTGATAGAAACATATAAGATTATGAAGGGAATAGATAAGATAGAAGCAGGGAAGTTATTTCCACTGGCAGGTGAAACTAGAACTAGGAGACATGGCCTCAAAATAAGGGGGAGCAGATTTAGGACTGAGTTGAGGAGGAACATCTTCACCCAAAGGGTTGTGAATCTGTGGAATTCCCTGCCCAGTGAAGCAGTTGAGGCTACCTCATTGAATGTTTTTAAGGCAAGGATAGATAGATTTTTGAACAGTAAAGGAATTAAGGGTTATGGTGAGCAGGTGGGTAAGTGGAGCTGAGTCCACAAAAAGATCAGCCACGATCTTATTGAATGGCGGAGCAGGCTCGAGGGGTCAGATGGCCTACTCCTGCTCCTAGTTCTTATGTTCTTATGTTTATTTTTCCTTTGCTTTCAACCGCAGCTGTCCAGGATCCTGCCAAACACACCTCGAGACATATCTTTTTGTTTTTAACTTGTCCCTTTACCACTCTATTTGGCCTGACTCCATGAACCATTTTGTCATTCAATCTCTCTTTTTCTTTACCCAATCCCAGAGCTTCACTTGTGTTGTTCTTCCCAACCTCTTCCTACCGTTCGACTCTTTTTAACTTTAGCAAAATCTTTTACGTTTCTAATTTTTCCGAGTTCTGGTGAAAGGACATACTCTCTACAGATGCTACCAGACCTGCTGAGAATGCCCAGCATTTTCTGTTTCTATGTTATAGAAATGCAGGTCTGTCTTTAGGCAATAATAACTCTGTGCGGTTATCTGGTTAGTGAGTCTATTGCTCAGAGAACACCTGGCCATCCTGAGCAAGCAGGTTGTGGATTCCAAACCCAATCTATGATTCTGTTGCTCAATGATTTCCTAATGGCCCAAAACCAGGAAAGGAAGAGAGATGCTCACCCAGGAATTCTGCTGCTGATCGCTGTCCAGCAACTGAGATTAGGTTCAGTTTTAAGTTTATTTATTAGTGTCACAAGTAGGCTTACATTAACGCCGCAATGAAGTTACTGTGAAAAACCCCCTAGTCGCCACACTCCGGCGTGTGTTTGGGTTACACTGAGGGAGAATTTAGCACGGCCAATGCACCGAACCAGCACCCGGAGGAAACCCACGCAGACACGGGGAGAACGTGCAGACTGTGCACAGACCCAAACCAGGAATCGAACCTGTGTCCCTGGCACTGTGAGGCAGCAGTGCTAGCCAGCGTGCCGGCCATGAACCTCTTTCCTGCTGTTTATTATTGAATAATCTGGTGATATTCACTGGCTTGCTCACACCTAAATAACAGCTTGCTTGTATATCATGCCTTTACTAAGGCATTTCAGAAGCATAATGAGGCGGGAATTGAATAGCTTCTTAGATATTGAGCTGCTGGAGCCTATGCAAGCACTTGTCAGTGTTAATGTGATTTAGGTGCCACTTTCGGTACGCTCTCCCTGAAGGAACCCCAGTTCAGAAAGAACATACTCTCCTTTTGCTCCTCTTAATAAGCTTTAGACTTATTCAACCAACTACAGCTCCTTGCTCTCCTTCAATAATTTGTTTTAACTGCAATAGCTAACCCTGTTGCTCCGGTTTTCATTTCTGTCACCAAATCCCTGAGTGAGATTATTAGTTTGTTCCAAATTATCATAGTATTAATAAGTGTCAGTCTATTTACACGTGTAACCCAGGTCAAATCCAAGCACTGGAGTTGAAAGCTTGCTGCTCTGACTCAGGGTGCCACCTAGTGGTTAAACACACAATTTCAGAATCAAATTGTAACAAAGATTGGGAGCAAAATCACTTAAAAGAATTATTTCTTCGTTTACCCATCAAGATCTTAATTACTTTTAACAGAATCCAGCAGGTTTCAACATATTCTCTCAGAGAGCAGGATATAGATTGGTGATGCTATATTCCCAAGTTTGTCCATGTTCCCTGGGAGAGGGCTCTCAGTGGAAGCCAGGGAGGGAAACTCATTCATGAGTTAGTCCACATGTATTCTGGACATGGGGACTTTTTGGTGGCATTGAGGGGGTGAGAAGGATATATCTTATCTCCTTTTTACTTAAATGTGCTGCTTCTCAATAGACGTTGGTCCTCACAGTTGCTTCCTGTAACTTTGGCCAAATGCTCACTCTTCTGTTAGACTAAGCAGCGAGTGCGGGCGACCAGTTAACAGGGAGGCATCACAGCCAGCCCAGCTTTCACATGTGTGCGTTTTCTGGCGGGGAATGGCTGGATTTGGAGGTCAGGAGACAGAACACTGGCTGATTTGATCTTTGCCTGTCATGGACTAACTAATCTCCAGCTGCGATCAGCTAACTCCATTCAAAGTCAGGCTTGACCTGGGAACCTCCCTGGGCTTTATGGCACAACAGCGCGCTGTTTTTTTTCATGTAAGCATCGGGATTGGGAAAATGTTTCAGATGGGAAAGGGCAAGTTTACTTTTTCCAATTACTTTGTTTAAAAAAAGTCGCCCCGTCAATCTCAGATTCATAAAATTTTATGTCACAGAGAGAGGCCATTTAGCCGACTGCATTGCTGTCAGCTCCCTGACTGGCCTGTACAATTTGCTGCACATTTCCCTCAGCTCTTTCTTTTGCAATATCCTTTATAATTTTGTCTTTCTCAACCATTTACCATTATATTTTTCTCTGCTTCCGGGACTGTTTCTGGCTAGTATTTCACAGCTTTGCATTTTAAGATGGGGGAAGAAATCTCCCAACTCTCCCTGTTAATTCTTGGTTTAGACTCACCAATTTTTGGTGAAAGTGATGCAGAGAAAACTGGTCATACCTTAGACTCCACTGCCCAAGCCCCTGGACACCCACCAGTTTGCTAACAAATTGCACTTCTCCAGTCGCATTGACATACCTCCAGGTAGCCTGCAGTACTGTCTGCTTTGATATCCATGCTCCATTCTGCAGTGAGGTTGTATAGTGTTCTGCTGAATGTCAGGGTGAAATACATCTCAGTGATGTTAAGGTTCTTGTGTTACAGGTGACAGTGATGCACTCCATGCAAGCTGGATATCTAGAGAAAGCCCAGAAATACACAGATAAAGCACTCATGCAGTTAGAAAAATTAAAAAGTAAGTCGCGTGGAATTGTCCGGTCACGTGTTCTCAGTCAAATTTTGGTGAAGGTTGGATTTATGGATCTTTACACTCTGCGCTTGAATTGCTTAGTCTTCCAAACCTGGATCGAATTGCTTGAACTGCACAACAGCAGGGGACAGTACTTGTGGGTACAGGTCTGTCACTGTATAACACATGGGTACAGGTCTGTCACTGTATAACATGTGGGTACAGGTCCGTCGCTGTATAACACTGGGCTATAACACTGGGCTACAGTACTGGTGGGGACGGGTCTGTCACTGTATAACACTGGGGTACAGTACTGGTGGGGACGGGTCTGTCACTGTATAACACTGGGATACAGTATTGGTGGGTACAAGTCTGTCACTATAACACTGGGTACAGTACTGGTGGACACAGATCTGTCACTGTATAACACTGGCCTTCTGACCTATATGGCTTGGTTATAATACCTTTTAACCACTGAACCACTCTTCAAAAATGAGGTGTCCAATTGATTGCTGAAATTCTGTAAAGATTACTTGATAATCGTTTGGTTATAAAGCTTTACATTGCAAGTTGCATTTGAGGTATTATAATAACTTAAAACTTAATTCTTTTTCATCTGTACAGTGCTCGACTGCAGCCCAATCCTCTCTTCATTTCAAGTCATGTTACTGGAGCATATCATCATGTGTCGACTTGTAACTGGCCACAAAGCCACAGCTCTCCAGGAGGTTTGTATACTGCCACAGCAGAACTGTGTCCATATATACTTCAGAGAAAGATGGTGTGTTGGGTATAACCTCTGGGGTGAGATTTCACATTCTGCCCAGTCTGATTGGACACAAGTGTCTCACCTGCTGCCTACCATAACAGAGAAGTGGCTTAAATCTAAGGCAGAGAGATAGATTTTAAGGATTTGCTTAAAGGCGGAGAGTTTTAGGGAGGGAATTCAAGAACTTGGGGCCGGAGCAGCAGAATCCATATCTGCCAGTGGTGGAAAGATTTAAATCTGGATGTACAAGAGGCCGTGTCACCTCTCTTTCTCTTTTTTTTGCCCGCCCAACCTCCTTTCTCCAAATACATTTTAAAAGTTTATCCTCTCCCTGCCGACTTTGAAATTTTTCCCACAGCACGTAATTCAAATCCACCGAAAGTGCCAGCTCCCCAAGAGTTACTCCCTAAGCAGCTACGGGTAAGCAAGTGCTTGCTCAGAAGCCACGGTGGACATTTGAATTCATCCACTGCGGAGCAGTTCCCGGCCTGCATTTAACAATAATGCACAGTGGTAGAGATGTGTTTGCAATTTGCCTCAAGGTAATTAGAGACAGGAATCTATACCCTCTCGCTCCCTGTAGCAACACATCACCACAAAGCTCAATGTTCTCATCAGCTTGTAGTGGTGGTTGATGATCTTTTTTTGACAGGTGAGGCAGACACCAAACAAGACCACGTAAATGAGGACAGGTTGAATTGCCGAGGCTGATTAATCTCTCGAGTATAGAAGATTAAGGAATGATTTATTTGAAATGTTTATGACCACTTTAAAGTTGGTAGTGTTAGTGGGGAGTCCAAAAACAAGGAGATAGAACCTTAAGTGATGTCAGGAAACACTTCTTCACAGAAAAGACTCCCAGCACTTGAAGCCTGTTTCTGCTTTGGTAAGGAAATGTTTTTTAATTAATTGGTTCAATGACAAGGATGGAAACATATTGGGTTGCATTCAAAAATTAATTGTAAGCTGGTGTAATTTTTACCGATACGTATTTAAATTCTGAATGTACACTGCCTCTTGTGAATAAAAATGTCTCAATATCTGTATGTTACAATTTTGTCACACAAACCATTAAAAGATTTTTTACTTCAACTTGTAGAGGCTAACAATCGTGGGCTCTTGTCAATCAAAATGTGTAAGCAAGAGTCTTATTGAACGGCAGGTTGCCAGGTTCTTGTCATTCAACTGTATAAATAAACCTTTGGCAGGATGGGACAGGTTCAGAGCACCTCTAATAAGTGAGATATGCAGAGAAGTGGGCAACCAAGAGACACAAAATGGCCCTGAAAGCAAGAGCTTGTGACATATCAGATGATGCACCATCTCACTTGCCTTTCTTCATGAGTTGCTCCTGATATTTTCAATTTCACCCTGATTTGATCAAGATTTTCCTGGTTTGATTCAATTCCTTCATTAGTTTTAACATTTGGTGGAGGAAGGAAAATCCCCTGCTGGAGTTGCTTCCGAGTGCAATCGTGTTTTTACTGCAGCAACCAGTCTCGGTAGAAAGGATGAACAAGTTGAGTTATTTGCTGTAAAAATGTGACGGCTGAGGAGTGACCTGATGTAATCTTAAAGTCCTCTGAAGGGATCTGAGTGGATAGAAGCAGTGAAGATGTTTTCATTTGTGGGAGCTATCACAAATATAAGTCAGTAATAAATTAAATAGGGAATTCAGGAGAAAAAATGTTTTAATAGCTTGTGTAACTGTTTCAATATTATAAAGAGAATAAAGAAAATTACAGCACAGGAACAGGCCCTACGGCCCTCCAAGCCTGCACCGACCATGCTGCCCAACTGAACTAAAACCCCCTACCCTTCTGGGGACCATATCCCTCTATTCCCATCCTATTCATGTATTTGTCCACGTGCGCCTTAAAACTCACCATCATGTTATAGTATACAGATTATTGAAACCTGACTTGTTTTGTTTATTTCACATTCGAGCAGCGTATGTTCAGAGTTTAATTATGTGTGCATTATCAGTACAAATATACAATAGTTAAAATTATAATTTATTTTTGAGTGCAACTCAGTATGTTTCCATCCTTGTCATTAAAGCAATTAATTAATAAACCATTTCCTCCTTGAAATAGTAACAAGCTCCAAGTGTTAACATTGAAATATATTATCTTTAATAAACTAAACTTCCCTTGGTTCTGTATTACTCTTGCCTAATAAGAATGCTTTCTGGGGAGAGATTTCAAGATTATCATTATCCTTGAAGAAGTCCTTCCTAACATCACCTAAGGATATATCCCCTTGTTCTGGACTGCACGTTAACGCTATCTGCCCTCTCACTTTGTCTCAGCTATTCCATGTGGTAACATGTTCCGAACTCTTAAAGAGGTTTCTCCTGTTTAAGAGCACAAAGGAAGGTTTTAGAAGTTTATTAGTGTCACAAGTAGGCTTACATTAACACTGCAATGAAGTTACTAGAAGATTTTCACAGTAACTTCATTGCAGTGTTAATGTAAACCTACTTGTGACACCAATAAACTTCTAATGTTGAAGTGGAAACTTTCCTGCTTCTTGACTGTGACAGAAAGACTCAACAAAGCTCGTTCCGACAAAATAACTAGGCTTTATTTACGAAAGACTGCATGCAGTATATGGCTGAAACTTGAGGTCAGAGAGCAGTTGGTACAACTGCTGATTCTTCCACAAGTCCGCAATTACACAAAGAATCAGTTCAGTATTTATACATAATCATTATCAGTGTTCGTGACCAGAGCATATTCAGGAATTCAATTAGTAATAGAATCATAAGCAATGTCATTAATCATGTCATAACTTGCTGACCTCCTAAAACTCTGTCTCAACATTCATACTCTTATCTTGCCCTTTGATGTAACAGAAGAAGGTCGGTGACTCCGTCATCCCTGACCTTATCTTGTTTTATTTACTCATACAGTCTTAAAGTTATGTGGAGTCAGCCTTGCTTATATTGGTCACTGTCTGTGTGGAGTTTGCACATTCTCCTCGTGTCTGCGTGGGCTTCCTCCGGGTGCTCCGGTTTCCTCCCACAGTCCAAAGATGTGTGGGTTAGGCTGATTGGCCATGCTAAAATTGCCTTTAGTGTCCTGGGATGTGTAGGTTAGAGGGATTAGTGGGTAAAATATGTAGGGATATGGGGGTAGGGCCTGGGTGGGATTGTGGTCAGTGCAGACTCGATGGGCCGAATGGCCTCTTTCTGTACTGTAGGGTTTCTAAGATTTCTAAGATTGTACCAAATAGCTGACCAATTTTCCCATCATGCTATTCCTTAGTTCGTACAACTTCACACTAAAACGCTCCTTTGTCCTCTTAAACAGGAGAAACCTCTTTAAGAGTTTGGAACATGCTACCACATGGAATAGCTGATACAATTCGTGTTGATGCAATTAAGGAAAGGTTTAGATAAACATAAAGGAGAAAGAAATAAGAGGAAATGCAGAAAGGCTGAGATTAAGTGGAGTGGGAGAAGGCCGATGTGAAGCATAGAACATTTGGGCAGAATGGACTGTTTCTAATGCTGTAAATTCTCTAATACCCAAGCAGCTGCTATTCAGCCCATTTGAAAGGTGTGCCTGAATGTAGATTCTCAACAATTTCACTTATTTTCACTTCCGTTTTTTTACATTGTCAGATTTCCCAGGTCTGTCAGTTGTGTCAGCAGTCTCCCAGGTTGTTTTCGAACCATGCTGCCCAGCTTCACACGTTACTGGTGAGTAAGGAAACAGAACAATTATTATCTACTTGGTCTGATTCTTTTATATTGGTTTCTGTCTCCCTTCCTCTTTTCCCTTGCCTGGCACTATTTGTGCTGGGGATATCAATCCACAGGTTATATATATATATGGTCAGAATTCTTGCCTCCCTCTTCCTAGGTTGGAATGATCAGATTGTGACCAGGATCGGGGCGCACACCCGATGACTTTCCTTCCTCTCTAACCCATGGACCAACTTTTATGTCCCACTTGAAATTGACCAATTCTGAACCAAATCGAAGTGAAACCCAGGCTCACCTGGTTTGTGCAACTCCATTGTCTGTTGGCTTGGTC
Organism: Mustelus asterias; assembly: GCF_964213995.1. Classification (NCBI taxonomy): domain Eukaryota; kingdom Metazoa; phylum Chordata; class Chondrichthyes; order Carcharhiniformes; family Triakidae; genus Mustelus; species Mustelus asterias. The sequence goes on from NC_135826.1 coordinate 42,530,993, forward strand.
AGCTGAGTGTGGAGTTAACACTGATCGCTCTGTGAGCAGGTCAGTGCTCTGGCCAAAAGAGAAAATACTGGAAAATCTCTGGCAGCAAACCTACAGTATAAATATCTCCCACTTTCTATTAGCTTTGACAAAGGGTCATCTGGACTCGAAACACCAGCTCTTTCTCTCCTTACAGATGCTGCCAGACCTGCTGAGATTTTCCAGCATTTTCTCTTTTGGTTTCAGATTCCAGCATCCGCAGTAATTTGCTTTTTTTTCAGTGCTCTGGCCAGTTGCTGGTCTGCTTTTTAGGGGATCAGAATTTAAACCCCATTCTGCTTTTGATCCCCCAAATCCAGTCAGTTGGCGAATTTTGGCAACACTCAGCCAGAGGATTCTGCTCATTCTGATCCACCTGGTAACAGGGAATTGCAATGCAAGAAGGAAATCTCCAACATGATCACGCAGTTGATGGTGTTGAATTTTGACCCGCCTTTGCAAAGTTCTCCGGGATGGTGTCATCACAGGATGACCCAGGAGGAGACAGTTCAGCCAGCACCATTACAGGCAGGAGGAAGGGTAGGGAAGGTATCTGGTCTGTTGGAGAGAGGCCGTGGGAGATCTTCTGGAAATGTAATGATTTCACTCCTCCCCTCCCCTCTGCACAAAGTGTTTGCATCCCCCCCCAGAACCACTGAGCTCAGTTTCGTAAAGCACCTGCCCACATTACTTTGCAGGTGCATCCTGTTCACTCAGTGAACAGCGAGAGGGATAAAATGGAGCCGGTGCACCCTCTCTGCAATTATCCATTTTCGAGAATTAAAACCCAATACTTCTGTAGCAATTCCTGTCGTCATGGAGATGCATTCAGTAGCAATATAATTGTGTCACTGTTTCCTCCCTTCCTTTCCCTAGGAAGACATGACTCTTGCAGGCATTTATACAGGTTAAACATGTTCAACAATTCCTCCTGTGATTCCTGTGTTAACTATTCATTCTCCTCCTGCAGGGTCTATATTGCATCTCCGTAAACTGCATGGACAATGCAGAGGCACAATTCACAACAGCACTTAGGGTAGGCGTTTTTGCATATTTCCTTTAACAAACTGTTATTGTTGTCACCTTGTTGTGGTTTGGGAGGAAGCATCTTAGCTGAAAATCTAACGTGTTGGCCTTGGCTAAGTGGGTAGTCTCTGAATCAGAAGGTTGTGCTTCAAGCCTCTCTCCAGAAACACAAGCTCAAGCTGACACTCCCAGTTCAGAACTGAGGGCGTACTATATTGCTGGAAGTGCTGCTGTTTGGATGAGGCGTTAAACCACAGACAAGTCTGGGCGGCGCGGTGGCACAGTGGTTAGCACTGCTGCCTCACAGCGCCAGGGACACGTGTTCAATTCCCAGCTTGGGTCATTGACCGTGTGGAGTTTGCACATTCTCCCAGTGTCTGCGTGGGTTTCCTCCCACAGTCTGAAAGACATGCTGGTTAAGTGCATTGACCCGAACAGGCACCGGAGTGCGGTGACTAGGGGAATTTCACAGTAACTTCATTGCAGTGTTAATGTCAGCCTTACTTGTGACTAATGAATAAACTTTACTGCCCTGTCAGCTGCATATAAAAGACCTCATGATACTATTCTAAAAAAGATGATCCAGGGAATTCTTCGCCGGTATCTTTGCTAATATTTGTTCTTCAACTAACATCAATAAACAGATTATCTCGCTTCTCGGCCTTTTGGCTAAGATCAAGTGTATGGTCGGCACCCCATGGTCGGCCGCACTTGGTTGAAGTCATTAGGTTACGCTGAGGCTTCATATGTTTCATATGAAGCAATTTTTTAAAGCGGCATCTCGGCCTTTTGGCTAAGATGCAAATGAGCTCAAGTCTTGGAGGAGGAACCTCCCCCTTCTCCAATCAGCTTGGCTCATGTAGATCAGGCCCAGGACAGGGTGGTTTGGTCGCTCGCCCTGTCTTGTCAGCCTGGATCTGAAATGTCTCAACTTGTTGAGACTCTGAATTGGATTTGATTTGATTGAATTGGAAAAGTATTAAAAAAAACATCAATAAACAGATGATTTGTTGGTGACAGCTTGTTGTGTGAATTAACTAAAGCTTTAATGATAACATGTTGGATGAAAAAGATGCATCATGTATATAAATTGAAGTACTTTTCAACCTGTTCTCATTTCAGTTGACTACACATCAGGAGTTATGGGCGTTTATAGTCACAAACCTGGCCAGCGTCTACATTAGGGAGGGCAACAGACATCAGGAGGTAAGAGTTGATGCACATCACTTAACAAAATCTCAGACTGTGCATTTAAAATATCTAACCTTATTTAGTGTCTCTTCTGGAGCGTAGGAGGCTGAGGGATGACCTTATAGAGGTCTATAAAATACTGAGGGGCATAGACAAGGTAGATAATCAATATCTTTTCCCAAAGGTAGGGGAGTCTAAAACTAGAGGGCATAGGTTTAAGGTGAGAGGGGAGAGATACAAAAGTGTTTAGTGGGGCAATTTTTTCACTCAGAGGGTGGTGAGTGCCTGGAACAAGCTGCCAGAGGTAGTAGTAGAGGTGGGTACATTTTTATCTTTTAAAAAGCATTTAGATAGTTACATGGGTACGATGGGTATAGAGGGATATGGGCCAAATGCGGGCAATTAGGAATAGCTTCGGGGTTTCAAAAAAAAAAGGGCGGCATGGACAAGTTGGGCCGAAGGGCCTGTTTCCATGCTGTAAACCTCTATGACTCTATAAAGCAGCCAGGCAGAGAGCTAATTTCAAAAACTGATATATACATTATGTACACATTATGCTTTGTGTAGCCTCATTGATTGTTGCCCTTGGTTTTGCATCTTAACATTTATCACACAAGGCAAAATGTGGCAGATGTTGAAAATCTGAAATAAATGCAGAAAATGCTGGAAAGACTCAGCACGTCTGGCAGCATCTGTAGTGAGGGAAAGAGTTAATGTTTCAGGTCAGTGATCTTTCAACAGAGATGATGAGGGATGGATTTTTTTCCTTGACAAAAGCATTTTAAATTGGATATACCCATAGAATCCCTACAGTGCAGAAGGAGGCTATTCGGCCCATCGAGTCTGCACCGACAACAATTCCACCCAGGTCCTATCTCCGTAACCCCTACAAATTGACCCTGCTAATCCCCCTGACACTAAGGGACAATTTAGCATAGCCAATCAACCCAACCCGCACATCTTTGGACTGTGGGAGGCAACCCATGCAGACACAGGGAGAACGTGCAAACTTAACACAAACAGTGACTCCAGGCCGAAATTGAACCCGGGTTCCTGGTGCTGTGAGGCAGCGGTGCTAATCACCGTGCCACCATGCCGCATATTGCCATCATAGCAATATCCTTACCAAGTGATAGAGTGGAACCAGGCATGCAGATTTATGTGGGATATGGGGTTGGAATGATCTAAAATAATCAACTAAGCTTCCAGCATAAATTGTTGCTCTATTTACTTGTAGCTAGCTGATAGTTTTGGTGCAATCTGCAATTGATGACATGCTTCCAGAGAGCTCTCCCACTAATATTGAGGTGATTTTGGAGACCCTTCTGGCCTCTCACTCCTTGGGTTTCTCATCCAATAGTGCGGCACTTTCAAGGACCCACCTCCCCCCTCCGCAACCAATGAATTTCAGGGAATTGCTTCCAATATTTAAACCTTTCTATCTTAACCTGTAAAAGGCAATGACAGATAGCCAAAAGGAAAGTAGCACTGAAGACATATTTATTTTTCAATGTATAACAGAAATAACTCTAGTAATTCAATCCAGAAACTAATCAATCAGGTCAGTTATTTCATGGTTATTCGTATATTGTTATTCTTGTAGATGGTTGAGGTATTGGCTCACATACGTCCCTGTCCATTGAAAGTGATTCTACGTTTGGATATTTTGAGACATTTTTGAAGGATGTGATGGTGCACTGTATTAATACAAGTCTACCTTACACTACAGTTCCAGAAATCTGGTTGTGATACTTCTGTACAACGTGTGTTTGTACCTGCCCCTGCAGAATAGCCCAAAATATCTCATTTCCCTCTGCAATGTTGGGTGAGGAGCATTGTATCGCTGCTGTAGTTCAGGGTAATTACTCCGCTAACAAAAGGTTTTCCTGTTTGTTATAGTTGTACAGTCTACTGGAAAGAATAAACCCAGATCACAACTTCCCAGTCAGGTAAGAAAGACAGCAGTTGCCCTTGGTACTGCTGTACAGTGCGTGTAAATCTTATCATACAAGGGAAGGCACATTTGGTGGTGTTGAAGATTCTGTTCTGAGGTTGAAGTCGCAGTTGTACAGAGGCTGCTTTACTCTGCACTTGAATGCTATATTTGACCTGGTAATGCTTAATGGGATAGTATAGAGGGAACTTTGCTTTGCATCTAATCTGTGTTATTTGTTTATTAAGAAGTCTCACGACACCAGGTTAAAGTCCAGCAGGTTTATTTGGTAGCACAAGCTTTTGGAGCGTTGCCCCTTCATCAAGTGAATACAGGGCATATAAAGACACAAACTCAATTTACAAAATAATGGTTGGAATGCAATTTGCTGGTTGATTACATTCACTTTTTTCGTGTGTGTGTGTGCGTATGTGTGGGCAGAGCAACTGACAGTGAACCAGCTGACACCTGCCAGTTGAGTGTTCTTGGACTGCATACCAGCTCTTGCCCCGCAACCTCCTGCTGACATGCACACATGATTTCCTGTGGTCTGGCACCACAGCAGAGCTGCCACTGTCTCCATAGAGATGCCAAGGTCAATGGGTTTCGAATAAGTAGTGTCTCTGTATTTTGTGAATGTAATTCAAGAACGTGCTTCGTAATAGGAAACTGTTTTTTTCCTGAATCGCAGAACCCTCCACTTCTGTCTGTGTGTGTGTGTTTCTCCCGGAAGGGGATGGAGAATATTTTTTTGGCTGCTTTTACTTTTTTGCACATTGTACTCTGTCGTTGTGTTTGTGTCTGAAGTAATGTCCTGTGTCCAACTTCTGTCTTCCAGTTCTCACTGTCTCCGAGCAGCTGCGTTCTACATCCGGGGCCTCCTGTCCTTCTTTCAGGGAAGGTACAATGAAGCAAAGTGAGTGTTTGACTTTCCACAGCTGCAGGCTGACTACTTTGGTCGGTGATGGGGACATCTCCATAAATAGAGAGGCTGCTTCCATTGTTCCACAGAAATACTTTTCATTCCCAATTCCTGGAAGCAGTGCAGTGATCTCTACCCGCCTCCTACTCCCTTATGGGGAAAAAACGTATTCGCTCAGTTAGTATGTAATTTCAAGGTCTTGTACTCAATACTTGTTATTTGAAATATCGTTTAAAAGTTTGTACTGCCTGACTATTCTAATTCCTGAAATGTTGTCTTTTGTTGGGAGTTTGATTCCATAGTCTTTGCCCATCTTCTGCTACCTACGCCTACAGTTGCCACTTGACAAACTGACTATAGTTTGCTTTTAAAGTGGTTCTGCATCTCATCCAATTACAGGCTCTGGCCGCTATTTAGTTCAGTGGAGCGAGTCTGGTTATCGCAACTGCATCCGTGTTGAAAAACAATCAGGCCACCTTGTGAAACACCATGGACAGGGTTATTAGTGTTTGAACTTGTCAGTAAAGCGTGATAGTGTTTCTGTTTATGCCTCAATGGATAAATGGCAATACAATAATGAATTCGGATAATTTACTGTTATCATTTGAGGTTTATAAGCGAGTTGTGCTTTGGGACCGAGTTTTCAATTTAAGGTAAATTTTAGGGAGGGGTGATGTGATCTGTCCTGAAGTCTGCCTGACAGGAAGTCTGAGTGATTTGATTGTCGTTGATTAAAGGGATCCAGATTATTTTACTGAGTAGAAAGTGTGAGGTGTTTACACTTGGAGACAATGGCAGCAGCCTGTGAGTTAACATTGGATAGACTGGAAATCTCCAAAGTCTAGAAAAGTGTTGAGAATGTTGGGTTGTAAAAAGTTATTCTTTAAACTGTCCATTTACTTCCAAGATGAAAGAGAGTTAGGGTCTCGAGAATAGTTAATAAACATTTCTACCTGGATACAAGGCCCATGTAATTCATGTTGTCATTGCAATAAACTTTGAGAGTAGAAGAGTCTCTAAAAATCCCTGAAACACTCAGACGAGCCTACTACGAACCGAGAGGGAGTGAGAGGGCAGTTAGAGCCCGTAAACTTCTGTGGTTCTCTACACAGGAATATGGGTAGGAGCTTGTGCTCAGATTGGAAAGATCAAATTCGTGAGAAGTTAAAATGCTGCTGGAAGATTTGCATAGCTTTAACTAGAGGGAAAAGTCTCCAGGAAAACTCGTACCGTGAAAGACAGTTCTCGAGTTAAAATTTGGGAGGCTGGAAAGGGAAAGATTGGAAGTAAACCCTGGGGAGCTAAAAATCAGTTTGGACTGGTTCTGGAAGAATTGAATGTTTGCTTAAAGGATAGTGTAATATAATACCTGATGGCAGGTTTTTTTTCAGTTGCGTTAAAAATTCTATTCTGTAGTTTTTAAGTGCAAGTTGTCTACTAAAAGGGTGTTTGGTCAATAGTGCTTTTAATCTGTTTATAAACGTCTAAAAGCATTAAATCTTGTTGTGTTATTCATTCAGCTCAAAATTTCTTTTTGAAAGGTATTGGTCTCTAAAGGACTCATAACATGAAAACTGAAAAGATCTCGTATTTCCCATTGCTGCCTGGAGCACAACTTGTTGTCTAGCTACAACAGTTTTCCTTTCTAAGTTTCCAGATCTCATGCACACCAATAATGAATGGGATGAGGAGTAAGTGTGTGTAGGATAAGGGTAAAGAGGGAAATTTTTATAAAATTCTTGGAGGACTTACCCAGGCTGTTACGTCTGACTGGAGACTAGAGAACGAGGGGGTCATAATCTAAGGATCATTTCGGACTGAGATGAGGAAAAATATTTTCACTCAGGGTTTGTGAATCTTTGGAATTTTCTGATCTTATCAAATGCAAAACAGGCTCAAGGGGCTAAATGGTCTAATCCTAGTTCTTGCATTTCGAAGACTAAAACAGAGAGATGGGCTTGGACACCAAACGGTGCCACAGAGAGACTAGGTCTAAGGGAAGGTGCATCTGCTGCATGCAGCTTTTGCCACGATAGATCGCTTCTCCAAATGATGACTGACAGTGTTCTTTGCTTTTTAGGCGATTTCTACGAGAGACTCTGAAAATGTCAAATGCAGAGGATTTGAATCGACTAACAGCCTGTTCTTTGGTGTTACTGGGTCACATATTCTACGCTCTAGGAAACCACAGAGTGAGTAGAGTTCTGTTATTGAGAAATGTCATGCTGTGGGGTGCATTTGGTTTGAGTAGATCTGTTGTTTATTTGATATTGAAGTAGGGTGAGGGGACTGTCGTATTCCTTCACTCTCCCACTGCATCAGCTTAGACCAACATACTCGACCCAAGCAGGAGACTTTGCTCCATGTCCGGCTCTGCACTAAGCCAAGCCATGCTTTAGTCTGAGCTGAAGTCCTGGTAAATTTTGTCTTTATACCTACAGAGTATAGCTGCAGGTTCAGCTGAATCTGTTTATTGTCAAAGTCGCCACAGGACTGCACAGCCAAGGAAGGCCAATCATAACAAAGTATCTCGCCCATCTTCTAGCTCTGTCCCTCCCCCACCCCTCCATAACTTGTCAGCTGTGGGCACTCACTCACCTCTGAATCAGAAGGTTGTGAATTCAAATCCCATTTCAAAGACTTGGGTCTGTGATCCATGCCGACACTCTCAGTGCAGTACTGAAGGAGTGCCGCATGATCAGAGTACAGGCTTTCAGGTGAGGCATTAAACCGAGTTCCCATCTACCTCCTCAAACTGAATTTGATCCGATGGTACTATTCCAAAGAAGAGTGGGTGTATGTTCCCCAGTGTCCTGGGAAATATTTGATCCCTCAATCAAAATCATCAAAACTAACAATCTAGTCATTATTGCATTGCTGTTTATGGGCCTTTTGCTGTGTGACGTTGGTTGCTGCATTTTCCACATTAAGAAGTTGGTAAACTCTAAAAGTACTTAATTGTTTCTATAAGGCTTTGGGATGTCCTAAAGTTTTGAAAGGTGCTTTAAAAATGCAAATTTTCTCCCTACTCTTCAAAAGCTCCGATATGTACTAGGATAAAGGTCAGCAGAGCCTCTATAAACCACAGCAGCAAATGTTTGACAACAGAAGACTTCCGCAAAAGTCCTACTATACAGTGTGGTTCCTGTCACCACAATTCTTGTAACTTAGTGCGACCTAGACAGTGTATCAGTGACATGTAAGAACGTCAGAGAAATTGCATCAGCAATCCCTCCACTGCATTCTTTGCATTTTCGGCAGGGCCATCGGACAAACGCGAGTGTCCTTCTTAAAGTTAGCTCCAAAATTATTCAGTCAAAACTCCTGCCAGATTAACTTTGGACTGGGTCCTGTTTCGGCTGAATTGCCTTCCCTGGCTGGCCCAGTTTGCTCAGCTCTTAAATGTCCAGTGTTCAGTCAGGTGGCTACTTGCCACCCTGAGTAAACGCTTTCCTTGACTTGAACAGCTGACGGCATTCTACAGGGACAGCGAGATTCTAAAGCTTGGTTGTGTCATCTACTGTATTACAGCAGTGACTGGTTTGTCAAACTGACAATGTTAAACGGGATCATTGAGTTTTACAAGCTTACTTCTGTTCCATTTTTCAGGAGAGTAACAACATGGTTGTACCCGCCATGCAGCTAGCCAGCAAGATCCCAGACATGTCAGTCCAGCTGTGGTCTTCAGCGTTGCTACGTGGTAAGTGGCAGAAAATGTCAGCTAAGAGCTAGCGGTGTATCCTGCATGGAGCAGTAAGTAGCCTCTCAACACCAGATTAAAGTCCAACAGGTTTATTTGGTAGCACGAGCTTTCGGAACGCTGCCCCTTCATCAGATGACTCACCTGATGAAGGAGCAATGCTCCGAAAGCTCGTGCTACCAAATAAACCTGTTGGACTTTAATCTGGTGTTGTGAGACTGCTTACTGTGCCCACCCCAATCCAACGCCGGCATCTCCACATCCTGGATGGAGGAAATGCGTTATAACAGAATCTGAGTTGGTGGATGAATTCTTGTTCGATTTTATTTCCTTTCCTGGTACTTTATCTCCTTCCTTTTTTGTGTTTTCCTTGGTTGCTATGTGTGTCGCACTATAGATTGTTAAAATTAGACAGCAGTGACACCCTTCACTGGGGCAGAGTTCGGCGGATTTTATATTGTATTTGCCACAGTGCTTGCTATACAATTTCATGCTGTAGTCTGCAATGTTGTTTACGTATCCATCCAGGGAATTTTCTAGAAAGTGAATTACACGCTAGCTTTAATCATAGAATCCTTACAGTGCAGAAAGAGGCCATTCAGTCCATTGAGCCTGCACCGATAACAATTCTATCCAGGCCCTACCCCCATAATTCCATGTATGTGCCTTGCTAATCCCCCGACACTAAGGGGCAATTTAGCATAGCCAATCAACCTAACCTGTACATCTTTGGACTGTGGGAGGAAACCAGAGCACCCGGAGGAAACGCACGCAGACCAGGGGAGAACGTGCAAATTCCGCACAGTCACCTGAGGCCGGAATTGAACCTGGGTCCCTGGTGCTGTGAGGCAGCTGTGCTAACCACTGTGTCACCAGGCCGCCCTTTAGCCTTCATTTAGTTTTCAGTGCGCTGCTGACAGGCCATGGCCTTGTCTGCCTGGTGGTCAGAATCGAAAGGATTGTTACTCTCTATGTCAATCCCTTAGAGTAGTGTTTCTGGTGGTTATAAGCGCACATTTATTTGTAACAGATACTTTTTCTCTCTAAAGAGATACAAAACCTAAATAACCTATAGGGAAAGCTACGGTATAGCATGTATCTGTGTGTTGACGTCCAGTGACTACAGGTTTGAGCTTAGCTCTGATGCACCCACAACCAAATAGCTTGCTTATTCTCACTGTATGTGCGCAGGTATGCTACTGGAATTAGCCTATAGAGCTGTACTCCCAAAAAGTTAGCTCATCAATAGAGGAGGAGGTGGAAAATAATGGTCTTTTTTCTCATTCCCTGCAGCCCCCTGCAAGTTTTAATGCTACAAGCTGCTGCAATACCCCCGCCTGCCTCCTGGTGTCAGTAATCAGCTACACTTCACAGCAGAGCCACCCACTGATGTGCAGCAATGATGTACAAGTGTTGACCTTGCACAGATTCAAAACCATTAGGGACTGTAAGCGTCTTTAACATGTCCTGAGGCACTTCACAGGGGTGTTATAAAGCTGTGTAGATAAATATGAATTTGTATATTTTGGTAGGAAAAATAGGGAAGTCACTTATTACTTGGAAGCTGCAAGTCTAGGTGGGGTGGGCAAGCAAAGGGATCTCAGTACAAATGCACTAATCACTAAAAGTTGCACCACAGGTTAGCAAGGCCATAAAAAAAGCAAAGCAGGCACTGAGTTTTACTTCTAGATCTAATCGAACAGTAGGAGTGTTATACTAAACCTGTATTGTTAGACCACATTTATAGTACTGTGTGCAGTTCTGGTTGCCATTTTATAAGAAGGATGTGGAGGCACTGGAGAGGATGCAGAGAAGATTTGCCAGCAGAAGGCAGAGAGTGGCTGTGGAGGGGTCTTTCTCTGCATGGAGGTCAGTGACCAGTGGAGTGCCCCAGGGATCTGTTCTGGGACCCTTGCTGTTTGTCATTTTCATAAATGACCTGGATGAGGAAGTGGAGGGATGGGTTGGTAAGTTTGCTGACGACACCAAGGTAGGTGGTGTTGTGGATAGTTTGGAGGGATGTCAGAAGTTGCAGCGAGACATAGATAGAATGCAAGACTGGGCGGAGAAGTGGCAGATGGACTTCAACCCGGATAAGTGTGGGGTGATCCATTTTGGCAGATCCAATGGGATGAAGCAGCAGTATAATATGAAGGGTACCATTCTTAGCAGTGTAGAGGATCAGAAGGACCTTGGGGTCCGGGTCCATAGGACTCTTAAATCGGCCTCGCAGGTGGAGGATGCGGTCAAGAAGGCGTACGGCGTACTGGCCTTCATTAATCGAGGGATTGAGTTTAGGAGTCGGGAGATAATGCTGCAGCTTTATAGGACCCTGGTTAGACCCCAGTTCTGGTCACCTCATTACAGGAAAGATGTTGAAGCCATTGAAAGGGTGCAGAGGAGATTTACAAGGATGTTGCCTGGATTGGGGGGCATGCCTTATGAGGATAGGTTGAGGGAGCTTGGTCTCTTCTCCCTGGAGAGACGAAGGATGAGAGGTGACCTGATAGAGGTTTACAAGATGTTGAGAGGTCTGGATAGGGTAGACTCTCAGAGGCTATTTCTAAGGGCTGAAATGGTTGCTACGAGAGGACACAGGTTTAAGGTGCTGGGGGGTAGGTACAGAGGAGATGTCAGGGGTAAGTTTTTCACTGAGGGTGGTGGGTGAGTGGAATCGGCTGACGTCGGTGGTGGTGGAGGCAAACTCGTTGGGGTCTTTTAAGAGACTTCTGGATGAGTACATGGGATTTAATGGGATTGAGGGCTATAGATAGGCCTAGAGGTGGGGGGGATGTGATCGGCGCAACTTGTGGGCCGAAGGGCCTGTTTGTGCTGTGGCTTTCTATGTTCTATGTTCAGCATGATGTCAGTATTGTGTGGCTGTACATATCAGGAAAGGATTGACAAGCTGGGTTCCTTCACTCTTGAAAAAAGAAAGCTGAGGAGTGACCTCATAGAGGTCCAAATTCTGAAAGTTTTTAATAGAGTTGGATACAGAGAGAATGCTTCCTCTGTAGGGAAGTAGGGAGGCCATCTATATAAGATAGTCACCAAGAAATCCAATCGGGAATTTGGGGGGAAAAAATAACCAAAAGAGTAGTGAGAATGTGGAACTCAGCACAGACAGTGATTGGAGACAATAGTATAGAGCCATTTAAGGAGAGGCTAGATAAGCATGTGAGGGTGAAGGGAATAGAGGGTTACGATGGTAGATTTAGATGTGAAAAGATGGAGTCAAGCATAAATACTGGCATCGACTTGTAGGGGCCGATTGCACTGTTTCTGTGCCGTATATCCAAAGTAATCTCGTGTAAAATTTGACCCTGCAGCAGTAGATCAAAAGCTTAGCCAAAGAGATGTTAGGTTAAAGTTGATTTATTCATGTCACAAGTAGGCTTACATTAACACTGCACTGAAGTTGCTGTGAAAATCCCCCAGTCGCCACATTCCGGCGCCTGTTCGGGTACACTGAGGGAGAATTTAGCATGGCCAATGCACCTAACCGACACGTATTTTGGACTGTAGGAGGAAGCCAGAGAAAACCCATGCAGATACGGGGGGAATGTGCAGACTCCACACAGACAGTGACCCAAGCTGGGTATTGAACCCGGGTCTCTAGTGCTGTGAGGCAGCAGTGCTAACCACCATGCCGCCCCACAAGAATGAAGTTTAAGGGAGTATTAGAGAGAGGTTTAGGAGGGAATTCCAAAGCTTGGGGTCCAGGCGGGTGAAGGCATGTCCACCAATGGTGGAACAATTAAATAAGCTCAAGTACGATCAGTATGCTAGCTGCTGCTGAAAGTCACTGTTGCTGATTTAAAAGTTAAACCATTCCTCAAAGCCACGCTTTAGGAAGGATGTGAACTCATTGGATTGAATCAATTTGATAACCTCTTGTCAGGAATTATAAAGCATGTATTTGCTGCGTTGAGTTCTTGGGAGTTCACTGTATGCAGCGTTAGACCAGCATATAGAAACATAGAAAATAGGAGCAGGAGGTGGCCATTCGGCCCCTTGAACCTGCTCCTCCATTCATTATGATCATGGCTGATCTTCAAACTCAGTAGCCTGGTCCCGCCTTCCCCCTATGTCCTTTGATCCCTTCACCCCAAGTGTTATATCTAACTGCTTCTTGAAAACATACAATGTTTTGGCCTTAACTACTTTCTGTGGTAGCGAATTCCACAGGCTGACCGCTCTCTGGGTAAAGAAAGTTCTCCTCATCTCTGTCCTAAACCGTCTACCCCGTATCCTCAGACTGTGACCCCTTGGTTCTGGACTCCCCACCATTGGGAACATCCTTCTTGCATCTGCCCTGTCTAGTCCTGTTAGAATTTTATAGGTTTCTGTGAGATTCCCCCACATTCTTCTGAACTCCAGCAAATACAATCCTAACTGACTCAATTGCTCCTCAGACGTCAGGTCAGTCCTGCCATCCCAGGAATCGGTGTGGTAAATCTTCCCTGCACTCCCTCTAGAGCAAGAACATCCTTTCTTGGATAAGGAGACCAAAACTGCGCACATAATATTCCGGGTGTGACCTTACCAAGGCCCTGTATAATTGCAGCAAGACATCCCTGCTCCTGCACTCGAATCCTCCCGCTATTTGCCTTTTTTACTGCCTGCTACACTTGCATGCTTACCTTCAGTGACTGGTGTACTAGGACACCCAGGTCTCGTTACAGGTTATGTTTCAGATATTGCATAAGGTGAAGATATACCCATCTTTGAAGCAAGGGTCAAATTATCTCAAAGTCCTTTTATTGGAGAGTAGTCCTCCAATGTTCTAGCAAAATGATAACTAGTGAGCTACCTATTAAAGTTGAAATGTGGATACTGGGCAGAAGGGAAAGCACCATTATACGCTTCAAAGCACCAAACAATGAGGAGGCACTGGAGCTTGACAGAGTTTTGACAGAGTCTAGATGTGTAAGGCCAGTTGTAGCGCACACATGTACTGCATCGCCTCACCTGAGATCAACAACCTGGGCACATTGGCCATCAAACTTGTCATCTGCTGCACAAAGCTAAGTTCACTACAGCAGATTCATGCCTTGATAGCCTGTGCCTGCAGGGGGCGCTTAATGTCAGCCGTGGTTCAGTGGTTAGGTAGCCTCTTGAGTCAGAAAGTCTTGTGTTAAAATAAAGCTCCAGGCACTTTAGTTCGTAATGCGGGCTGACACTCCAGTACTCAGGCACACAATTTCCAAGCAGAACAGGGAGTTCTGATGTCCTAATAATATTTAGCTTTCAACTACCATCACTGAAAACAGACAATTTCGTCATTATCATAATATTGTTTGAAGAGCCTTGCTGTGTGTATGTTAATTTCCATGTTTCCTACATTACAGCAGTGATTACACTTCAAAAAATGCTCCACTGGCTGTCAAGTGTTTTATGAAACCTTAAGGTCATGGAAGGCACTTTATTAATACAAATCATTGAATGATCTGGGATGCCTCTTTTTCACAGTAATTTTCACAGATTTCACAGTAACTTCATTGCAGTGTTAATGTAAACCTACTTGTGACTAATAAATAAACTTTAAAACTTTAGTGATGGCTGTTGTCTCAAGAAGGGTTGATTCCTGTTTGTTCCACTAGATGTCACATTTTTATTGTAGTGTGGCTAGGGTTGCATTTACCCTAACTGACAGGCTGGCTGAACTGCACTGTCTGACCCTCGGGTGTAGGTGTTACTGTGAATATCTCCAACTCGGTGCGAAGCTCATATACTGAAGGTCATTGTTGTTGATTTAAAAGTTGAACCATTCCTCAAAGCCACACTTTGGAAGGATGTGAACACATTGGAAAGGCCTTACCAAATGGTTCCAGGGATGAGAAACTTTGGTTATGAGAATAGATTGGAGAGGTTACGACTGTCCTATTTGGAAAGGAGAAGGCTAAGAGGAGATTTGATAGAGGTGCTCAAAACCAAGAGGTTGGCTGGACAGAGTAGACGGGAGAAACTGTTCCTGTTTGTAAAAGAATTGGGAATAAGAGGGCACAGATTTAAAGTGATTTGCAGAAGAAGCAAATGTGATGTGAGAAAAAAATTGTTCACCCAGCGAGTGGTTGGGGCCTGGGCTGCAGTGCCTGGAAGTGCAGTGGGGGCAGGTTCAATCGAGGCATTCGAGAGGGCATTCGATGATTATTTAAATAGAAACAATGTACAAGGTTACGGAGGAAAGGGCGGAGAATGGCATTGAGTCATAATGCTCATTTGGAGCGCCGGTGCATACACGAACTGAATGGCCTCCTTCTGCACAGTAACAATTCTGTGGAAATTTTAATTGGCGAAATTGATATTTTAAGTTCTTTGCTAAAATTCTTACTTTTGTTCCCATTCAAACAAAACTATAATCGAAGGGCAGCACAGTGGGTTGGCACGACTGCCTCACAGCACCAGGGACCCAGGTTCAATTCCGGCCTCGGGTCACTGTCGTGTGGAGTTTGCACATTCTCCCTGTGTCTGCTTGGGTTTCCTCCAGGTGCTCCGGTTTCCTCCCACAGTCCCAGGATGTGCTGGTTAGGTGGATTGGCCAAGCTGAATTGCCACTTGGTGTCCCAAGATGTGTAGTTTGGGGGATTAGCACGATAAAAATACGTAGGATTATGGGAAAGGGCCTGGGATGTGGCCCTCTGTTGGAGAGTCGGTGCTGACTCGATGGGCCAAATGGCCTCCTTTGCACTGTCGGGATCCTATAATGAAGATAATTCAATAGAAATCTAAAATGTGGCGAGGGATTGAGAGCTTCCATTTTACTTCAGTATATCTCCTTTTAGTGACAGTTCCGACTCCTGAACTGTCACCAACAGCTAAACTTTTGCCTTTCGCTCCCACATTCACAAATGTGTGTCATCCAATTTATTTTCCTGCTATACCTTGTCCTGCTCCTGTTCCTGATGGACATGTTACTCTGAACTAAAATTTTCACCCCAACTTCCTTTTTAAATCCCACACCCCTGTCCTTTCATTATCCCTCATCTCCACTGACTTCCATCTCTTGCTGCCTTTCAGTATAATCCTAGTAATGTGCTTTGGCCCCACTCCTGGCAGCACTCTTCCCCCTCCTGACTCTGGTCTACCCCACCTCACATGGGTACACAGACCTCCTGTCACTCAACAACAATAATTTGCATTTGTGTAGCACATCTAACATTGTAAGACATCCCAAAGCGTTTGGTGAGGGTGTAATTTAACACTGAATTAAGAGGTATGAAGATAGAGACCCAAAGTTTGGTCAAGGAGGTATGTTTTAAGGAATGTCTGAAAGGAGAAGAGAGAGAGAAATGATAAGTCTTTGGGATGTTACTGAAGCGCTAGAGGCCCTGGCAGCTGAGGTTTAGACCTCTCTAAACCCCTCCACCTGATTTATTAACCTATAATACCTGTCACAGTGGCTCCTTTGTTTAAGCAGCACTGTTGTGTGGCTATGATTTTTCATAACTCTTATTTCCCATTTTAGATCTGAACAAAGCATGTGGAAATACCATAGAGGCTCACGAAGCTGCTCAGATGCACCAGAATTTTTCTCAGCAGCTTCTCAATGACCACATAGAGGCCTGCAGTCTTCCTGAACACAACCTGATCAATGTAAGTACGGTCATCCCCAACACAATCTAATCAGTATGTAAATGTTACCTTCCCCGGCGCAGTCTCTTTAAACAATCCCATGGCAGTTTGCTAATTCAGCACACAGATTGAACCTTTACCCAGTGCCTCTCAATGGGATGTAGCTGCCAGCGTTTAATCCGTGCTGGTCTAATTTCATGCAAAATCTGACCCATGCCCCTAGTTAGTTTCCATTTTAATAGACATAAATAAATGATGGATTAAACACTGGGGTGCAGTACTGGTGGGGATAGGTCTATCGTATAACACTGGGGTACAGTACTGGTGGGGACAGGTCTGTCATTGTATAACACAGGTACAGTACTGGTGGGATGGATCTGTCATTGTATAACACTGGGGTACAGTACTGGTGGGGACAGGTCTGTCATTGTATAATGCTGGGGTACAGTACTGGTGGGGATGAGTCTGTCAATGCATAACACTGAGGTACAGTACTGGTGGGGACAGGCCTGTCACTATAACATGGGTACAGTACTGGTGGGGACGGGTCTGTCAATGTACAACACTGGGATACAGTACTGTTGGGGACGGGTCTGTCACTGTATAACACTGGGGTACAGTACTGGTGGGGACAGGTCTGTCATTGTATAATGCTGGGGTACAGTACTGGTGGGGATGAGTCTGTCATGCATAACACTGAGGTCCAGTACTGGTGGGGACAGGCCTGTCACTATAACATGGGTACAGTACTGGTGGGGACGGGTCTGTCAATGTACAACACTGGGATACAGTACTGTTGGGGACGGGTCTGTCACTGTATAACACTGGGGTACAGTACTGGTGAAGATGGGTCTGTCACTGTGCAACACTGGGATACATTACTGGTGGGGACGGGTCTGTCGGTATTACATTGGGGCACAGTACTGGTGGGGATGGGTTATCAGTATTACATTGGGACACAGTACTGGTGCAAGTTGTGTGACAGTATCAATGCATTAGAGAATCCTTGCAGATATCATCCTAGTTTTGAGGGACTGATGGCAACAATCGCATTCGAGCTAGCTGGTGGAACTCCTTCTCTTCAGTGATACGTGAAATGTATTTTGTTTTCTAGTGGACAGATGGGCCGCTTCCTGTACAGTTTCAAGCTCAAAATGGACCCACCACTAGCCTGGCCAGCCTGCTATGAACAGAATTGAAAGTGTAAAGCAGTGGAACCCGACATGTCTCAAACCAGGCACCGAATTATAAAGGATTTTGAGCTCGGCTTCCCAGTCATTGCCGGACAAACAGCAGGCAGAGCAAGAGAATGTGTCTGCGTGCAGCACTGTGGGTACTTTCCAGTCTTTACCTGCTTTCCTCTGGGTGGTCAGTCTATCCCAGCTTCTGTGTCTGCTGAGGATTTTGATGCAAAGGAGCAGTTTGGGTTGAATTATGTCAGTTGTTCTGTGGGAATTATTATTACCCTATATCCCTTCCCCAGTGCAAAATATGATTGTAATTTGCTGAATTCTACATTCTTAACTGGCCTGTTTCTCCCCAGTGAACAATTTTACTTTGAGAGGAATTGGGAGAGATGGACGTGGGGACTTTGCACCCTACTTTCATCCATCCCCCTTGCCCCCACCTGTTCTTTGCTCACCTAACCTGTGTCCTCTTATGAGGTTGGTGTTGAATAATTTTCCTGCTCTCACCCGTAGTGATGCAGTCACCATGGAAATGGAAGGGGAGCAGGCTTTTGAATGATTGGAGAAAGTAGTAGTAGTTGGGGTGGGAGTGGGGTTGAGGGGTTAATTGTATGCATTTGTATGTAATATTGAGAAGTTCAGTAGCTTGGTGCTGTTGATGGTGCTAGTGGCAACTTTAATGAAATGGCAGAGCCAGCCGTATATGAGAGTGTCAGGATCTTGCAATCTTAACAGTGTGTCCATGTATAAAGTAGCTGCTGTTGGATACCAGCCACAGGCTCCAAATTTGCTTTCTCTTTTTGTGCCGAAAGGCTGACTTAAGTCTCTCTCCCCAGCGTGGTATTGAAGGCTATTTCACTGGAAGTCTAAGTTGCAGCAACCAAGCTGATCGCTGTGGTATTGGCTCTGTCTCTCCTGCCCAATACAGGAAGCCTCATTTCCTCCTCCTCTTTCCTTTCTCATGACTCAAACCTCTCCCCAAAAACAAATCGTAGAATCATGCAGCACGCAAGCTAATACTTCATCCCAATGCTGTAAGTTCTACTTTTATTTTGATACTTGTGTCTAAAAATGAAATCCTTAAATTATCATTGTTTGATTTTAAAAGTGTAAATGCTGAGAGTCTTGGTCACTTCCATCATGCAGTGAGGAAATCTGCACAAAGCTGTTCCTGTTCCCACATTCCTCTTTTCCCCACCCCCACCCCTGCTTCCCTCATCTCCCCCCGTCTTCCCCGCTCTCCTCAACTGCTCCGGGTGCTGTCACTAAATCCTACCCCGGTGTACTGTACTAGCAGCTGTGGACATTTGACGAGGGATGTAATAATGGAAAAAAAACAACGCAGTTCGCCTCAATCAAAAGCTATGGTTTTGATACAGACCAGTAGTTTTTAAACCGAAGTTGGCATCTGCCCAGACAACCCAAGAGCTAAGCTGGTGTTACAGCACTGAGTTGCAGAGCTGTAGAGGATTTCCATTTCAGTCCAATTGATAAATTACAGCTGGCCTCAGTGCCTCTGCTGAAGGAGGAGGAAAAGGGAATCAGCTCCTGGTATCTGTCCAGTGGTCCCAGTTGGCAAGTGTGTACCTGGTTACGCTTGGCTTTGATTCAACTCCTCTATCTGCAGTTTCCTCAGAGCTTAGTCCTAGTGTTAACCTGATTTTCGTGGGACCCCGTGTTCAATCCCAGTCTGCCGATTGATCTTGGTGAGCTCAGATCCATTTGGGTGTGGGATCCTGCTGTCCTGATGTAGTGGCTGTGATGGTGGAGGAGAGGGTGCTCCAGATGGCTCTAACAGTAGTGCTGTGAAAGGGGTCACTGTGGTGGCTGGAAGAGGCCAGATACTGCCCATGGGTGCTGGCTGAGGTGGTTGGAAAGGCCAGGGGGTTGTGCGGAAACTGGGGAAAAGGTTAAACAGAGATTGGATCCTTCCTCTTGTCGTGATTTAAGTTTTGTTTAATTTTGCACATCCTAAGCATTCATTCCACGTCTAACATGTATTGTGACTTTATAAAAAGGACAGGACTTGATTACCAATGTGCCTTTGTTATTAGTGAAGAATTTGCATTCAACTTAAAGATTTTTTAATTAAAACTTGGCGATCAACCTTTTGGGTGATCTCTCTGGTTAAACCCACATCAGGATCTCTCTTCCATTTGGAATACTGACTGGTCAGTTCTTTTGTGCTTTAAGTGATTCGTCTCCCTTTTGATTAATTTAAATAAGGTGTGCTGTATTGGATGGTGGGAGAGAACTGATGAGCGGTCTGTCAGGTGTTGGGGTGGATGGGTAGAGGCAATTTATCCCCAAATATGCATAGTACTAATGCAATAACTCTGCCGTGGCCCTCCTAAAATAAGAGTTGGATCCAAAGGGTTGATCTAAATTTTAATACAAAATCTATGCCCCTCTTGCAGTGACTTCGCAGCTGTGTGTCTATGAATTTGATCAGTGCTTCCCAGAAAAATAAACACGTGAATCTTTCCCCCAAATAGATTCAATACGTCACTTGTGAACAAGTCACTCACTTTTCCCCCCATCAACTTGTACTCACTCAGATGCAGCATCCACGCCACGTCTAACTGAATTGAAATTAATTTTGGAACTAATATTTCCTTAACCATGTACATTCAGCCTTGACCCTTGTGTGAAGCTGGAAGTTGTGAGGACAACTATGTTGATGTTGTTTGTGGCGTTTTGGTGTCGTAAGGGTTTTAAAAAAATACTCTTTTTTATACAATGGAACATTGCATTCATCAAATTACTTCATTTTTTAAAAAAATTGCAGGTTTCCCCTGGGGAAAGTCTGGTTGATTATCCCTTGATGCCACAGACTGGAGGGCATTCAGGTGCAGCTTCATTGTAAATAGCGTCTTTGACAAGTCTTTGAACCAACTGAGAGTGATTGAGTCCAGAAAATGACACTACCAACCGGGCAGTCTGTTCAATTTTAAATCGGAAGCAGTGAAATTAAGGGGTACTCTGTACAAGAAGCCACCTTAAACAAGCCTTTCCTTTCTTTGCAAGTGTCAGTATGCAGCAAGCACATGAGAATAAGTCTTTAAAAGTGGGTGGTGGGTGTCAGTCAGTTGATGAGTTCTCTTAGAAGTTGAATAAGCACGTTTGAGAAACAACAGAAAGGACCCATCCTCTTGTTCAATGAGGCACCATTTAAGACTGAGTGGCGTGGAATAAACAAACCCCGAATGACTGGGTTGACCTCCATGTCAGGTGCAGCCACTGTTACCACTCCTCACTCCATGAGATAATTTATTTGGTCTCTTGGAATGTGAATCAGAGCTTTAAAGAAAAATGGAAAAAAATAATTCTCAACTGACTTCAGCATCAAGCTCCTCTATCCTCCTTTAACCTGTGTATTCCTCCTGACTGCCCACTGAGCTTAACCTGCAGCCTCGCATTCAGACTCCCCAATGTTAAAGACTGCATGTGTAAATTATTAGGGTTGTGTTGTTAACGCTAATAATATTTTGTACAGCTTGTGTTTCTTTTATCAAATGATTGTATATTTTATTCAGTGAAGTAATTCTGGCTAATCCCCCTCCTGATCCTCTGCCCTTTGTAATTTATAATTTAACAACTTTCTCCATCCGCGTAAGGCTCTTGTAGACATATTAACGCGTGATAACATGTACATATATACATAGGATGTATACAATAGACTGCACTACCCTGCAGTTCAACTGGGCAATAATCAGCTTGCTTTGTGTGTCTGGTGACTTTAATTGACTTGGGCTGAAATCTGGGCAATACTTTTACTGCAGAACAATGAAGAACTGGATTTGTTTTTTGGTTTCTACTTCCCTCTCCTGATTTTCGCTGGCATGTAGATTCCAGGAGCGTTGCACACTCCATTGCTCAGTGACAATTCTTCACCTAGTTGGCAAATCTCGACGGGCGAAAGGCCAGTTGATTTTAACCAAAGTCCATTTCAGTGCATCTTCCTGAATTGCCCCTGCCCATCCCACCGCTCCCACAGACTGCTTGTTTGGTGCAGCAGATTCCGCTCTCTCTCTCTCTCTCTCTCTCTCTCTCCCCCCCCCCCCATTCTGACTGGCGGGGTGCAAGTGGGTGTTTGTATCAAGTGGCCTGCTTTCCAGTCTTCCCGGATCCACATCCCCTGGCAGTGCTTGTGCAGTCGATTAGGCCCTAGCACATTGGGCTGTTATTTCTTTTTAAACCGTTTGATGGGTGGGTGAGGAGTGGAACACTCTTAATTTCATTCCTTTTATAAAACTATCCAACGAGCTCTGCACTATGCCCAATAAATAAAGTCAATGGTTAATGTAGCATCAAGCCAACCAGAGCAAGAATGTTCAGGTCACAGTCAGCACTGAACCAATCTCAACTGGGGTGGAAGTCGAAGGATTGTATTCTACCTCAGTGTCCCTGGATTATCATGTGTGCAGGCAAAATCCATCAGAGTTTCTCGCTTCTGATCACTGTTCATCTAACCGAAGAGACGTGAAAGCAGATCTTGACTGAGGCGGTGTCGGCTGACTGAGATCTGTTCAGCTGCCACCTCCCAAAATATGATCAGCTAACCTATGAATGACTGCTGCTTGGGTCTGCGTGCAAAAAAATCCTCCTTTGGCAGATGTTAGACCATGGTTTGAGACAGCTGCTTCCTGTGGAACTGTGGCCCAATCCAATTCAGCATCTTCAGCAAAAGAGAGAAATTAATTCTTTTTTAATTAAAAAAAGAAAGAAACAGCACAAAGGCACAACTAGTTGCTGGTGAGGTGCCTGAAACCAGTCTCCCAGTGTCACTGAAAGCACTGGAGAGTGAGATCTACCAGTCTCCCAGTGTCACTGAAAGCACTGGAGAGTGAGATCTACCAGTCTCCCAGTGTCACTGAAAGCACTGGAGAGTGAGATCTACCAGTCTCCCAGTGTCATCAAATCTCCCCACAGGTGAAAAGTGTGGTATTGGTCCCACACGGGCAGCAGCAGCTCACTATCGCACTCTGAACCAGTATTCTCAGCATTGCCAGTGTGGTGACACTCTCAGAGAAAGAGTCTTGAGTTGGTATTATACCCAGTGCCACAGGGTTACTGAAATGCTGATCTGCATCAGTTGTTAAAGCCGGTTTCACTCTAGGCAGTTTTATATTCTGGTATTTGTTCAATATTTGACCAATGGATATTCTAACTGTAATAAATTGGCCATTTTGCTTTTCACCCCTTCATCACTCAAAAGAAATAATGGGAGGCGGTTATAAAGATGAAGTTTTTTAAAGTTTTATATATAAGATGTTCTTTATACCACACATATATGGAAACAGCACAAGTTATGTCACTTGTAAGTGAAGTTATACTAGCTACTGACATGTTATAAGTCAATTACTGCTTTAGGACACCAGTAACTTGTCTAACTTGACAGCGGATTCTGCATGATTTGAACTATGTGCCTCTGTGATTCCACACTCGATTCCAGGACATGCCTGGACCTCTGGAATACGTCAGATAACTGGTTCCAGAACCATCCTCTAGGCCAAGTCCGCTCATCTCAACTGGGATGTTGTGATTGGCCTCGATCTCTGGGCTAGTCAGGGCACCTGCATCTGTCACTAACCGATTGACTGAGCGTGGGAGAGTCCAGAGGAGACAGAGTCAGGGAGAGCTCACCTGTCGTAACCCTCATGATCGTATAGCCCAGTTGACCATCCAGGCACGTCCCTGAATGCCAACAGCTGGGATGTGCTGCTGACCTGCTGCTTTGTGTCTGCACAAACAAGAGCCAGCATCGAGAAAGAGAGAATAAAGTCAAAAAATCAAAGTGGGACAGAGAGTTGGGAATGTAATAAGTGTGATGTTAGCTTGTGTCTTAATCCTGTGTGTGGTATAAACTATAGCTGTATAAACTATAGGTATTTAGCTGAAGATATTTTTAAACAAATGAAGCCCTTGAATGTTTGATACCTTGTCTCTGAAGGCAATAAATATTAACCTTAATGGGTATCAGACATTGGGACTGAGCTGGTGGGTACGATTCTGCAGAAACAAATATCCATGGTGAAAATTTAAATATTTTATATAAATATATATAGATTAGATAAAGGACGTCTTTTTATATAATCGAGTTGCCGATATTTCTCTGTTGTCTTTTTATAAACACCATGTACACCATGACTTTGTGGAATTTACATAACTCTGCCCCGACTGCGTGCGATACCATGCAGGTTTATTTCTGTGTGACTTCAGTTAGGACTGAGGGGGGGAATTTAAAGGGTGAATCCTACACTAATTGCATTAATGTTGTATTTGAGACCCCCTCCGCCCTCACATTGGGCAAACCTGTTTCAATGCTTCCCTACTGTGTTCTCTTAAGCCTCAGCCCCTCCATCCATCCCCCAGCCCATTCACAATCTGTCTTTTTCTTCGCTGTTCATTTTAGCTCACCCTCCCAGACACTTCCTCGCTGCTGCTTCAAGTACTTTGAGCAGTGAACGACTGAATATGCAGGTTAGGGAGACCCCATGCTCAGTTTGTGCTAGGTAAACAGATGAGAACCTCTTGACCTTGTGGTTTGTGGCTTAAGAAAGGGGTGAGTAGGTGGAAGGAATGATCCAGGGTTTCCATCTCCTAATTATTATCCAGTAACATCTGCTAGGAAATGCAGATTTGGGTGAGGACAGAACTGCGCTCAGCTGTGATGCTTCCTGCAATTGAGTCGCCAGTTGCTGCCTGTCCAAACTCTCTCGAGTATAGTCAGCAGAGGGCAACTTTATTACCCCCTGGTGAGTCAGTGTCTGGGAAATCTGTATCTCTCTCTGCCTCTCTCTCTCTCTCGCCCTCCCTCTCTCTCTCTCGCCCTCCCTCTCCCTGTCTCGCCCTCTCCCCTTCACTCCCTCTTTCCCTGTCTCGCCCTCTCCCTCTATTTCCCTGTCTCGCCCTCCCTCTCCTTGTCTCGTTGCCTCTCCCTCCCTCTCTCACCTTTTCTCCCCCACCCTCCCTCACCCTTCCTCCCCCACCCTCCCTCACCTACCCTCCCTCCACCCTCTTCTCCCATGCCCCACTCCTCCTCTGTCAGAAAGCAGGGCAGAGTTTTCCTGGTGGCTGGTCTGGGACTTGCCCCACAGCTCCCACAGACTCGGAATATCCCTGTTTGATGCACGATCTGTGCTGAGTTCTCAATGACACCTGGAAATCAGTCGGCTTCGGTGGCCCCTGCAAGCAGGAGGGAAAGGTGAAATATCTATACCAGCCAGGGCTTGCACTCCAGATGTGTTGTCCTCTGGCCAGTGTACATCTGTTGAGGGCAGGACTGGTCTGTGAGAGAAATCTGCAGACTGACACTCGCCATCTAGACAGCCACTTGCGTGAGGTGCTGACGATGCCCAGCATTTGATAAGCTGTACCCCAGCAAGTGCCCTGTCTTCAGGCAATGAAGAGAGAAAGCAAGGGATGAAGCCTGTGCTCATTTCTGCAATGGAACATGTCATCCTCTGGGTGAAGCATAAATTGGGGGGGCGGGATCATGAAAATATTTCTAAGGAGAGTGGAGACATGTCCATAACAGGCAACAATAAACTGGACAAATAATCGCAAGCATCCATTAATTTCTAAGTTCAATCTGCCCATGTTGTACATTTGATGATTAATATTTGCAACTATAGTGCAGAGTAAACCAGGAGAGTTACTACTACAGTAAATAAATTAACTTTGCAACAACATGCAGCTCTCAGATGTGTATATCACCATTTACCAGGTATCATTCATTTTTGTTTCTGCAATCCTTCTATTTTTTTGTACAGACAATTCAAAGTGTTTTGAATGAGAAAATTTTTAATACGTACCCTCATCATGTATCTGGTGAACCAGTTTCCGTGTAATTATGTTTTCTTAAGAATCAATGTTAGGGCAGGTTTGTTAACATGTGTGGTGTTTTAGCATCACTGTACTTTTTGGAATAGTTTATAGATGTCTAGATGTTTTGAGATGTAAAGGATTCCTCACTTCAGTGACCAAACGTCACCGAAACAGGGAAAGCTCAATTTGTAAATATGGATCTTTGTAAACAGAACCTGCCTGTCGCCGTGTTTTTAGCTTTCTATTATGTTTGGATTAACTTTTTTGGTTTTTTTTCTATATATCAGGGAATTTTAAAATAAATTCATAAACAAATTTTTAATGGTCGTGTGCTGTTTTTCTCTGGGATTTGAGTGTCTGTTCGGAGAACGTGTCTCAGGAATGGAATTTTCTCCCCCTCTCTTTCTCTCTCACCTGTTGGTTATTCCACAGTGCGCGAGCCTAGCTTTCGAGTGCCAGTGGCTATCCCCCTGTGAAGGGCGTCGCCAGCAAGTCTGAACCTGTCCTCTTCCGACATCCGTTTTCTTTACACCGGCCTTTTATTCACTCCTCCATGAGGCTTGCACTTGTTAAGAAGAGGGTCTGGTTGCCAGATGCCTCTGTAATTTCTAACACTACTTGTCAACGGTTTGTTTTTTTAAAACAGTAAAACATCCCCGGGCATTTCACAGGAGTATTAGACAAAATTCAACACCAAGCCTCGGGAGATGACATAAGGCCAGGTGACTAAAAGCCTGATAAAATTAGCATTTTAAGCAGCATCTTAAAGGAGGAGGAAGGTCAGCATTGAACGCCAACAGTTCAGATGGCACAGAACTGACACAGGGTCAAGCTGTTTGCCTTTGCCAAACATGGATGGAAACGGCTGGTAAATCTGGCAGCAGAATCTACAACCCGGTACCGCTGAGTTGTATCTTTTTTGCATCGCAATGATGTATTAGGCAAGTGATGCATTAAGACTTGTGTTCAAAGTATTAAAGGGATTCAATCCAGTAGATCAAGGAAAACTATGCCTTCTGATAGAAGGGGAAGAGTCTAGGGAGTGGGTTACAATGTGAAAATCTTAAGCTAGGACATTCAGTGGAAACCTGGAACACTTTTCCCAAAAAGCAGTTGAGGCGGGGAGCCAACTGGACTGAATGTTGCAGGAATAAAAGAACCACAGTATGAAAACAGGATATTTGATTTATTATTGTCACATATATTGGGATACAGTGAAAAGTATTGTTTCTTGCGCTATACGGAAAAAACATACTGTTCTTAGAGTACATAGGGGAGAAGGAAAGGAGAGGGTGCAGAATATAGTGCTACAGTCAGAGCTAGGGTGTAGAGAAAAACCAACTTAATACAAGGTAGGTCCATTCAAAAGTCTGATGGCAGCAGGAAGAAGCTGTTCTTGAGTCAGTTAGTATGTGATCTCAGGCTTTTGTATCTTTTTCCCGACAGAAGAAGGTGGAAGAGAGAGAGTGTCCGGGGTGCATGGGGTCTTTAATTATGCTGGCTGCTTTTCCGAGGTAGCGGGAAATGTAGACGGAGTCAATGGATGGGAGACTAGTTTTCATGATGGGCAGGACTACATTCATGACCTTTTGTTGTTTCTTGCAGTCTTGGTCAGAACAAGAGCCATACCAAGCTGTAATACAACCAGAAAGAATGCCGCCTTTGGTGTGTATATAAAAATTGGTTAGAGCCGTAGCGGACATGCCAAATTTACTTAGCCTCCTGAGAAAGTAAATGTGTTGTTGGGCTTTCTTAACTATAGCGTTGGCATGGAGGGACCAGGACAGGTTGTTGGTGATCTGGACACCTAAAAACCTGAAGGTCCCAACCATTTCTATTTCACCCCCGTTGTTATGGACGGGCATGTCCTACGATACGTTGTCTGAAGTCAATGACTATCTCCTCCGTTCCACTGACATTGAGGAAGAGATTGTTGTTGTCGCACCATTTCACCAGATTCTCTATTTGCCGTATTCCATCTCGTCATTGTTTAAGATCCCTATTTCATCCTGGGATTCAAAGTTGAGGAGTTTTGCTAAGATTAAATAAAAAGAAAATTTCCACTGGCAGTAGGATCAGTAACCAAAGGACACACGTAATATAATTGGCAAAAGAAGTAGAGGGGAGGTGTTAAAGGGATTTAGGATAATCTGGTATTAAAAAGACTAATAAATCGGGGTAGACTAGAAATGAACTGTTTTGCATAGAAACACATACAACCATTGTTAGAGAACTTAAACATTTGTTTTTATAAATTCTGTATTAAAATGTACACCTTGGCTAACTACATATTGCCCCATGGCATAATGGGTTAAGATGAACCGCATTCTTTAAGAACAATACAGCCACAGAGCACAGTTTTTGTCAGTATGTATTATAGAAAGTACAAGTTTCCCAGACACTAGAATGAATAGAATAATTAAATTTCTTCCGATAAGGGATTGCTCAGCAGACAGTGGGGAAAGAACTCTTGAACCCTACGACCTATGTAATTGAGGTTGCTAAGAGACAGTGGGCGGGAACTTTCCGACTCTACGGACCAATGAATTCTCATGCTGCCAGAGAGTAAGATGTTATTGGCCAAGGTATATAACTCATACTAACGTGATTGGCTCATCCGGACATGATTTCTGCAGAATGTATAGCTGCAATACTGATACCCATGCAATTTAGAATGACCTGGGCTGCTTCAAGTCATTTCTCCCATTATGCATGGACCAAGCCTGGGCAAAATAAAGTACATCTTCAACCAGAATTTACTGTCTCTGTTAGTTCTTCGTATTTACTGAGCTGTAATTAATTAAAGAGAAATCTCCAGAATAAAAGCCAGCAGAATACTTCAGTCTCTGAAAAAGCTCCTACAGGAGGTGAGAATTTTTGTTTAGACAGTGAATTGTGATCTGGAATGCAAACATGCAGCCTGAAAAGGCCGTGGAAACCGATTCATCGGTAACTTCCAAAAGGGAACTGGATAGGTATTTGAAGAGGAACAAAAATGCAGGGCTATGGGGAAAGCAGCGGCGTGAGGTTAAATTGGGAGAGCTCTCTCAAGGAGCTGACGCAGACACAGGCTGAATGGCCTCCAGTAGTGTAAAATTCTGTAATATGACCAACGAGAGAACATTCTGTGCAGGGAGAAAGTGAGTATGAATGAAACTGGAAGTCAAACATTTTGGCTCAACAGAACTGAAAATCAAAAGATAAACCAACATTTGAATTGGTTGGCTAAAAGAGGAATGGAGAGAGGGGAAGAAGATAGCTTGTGCTCCAATCACAGAGAGGAAGTCAATGAGTTGAAGTGTTGGATGATATCTCGTGAAGGAATGGGAACGCAAGTATGAACAGGAGCTGACCGTACATCCTGGCCTGCTCCAACAACAACTTATATTTATATAGCACCTTTAACGTAATGAAGCATCCCAACAAAATATGACACACAGCCTCATAAGGATATATTAGGTCAGATGTCCAAAAGCATGGATAAAGTGGTAGGTTTTAAGGAGTGTCTTAAAGGAGGAGAGGTGGAGAAATGTTCAGAGGGTATTCCAGAGCTTGGTGCCTAGGCAATTGAAGACACAGCCGCAATGCTCCACCACTAAATAACATCATGTCTGATCTACATCAACTTCACTTTCCTACCACATCCCTCTGATTCCCTTTGTGCCCAGATATCTTAACAATCTCATCTTAAATATGCACATCCCCACTTTGAGCAGAGAATCTCAAAGATTCATAATGCCTGAATGAAGAAATTTATTCTGATCTCAGTTAATGGCTGACCTCACCCTGAGATTGTGATGCCTGAACAAAGAAAAGTACAGCACAGGAACAGGCCCTTCGGCCTGATGCCCTAACTAAACTAAAAAAAAATTTCCTTACTCGATCATGTACCCATCCAGATGCCTCTTAAATGTTGCTAATGTGCCTGCTTCCACCAGCACCTCTGGTAGCGCATCCCAGACACCCACCACACTCTGCGTGAAAAAATCCCCTGCACATCTCCCTTAAACTTTCCCCCTCTCACCTTGAACCCGTGCCCCCTTGTAATTGACACTTCCACCCTGGGAAAAAGCCTCTGGCTATCCACCCTGTCTACACCTATCATAATGTTGTAGACTTCCGTCAGTCAGTTTTTGTTGTCGACCCTCCAGCCAGGGGAAATGGACTCACGTCATCTACCCTGTCAAGCCACTAAGCTTTTATTTTATATGGCTCAATGAGATCACCTTCATTCTTCTGAAGACCTGAAAGAGCACAGTAAATCCGTAACTAGTTAGAAGGTGTCTGGGTGTTTAGCTCAGTGGGAGGGTTCCCTACCTCAAATTGCCTTTTGGCTCCAAGGATTTTAAGGAGTGTGGAGTTGGACAGGAAATTGGGATTAAAAATAGAACTGCCATGGCTTGGAAAATGGGTTGAAGAATTGACTTCTTTGGATCAACAGTGTTCTTCCCTCTCAAAAAATATATAATGCTGCTGTTCTTTTTAAAATCATTTAATTTGTGCTCATTGTGAGACGCCACTTTTTTTATTCATTCGTGGGACAGGGGCATCGCTGGCTGCCCAGCATTTATTGCCTATCTCTAGTTGTCCAAGGGCAGCTGAGAGTCAACCACATTGCTGTGGCTCTGGGGTCACATGTAGACCAGACCAGGTAAGGATGGCAGATTTCCTTCCCTAAAGGACATTAGTGAACCAGATTTTTTTTTCCAACAATTGAGTGGTTTTGTGCTCATCAGTAGATTCTTAACTCCACATAATGTTTATTGGATTCAGATTCCACCATCTGCGGTGGCGGGATTCGAACCTGGGTCCCCAGAATATTAGCTGAGTTTCTGGATTAATAGTCAAGCAATAATAGCAGTAGGCCATTGACTTCCCCTTGCCAGCTGGTGGCTCAGTTGCTGTTTGCCTGGGAGTCTGAAGGGTGTGGGATCAAGTCCCACTCCAGATATGGGGAGCACAAAAATCTAGGCTGATGTTCCCAGTGCTGCACTGTTAAATGAGTTGTCTTTTGGATAAATGGTTGAACTGAGATGCCACCTGCCCCTTAAAAGAGCCCATTGCACATTTTTCAGAATAGCAGTGAAGTGCCCTGGGTAATATTTATCCTTCAATCCATGTAACAAAAGCAGATTATTTGGACATTATCACAATAGTTTGTGGGATTTTGTTAGAATCATAGAAACCCTACAGTACAGAAAGAGGCCATTCGGCCCATCGAGTCTGCACCGACCACAATCCCAACCAGGCCCTACCCCCATATCCCTCCATATTTTACCCACTAATCCCTCTAACCCATACATCTCAGGACACTAAGGGGCAATTTTTAGCATGGCCAATCAATCTAACCCGCACATCTTTGGAATGTGGGAGGAAACCGGAGCACCCGGAGGAAACCCACGCAGACATGAGGAGAATGTGCAAACTCCACACAGACAGTGACCTAAGCCGGGAATCGAACCCGGGTCCCTGGAGCTGTGAAGCAGCAGTGCTAACCACTGTGCTACCGTGCCGCCCCAAAAAAAATATGGTCATAGAAATCATAGAATCATAGAAATCATAGAAACCCTACAGTGCAGAAGGAGGCCATTCGGCCCATCGAGTCTGCACTGACCACAATCCCACCCAGGCCCTACCCCCACATATTTACCCGCTAATCTCTCTAACCTACGCATCCCAGGACTCTAAGGGGCAATTTTTAACCTGGCCAATCAACCTAACCTGTTGTCAGCAATGACACTAGGTTCATTCTAAAGAATGCTTTTAATTACTGGGTAAACACAAAAGCACACAGAGATAGAAGCACAAATATGCAAAGGTTTGGTCAAAGAGGTTCATTTTTTAAAAAATGTCTTAAAGGAGCAGGTGGAGAGGCAGTGAGATTTATTTAGGGAGGGGATTTCAGAGTTTAGGGCCTTGAAGGTTAAAGACATGGTCACCAATGGGGAGCAACAGAAATGGGGGATACTCAAGAGGCTAGATTATGCACAGCATAGAGATCTCAGAGGGTTGTGGGGCTGGAGAAGATAGAGGGAAGGGCAAGACCACGGAGACATTTATAAACAAGAATGAAACTTTCAAGATTGATACTTCGTTGCTCTGTGAATCAGTCCAAATCAGCCAGCACAGGAATGTTGGGTGAAACGGGACATTGCAAGTTGAGATACAGCAATCAGGTTTTTGGATGACTGCAGGTTTATGAAGGGTGCAATTGGGAGGCCACCCAGGCAAGAGTTCGAACAGTAAAAAAGTATGGATGAGGTTTCCGGCAGCAAATTAACTGAGGCAGGTGGGGAGAGTTGGAGACGGGTGATATTACTGGGAGTAGGTAACGTTTGTGATGGATGGGATATGTGGTCAGCAGCTCATACACAATCGTTGGTTGATACAGCATTGATAGAGGCCTGAAGAAGTCATATGAACTCAAAATGTCAACTCTGTTTCTGTCTCCACAGATGCTGACAGACCTGCTGAGTTTTTCCAGCATTTTCTGTTGATAGTGATTTAGGCCAACTGGCCCATTGTATTGCCAATGAGATCTTTCGTTACCTTTCATATAATCATTACAGTGGGGAAGGAGGCCATTCAGCCCATTGTGTCTGCACCGACTCTTCGACAGAGCAACTCACCCAATCCCTATCCCTGTATCGACCCCACTAATCCCCCTAACGGGCGGCACGGTAGCACAGTGGTTAGCACTGCTGCTTCACAGCTCCAGGGTCCCGGGTTCGATTCCCAGCTCGGGTCACTGTCTGTGTGGAGTTTGCACATTCTCCTCGTGTCTGCGTGGGTTTCCTCCGGGTGCTCCGGTTTCCTCCCACAGTCCAAAGATGTGCGGGTTAGGTTGATTGGCCAGGTTAAAAATTGCCCCTTAGAGTCCTGGGATGTGTAGATTAGTGGGTAAATATGTGGGGGTAGGGCCTGGGTGGGATTGTGGTCGGTGCAGACTCGATGGGCCGAATGGCCTCCTTCTGCACTGTCGGGTTTCTATGATTTCTAACCTACACATCCTGGAATACAAAGGGGCAATTTAGCATGACCAATCAACCTAACTGCATGTCTTGGGACTGTGGGAGGAAACTGGAGCATCTGGAGGAAAGCCACGCAGACATGGGGAGAAAGTGCAAACTCCACACTGACAGACATCCAAGACTGGAATTGAACTGGGGTCCCTGTCGCTGTGAGGCAGTGGTACCAACCACAGTGCCATTGTGCTGCCCACTCTTGAAAGGGAGATGTCAATGGCAAAGGTGATGGCATCGCCATGGACTCCGTGTTTCTAATGAAAGATTTGAACTTGTGTTTCCAAAAAAAAGCAATATACTAAAGTTGAGAAGTTTATTAGGCACCATGTGACAATACTGAATGGGTCAGGGCCCTAATTTTGGCCTGGAGTGGGTTAGAGACAATGACCCTATTTTTGGCCCTAGTTGAGCATCATTGCAGACCCAAAGTGAATTGTGGGATGGAACCCTGTTTACCACTTTAAGAAACCCCACACCTGTCAGGCGGGCCCGCCCTCTGCCATTCACTCTGGCTTGACCATATTGTCCCGCCCCTCTCGCTCCGGGATTGGTCCATGCTTTGCATCGCGAAGCTACGGTTGGTTAGAGAGGACGTCAATCATCCATCCCCACCTCCTCACGTTGACAAATCCGTTCGGTTGACGCCACACGTCAGATAAAAGGAATAGACCCGCCCCTTTGGGGATCTGCCATTGGGCAGGAGATAGACCCGCCCCCTCTGCGGATTTGCCATTGGACAATGCATCTGTCAGTCAAACCGTCCAACGACCGCCCTGCCGTCGTTCTGCAATAATATCCCGCCCACCTCCCCTGATGATTGGTTTACTGGTCCGTACATCCACCTTACTATTGGTTAATATGGATGTCAATCAGCTACCGCCCACACGAGATTACCATTGGATAATCTGGGCACACTGCCCCCGGCTGATTGGGTGATCTGGCTGTCGGTCAGCCACCAGGCCCGCCCCCGGCATCAACATAGGTTGAGGCAGACCCGGAAGTCGACCTCCATTTTAACCATTGTTACGGTGGAAGGAGGGGTAGATTCGGGTCATCGCTCATAGCAACGGAAACCGGGCAAGAAAAGAAATAAAATCCCTCCCTCCCCCTTCCCTTTCAGCCCCCACCCCCCCGCCCCTGAAATTCAATCATACTTTTAACCAACTCCCACCAGGAAAAAAAACTTTTCTTGAAAAAAAAGAGAATTACAATGGCGTTTAAGAAGCCCGGGGCCTAACTTCATTCCAGAAGCCTCGGGACCGAGTAGGTGGGCAGGCCGTACCGGCGCGCTTCGACCCCGGCCTCCATGAGGCGCTGAAGCTGAAAGGATTTTATTTTTGAAGGAAAAAGAAGAAAATAAAGGAAACAAAACAAAAAAATACACAGATATCGCCCGGAGTTCCCTCCAACAAACCTCCCCACTAACCACCCCCCCAAAAAAAACTCCAAATAATCACTGGAGGGAAGAAATCAGCCAAGTAACAGGTATCAGAATAAGGTTCGAACTCGTTATTTATTGCTTGTTGTGTGTTTAAAGTAAGTTGGGGCACCAATCCTACACTGCAGAGAAATGCCCATCGTATTTGGTGCGTTTGACAGGGTCAACGTGGGAAAGAGTTTCAGGCACCTAACCAGTCCAACTTTCCTTTTTATGATTGGGGGGGGGGAGGGTGTTGTAAACTTCTAATTTGAGTAAGTTTGAAAAAGTTTTTTAAAGGACTGAAGTTTGTTTGATTTGAGTCCTTTAACTGTAAAAAATTTTTGGTGGTAAACTTGTTCTGAAACTTTTTTATATAAAAAAAAAGTTGTTTATTGCAAACTTTAACTTTGTTTACAGTTTTGTGATTTTACTTTTGTTTGCCATGTCAAATGTAATTACGTAATTCTAAATTGTTTGAATCAGCCAGGATTGTGAATATTTTCTGAACTGAGTGTTATGTGGAAAATAAGTTGGTTTTGTGCAATTTATTATTTTTGTTAAAGTGTAATATTTTTGATGTTGGAATCCTTTGGTGACAAATGGTTTGCTTGATGATAAAAGGTTGGGATGGTTCTCCAATTGTTCAGGAGTGTGGAAATGGGGGAAAATGCTGATCTTTCTGATTTGAGAGGCTCTGGGAGCTCCCTTGAGAACAATGAGTGGACAGTTAATTGTGAGGGAGTGCAATGCTTATTGGTTGGACAATGTAATCAGCATTAAACCCTCCAGTTCTGGGCCCTGAATAATGGGAGCGCGGGGTAAGATATTTACCAAAACAGTTTTTGTCTACAATGATTTTTTTGGAGATGTTTTGAAACTAAGCTTTCCCAATCGCTTTAGTTACTTTGTTTGAAGGCTGAAGTTTCTGCAGTGTTTTGTTTAGAGAATAGTTAAACAGCACTTTAGGAAAGCCAACTGTGAGGTGGTGTCCCATCACAAGACTTTAATGCATTTGAGGCGTCCAAATGCTCTTACACCCCCCAACAACCCTCTAACCACTCTCTCAACTATAATAATTACAGATTTGGAACTTTCCTGTTGAGAATTTTAGGGTTGGATTTTTCATTGTAACTTTTCTGCGTTCCACTCTGTACTGCAGGAAGGCGTGATATCATCCTTCAAGGTTGTGGATGCTTTGAGGGTCAGCTGACAAGGGTTTTATTGACATTTATGGTATTTTGTAGAGATGTGGGACCCTTGCGTAGTCGAGTCTCTACATCTGACTCTGGACCTGTGACTTGTACATTAATGGCAGCAATAGCTTGATACCAGGCTGTGAACTTTTAAATAGAAATTTGCAAGACAGGCTGGGAGAAGATAATTGCAGGAATACTGCTTCAAATTAAACAGTGGCAGTAGCTTCAGAGGGTAGTGAAAATAACATTTCAGACTCAAACTTCTTACATTGGGCTTCACACTCGCCTGCCCAAAATGTTTTGAAGCATTTGAAGGATGTGGAGGAAGATGGGAAGAAGGTAGCATCTTTCTTCATCAATCAAATGAAAATCATAGAAACCCTACAGTGCAGAAGGAGGCCATTCGGCCCATCGAGTCTGCACCGACCACAATCCCACCCAGGCCCTACCCCCACATATTTACCCGCTAATCCCTCTAACCTACACATCTCAGGGGCAATTTTAACCTGGCCAATCAACCTAACCCGCACATCTTTGGACTGTGGGAGGAAACCGGAGCACCCGGGGGAAACCCACGCAAACACGAGGAGAATGTGCAAACTCCACACAGACAGTGACCCGAGCCGGGAATCTGACCCGAGCCGGGAATCGAACCCGGGACCCTGGAGCTGTGAAACAGCAGTACTAACCACTGTGCTACCGTGCCGCCCTATGATTTCATGGATGGATTTTTTTCTTCTCCCATCATCTGTATCTACCTTGTGAATACTTTTTAAACAGTTATTAAAGGGACTCCATTCCTGTATTTAGCGCTGGTAGATTTATTATTTTGGTGAAGTGCAAGCCTGTATCCTTGAATGTGGTGATAGCGGATGAGTGCTGAGTATGATTAGTTGAGGTCACTTGATATTTTAGCAGAGGCATTCACTTTCTTAAGATGGGTAAGTTTCTGCATTGAGTTCAGAAATGACTGTCACAATATTTATTTATTCATGGGATGTAGGTGTTATTGGTTAGGGCAGCATTTATTGCCCAACAGTGATTGCACTTGAGAAGGTACTGGTGAGCAACTTCCTTGAACAGCTTTAGTCCATGTGGTGTAGGTATATCCACAATGCTGTTAGGAAGAGAGTTCCAGGAGCTTGGTCCCGTGATGTTAACAGAATGGTGACATCGTTCCAAATTAGGACAGTTTGTGACTTGGCGGTGATGCTGTTCCCATGAACCTGCTGCTCTTGCCTTCTAGGTTTTAGGGCCCATGGGTTTAGAAGGTGCAGTCGAAGACTAGGTGAATTGCTGCAGTGCACCTTATGGTGGTACATACTGCTGCCAGAGTGCCTGGTGGTGGAGAGAGTGAAGTTTAAGGTGAGGGATAAGGTGTAGATCAAGTGGGCCATTATTGAGCCTCTAGAGTGTTGCTGGAACTGCACACATCCAAGTAAGTAAGCTCCTAAGTCTTGCCTTGTTGATGGTGGAAAGGTTTTGGGTAGTCAGGTGGTGAGTTGCTTTCTGTATAAAACACAGTCTGTGACTTACTCTCAGAAAAGAACCATAGACCATAGAATCCATACAGTGCAGAAGGATGCCATACAGCCCATCGAGTCTGCACTAGCTGCAATGCCATCCAGACCCTATTCCCGTCACCCCACATGTCTACCTGGTAATCCCCTGACACTAGGATCAATTTTTCATGGCCAATCAACGTAACTCCTACATCTTCAGACTGTGGGAGGAAACCCGCGCAGACACAGAGAATGTGCAAACTCCACACAGACAGTGATCCGAGGCCAGAATTGAACCCGGGTCCCTGCCGCTGTGAGGTAGTGCTTGCCACTGTGCAGTCTTGTAGTCACAATATTTATATGGCTGGCGCAGCAACAACTTGAGGTTAAATGCAATGTTCTGTCTAATTTATTTTGTAGTGTGCGTCCTATTCATTGTGCGTGAGGCCTTTAAAACTTTCAGTGGCCATTTGCACAGAGTAACATAAAGGGGCAAGCTTGGGTTCAGCCTGCATGGGTTGCTACACAAGTGTGCAGCTTTCAGGGAATGTTGCTTATATATAGAGCCTTTGTGTATTAGCTTCAAGGTGATAAAATATCCCAAGGGACCTCCAGAGAAGCATTATAAAATAAAAGTTAATACGGAGCCACATATGGTGATGATATTAGTGAAAATGACTGAAAGCTCGGTTGAAGAGTTAGTTTTCAGCGAGCGTCTTAAAGGGAAGAGGTTTACAGCAGCAACTCCCGACGTTAGGACCCAGGCAGCTATCGGCCATCCAGTTAGGTGGTCAATGGAGCTAATGGAGAATTTGACAATGGTAAATCATTGAAACCAGTGACACAGAAGGAAGCCGCTTGGCCCATCTTGTTTGTGCTGACTGGAGAATTATCACTCCAGCCCATTGCAACTTTACAGCTTATGGGTCATAGCCATGTAGCTAATGTATTTCAAATGCATATCCAAATGCTTGTAAATGTGATGAAGTTTTCTAACTCTGCTACCCTTCCTTTGCTGTTGAATATAAAGTGGAAATAGTTAGATTCTCACTTGTTGATGATGGCTATTGCACCGCACTTGTACAGTATGTGTGCTACTTGTCAGTTTTCAGCCCAAGCCTGAGGAGTCATGAATCGTACTGAGCATTATTCAATCATCAGTGAACATTCTCACTTCTGACGTTTCCATGGAGAGGCCTTTGATGAAGCGGCTGAAGGTGGTTGGGCCTAAGACACTACTGTGAGGGACTCCTGCAGCAGTGTTCTGGGGCTGAGGTGATTGGTTCTCAACAACTGCAACTATGTTCCTTTGTGCTAAGTATGACTCCAGCCAATGGAGTGTATTCTTTGACTCCGACTGACTTCAATTTTGCTCGGGCTCCTTGATGCCGAGCTGGATATACTGCTGCTTGTTGTCTACAGTAATCACTGTCACGTCACCTCCGGAATTCAGATCGGTTTATCCATCTTTGCACCAAGGCTTCTGCCTGGCAGAACTCAAACTGAGCATTGGTGAGCATCTTGTTGGCACAGTTGATGCATTCCATCACTTTGATTGAGAGTAGACTGATAAAGTGGTATTTGGCAGGGTTGGATATGCCCTGCTTTTTGGAGGCGAGTTATACCTCCCATTGTCAGGTAGATGCAGGTCTCATAGCTGTACTGGAGGTATGGCGAGTTCTGGAGCACGAGTCTTTGATTTTAGGATCTACCCTTGCAGCTGTTCTTCCTCCACTTAACTGTTGTTTACTGCACCGACCAAACCTATACATTTGATGTTTTGGATTAATGTGAAAGCAGATGTGAGTTTATCAAATTGTCCTGTTTCTGCTGAGGCGTGATGCCAAATCTCTGGGTGGTTTCGGTTGAAGCTGTGCTACCAAGCAGCGCTTGCTCACCTTTATGCAAAATGACATGTGTACGTCAA
The DNA here is from genome assembly GCF_964213995.1 of Mustelus asterias. NCBI lineage: Eukaryota > Metazoa > Chordata > Chondrichthyes > Carcharhiniformes > Triakidae > Mustelus > Mustelus asterias. The sequence goes on from NC_135826.1 coordinate 42,569,445, forward strand.
ACGCTGCCACCAGGTATCGGGGAGATTAAGAAGAAAGTTGTTAAATCAGGTATGGTACCTTGATAGATGTGATCCCACATGCAATTCAGAACCACGCAGTCCAGCTAGTTCGCAGGTTTGACTACTGGGGTATTCAACAGGCTGAAAAGTGTCACAAGTCGGCTTACATTAACACTGCAATTAAGTTAATGTGAAAATCCCCTAGTCGCCACACACTGGCTCCTGTTCGGATGCACTGAGGGGGAATTTAGCATGGCCAATGCACCCGAACCAGCACGTCTTTTGGACTTTGGGAGGAAACTGGAGCACCCGGAAGAAACCCGTGCAAACACGGGCAGAACGTGCAGACTCTGCACAGACAGTGACCCAAACCCGGAATTGAACCCGGGTCTCTGGTGCTGAGAGGCAGCAGTGCCGACAAGTGTGCCATCCCAACCCTGTTTACGTTGGAATTTTCCCTGTCCTGAATCTTGTGTGATCTCGCTCTGCACTATAATTTGTTCGTCACCTGTGTATTTACATTGTGAGGAATATTGTCACAATATTAATAAGTGTGTTATGCAACATTGAAATCTAGTTTTGGTCTGGGTTGTCAAGCTTGATGTCGGTCCACTAATGTCTATCCTCGGTTGGGCCTGTTCACCTCCTGCAAATATAAAACCAGGGGCTGTCCTGAAAGCTATGCACTGGGATGCACTTCCATTTGCTGGCATTTCGACGAGGCGTCAGAGACGAGCCTGATGTTGCCCTTGTGAATTTTCTAGAACTTGGTGACTCTGGAGTCTGCACGTTCTCCCCGTGTCTGCGTGGGTTTCCTCCGGGTGCTCTGGTTTCCTCCCACTTTCTGAAAGACGTGCTGGTTAGGTGCATTGATCCAGACAGGCACCGGACTGTGGCAACTAGGGGAATTTCACGGTAACTTCATTGCAGTGTTAATGTAAACCTTACTTGTGACAAATAAATAAACTTTACTTTGAACAGCTGTAAATGGGTACCCTACCAGATTAACCCCTCCACCCAGTCTGGGAAAACTGAAGCCAGTTCACGTGCTGCACTGGGGAAAGCAAGCAAACTTGACACCTGCCTATATAGAACTGGAAATCAACTTCTGACCTTCTGGTTTGTTTGGGTCTGTAATACTTAAAATGAGCCTTGGAGACATTTCTTGGTTCTGCAGTATTTAAAAAAAATATGTGATGAGACGCTTGTGGAGAAGGAAGTGATTGTGGTTTAGCTTTCATTAACCTGGTGTGCCTGTGTCTCTTTGTCCTGGCAAGCACTTGAAGCAGTCTAAATATGGACCTGAAGTTGGACTTGTGGAAGATTTTGGCACTTTAGAAATGGGCAAATATTTAATATATTACTAGTAAAAAATATGTTGGATTTTAGGGTTAGGCGTTGCACTTGGGATATTTCATTACATTAAAAGTGCAATGAAAATATAAGTCACGTGGCTGACTTTGCCACTTCACACAAGGTGCTTGACTGTTCCAAGGAACCTGTTTTTGTCAGAAATGTTGCTGATTAAAATTTCAGTTTTGGTTTCTTCTGGCCTGCATGGTGAGCTGGTCTGACTTGAAGGTGGCACAATTGCCTTTGTGTTAGGAAGCCAATATCTGCTACGTCTCCTACTCCTGATACTATTCAGTGCCTTCTGCCAGGAAGGAAGTGGGTGGGTGGGGGTGTGTGGTTAGGACACAATCAGTCTCTGTTGTGATCAGTTAGCCTATTGACTCTGAGAGGTTTTGGGTGAGGGATGGTTGCTTGGACGAGGTACAAGGAGATGATGGATGCTGATGGAATTGTACCCAGTGGGGCTCTGAATCTCAAGGATACAAGGATTGTATAATGGAACTCTAAGCATCCATGTTGCTGCTTCAAATGAATCTTGCTAGTAAATATAAAATTAACATGTCCTACTTATGTATGCTTCTGTGTGGTTACTGCTGGTCTTGCCCAAGTTACAATGCTCAAGAGAATATGGTTCACTAAATGTCCTATCGGGAAGAAAATCTGCTGTCTTTACCTGGAGTGGCCTATATGTGACTCCAGACCCACAGCAATGTGGCTGTTTCTAAACTGCCCTCTGAAATGGTCTAGCGAGCCATTCAGTTCAAGGATGGTTATGGCTGGGCAACAAAATGCTGGCCGTGCCAGTGATGCTCACATCCCATGAAAAATAAAGAAAAACATTGATTAACTATTTTAAACAGATGCAGTGATTATGTATTTGGGGCAGCAAGTTACTGCAGTTGATTTGTCGTCGCTGGTTTCTCTTCAATATCGAAGATGGTTGCTTCTTGTATACATGGAGTAATCTGTTTTGTGTCCTAATGTGACTGTCCATCCCGCTTGTCGATCTCCATGACTTTCCGCAGTGCGGGAAGGATTGAATCATCTGATTTTTGTTCGGATAGTGGCACCAGTACTTGAGATTGTTCCCCAGGTAGTTCTTTTTTTGCACATTTTTCTCCCAGTCCATGATGGACAAGCCACATTTCTCTGTAATTCACCTTCAAGGAGGCGAAGTTCACCTTAAACTTTAATCTCGGCCTGCCACGCCGGCAGTATCCAAGTTTAAGTTGTGAATACATTGTTGCCAGGATCCAGTTCATGGTTCACATGTTTTAGAAATGGCTTTTAATTTTAGGAATTGGAAATGGAGTAAATGCAATTAAAACAAGCTTGGAGTCCATTACTTTTAATAGGTTGGTGTCATGTTGGCTTAAGGGGTTAACAAACAGGTAAAATCATAGAACAACAGGTGGACTAATTTAGATAAAGAACTGAGGATGTGATGTCTGCAAATGTTCCAGTAAGGGCAGTCAGTGGTGTTTTTGTATTGAGTTAATTTAGTTAAAAAGCATAAATGAGGGATTCTTAACCTAAAGTTTTTTTGTGGGAATGTTACATTGTCATTGAGGTGGGTGGAGGTGCAGAGGTTATTTGGTTGCGGTTTTTCTTGGTGTTGCTGAGAGTGTTAGTTGCGGATCAGACCTGGTGTACATAGTTTGCAGTTCACCGACAGAAGGTAACCCAAGGAAGTCATAGTAGGCCTGCACGAAAAGCTAACTTAATGATTTGTTCGAATTTTTGAAAGAACAGAAGCTGGAAGATTGCTCGTTTGAAACTTGTGAAAAAATCTGCAGTGGTTCTCAATAACATATTGCGAGAAAAGAAAGTATCCAGCAGATTAGCTTAAGTTTTGGGACAACATTCAAAACAAAGAATTGAGGCATCCACAGTCAAGAGATGGTAGATGAAATCTGGCATCTGAGAATAGGTGGAGCTGAAGAGTATTAGTAATTGCCTGAGGACTGTGACATACCTTTGCGTAGTCTTGACAGAAGTAAATAATCCCACACTATCAAGTAAAACCATGTAGAGTCATGGAGCAAAACAGCATGGATTGTTAAGTTAATAGTACTTGCTTTATTTTGTTTTTTCTATGCAATACAGTTTGTTTTTTTCATAAAAACGTGAAATCTTGCTGCATAGTTCTAATGGTTGCAACGAGATATTCAAATTTATTTTCATTGTTAATGGCCCCGGTCCAGATTAGTGGTTAGCACTGCTGCCTCATAGCTCCCGGGACCTGGGTTCGACACCCGGCTTGGGTCACTGTCTGTGCGGAGTTTGCACGTTCTCCTGTGTCTGCATGGGTTTCCTCCGGGTGCTCCAATTTCCTCCTGCAGTCTGAAAAATGTGCTGCTTAGGTGCACTAGCAGTGCTAAATTCCCCCTCAGTGTACCCGAACAGGTGCTGGAGTGTGGCGACTCGGGGATTTTCACAGTAACTTCATTGCAGTGTTAATGTAAGCCTACTTGTGACAATAAATAAATATAAATAAAGTAACAACACGACGGCCTTGGGGATTTTATTGTCACAGCCATGCATACTACATCTGAGCTGAGCTCTGATAATGAGTGCTTCAGTTTTCGATATTTCTGCCCTGTGAAGTACTTCAAAGTTAGAAACTCCCATTTGATGCTCATGATCTGAATGCATTCCACGTGGAACCTGTCCAACTGCTTAATATACCTGGAGTGGGTTGTCTGTGTTGTAGACATATAGGAGGGTAAGTATTACCCACAGCTTTGTACAGGCAAGTTTTTGTTGTACAGCAGATTGCAGCATCATTCTTGATGCCACCTAACAAGGTGCATCACATATTGTGAGGATGTGTTCCTGGCTCGCAAATCCAGGGCAAGGAGTTAATGAGCAGTTGGTCATTGGAAATTTCTTCACCCAGAGGGATGGGTCAGCAGATTTTTAGAAGGGCTGTGAGAATGGAGTGATATTATGGATTGAAGTTGAAGACCTGCCCTGTTCCAACACAGCATGACACGATTTTCGATTTCTCTTTAAACCGCTGAGTTCACACGTTTCAGTTAAACTCATGTTCAGTGTTGAGCAGAGGCCTTGCTTATGGGATAATTGCTATGAATTTGCTTATCCGATGGTGCTTTCCATAAAAAACAATTTTTTAAAGCATTCCCTCATTGCAAATCACATTCTTTTCTACAAACTATCCTCCTCGCTGACACTGCAGACTACTCTTCATTCAAAGTTCCTTAGTACAGATTGTCTGATCTTTTTAAACATCTGAATTCCCAGTTTGCTATATTTATATTGCTTAATTCAAACAACTGGCCACCCATTCCTCTTCATTGGCCATTGTTTTGGTCTGGACTGGACTCTTGACTACTCTGGGCTTCCTGTATGACCCCCAGCTGAACTGCCAATCTCTTCTACTCCCTTATCGCAATCTGCCAACTTTGTCTCTCAAGTTGGAATACTTTTAAAAGAGAGAGGTGCTGAGAAAATGTTTCTGCTGGCTGAAGAGTCTGTAAGACAAAGGACAGGCCATTTAGGACTCTGAGAAATTTCTTCACTCTAAGGCTTGTGAATCCTTTGGAATTCTCTCCACCATAGAGTGGTGGGTGCTCAGTTTTTGAGTAAATTCAAAGCAGAACACCTTAGATTTTTGAATAGTGAAATTAAGAAGTATGGGCACGGTGCGAGAAGGTGGAGTTGAGGTAGAAGACCAGACATGATCTTGTTGAATGGCAGAACAGGCTTGAGGGGCCAAATTATCTCCTCCAGCTCCTATTTCGTATGTTTACTGCCACCCCAGAATGAGCATGTGATCATGGCTGATATGTCATTGCAATATTTATGGTGCTGTATTGTTGGAGATGCTGACTTTCATGATGTGTTAAACCAAGAGCAGTTTCTGAGGTGTACGTAAAGTTTCTATTTGAAGTGGAGTTGGGTGTCCCAACCATTATCCCATCCACACTACTCGCCAGCACCATGTAAAACAGCTACTGGCCACTTGACTAATTTTTTTGTTCATTGAACTGGCTGTGCACAAATTGGCTCAGTAAGAGTTTTAACAACACCAGGTTAAAGTCCAACAGGTTTATTTGGTAGCAAATGCCTTTAGCTTTCGGAGCGCTGCTCCTTCGTCAGATAGAGTGGATATCTGCTCATAAACAAAGCATACAGAGACACAAACTCAAGTTACAGAATACTGATTAGAATGCAAATCTTTACAGCTAATCAAGTCTTAAAGATACAGACAATGTGAGTGGAGAGAGCATTAGGCACAGGTTAAAGAAATGTGTATTACCTCCCGAAGATACACAAGGCAAACACACCCGGCTGTCCCATCGTATCGGGCAATGGGACCCTGTGCGAGAACCTCCGGCTATGTCGAGGGCATCCTGAAACCCATTGTACAAAGAACCCCCAGCTTTTGTCGCGACACTACGGACTTCCTACAGAAACTCAACACACATGGAGCAGTTGAACCAGGAGCACTCCTCGTCACAATGGATGTCTCGGCACTCTACACCAGCACCCCCCACAATGATGGCATTGCTGCAACGGCCTCAGTACTCAACGCTGACAACTGCCAGTTTCCAGATGCAATTTTACAACTCATCCGCTTCATCCTGGACCACAACGTCTTCACTTTCAACAACCAGTTCTTCATCCAGACACACGGAACAGCCATGGGGACCAAATTCGCACCTCAATATGCCAACATCTTCATGCACAGGTTCGAACAAGACTTCTTCACCGCACAGGACCTTCAACTGATGCTATACACTAGATACATCGATGACATTTTCTTCCTTTGGACTCATGGTGAACAATCACTGAAACAACGATATGATGACATCAACAAGTTCCATCCCACCATAAGACTCACCATGGACTACTCTCTGGAATCGGTTGCATTCTTGGACACACGCTTCTCCATTAAGGACGGTCACCTCGGCACTTCACTGTACCGCAAGCCCACGGATAACCTCACGATGCTCCACTTCTCCAGCTTCCACCCTAAACACGTTAAAGAAGCCATCCCCTACGGACAAGCCCTCCGTATACACAGGATCTGCTCGGATGAGGAGGATTGCAACAGACACCTCCAGTTGCTAAAAGTTGCCCTCATAAGAACAGGATATGGCGCTCAACTCATCGATCGACAGTTCCGACGCGCCGCAGCGAAAAACCACACTGACCTCCTCAGAAGACAAACACGGGACACAGTGGACAGAGTACCCTTCGTCATCCAGTACTTCCTCGGAGCAGAGAAGCTATGGCATCTCCTCCGGAGCCTTCAACATGTCATTGATGAAGACGAACATCTCTCCAAGGCCATCCCCACACCCCCACTTCTTGCCTTCAAACAGCTGCACAACCTCAAACAGACCATTGTCCGCAGCAAACTACCCAGCCTCCAGGAAAACAGTGACCACGACACCACACAACCCTGCCACAGCAACCTCTGCAAGACGTGCCGGATCATCGACATGGATGCCATCATCTCACGTGAGAACACCATCTACCAGGTACACGGTACCTACTCTTGCAACTCGGCCAACGTTGTCTACCTTATGTGCTGCAGGAAAGGATGTCCCGAGGCATGGTACATTGGGGAAACCATGCAGACGCTATGACAACGGATGAATGAACACCGCTCGACAATCACCAGGCAAGACTGTTCTCTTCCTGTGGGGAGCACTTCAGCGGTCACGAGCATTCGGCCTCTGATCTTCGGGTAAGTGTTCTCCAAGGCGGCCTTCACGACACACGACAGCACAGAGTCGCTGAGCAGAAACTGATAGCCAAGTTCCGCACGCATGAGGACGGCCTCAACCGGGATCTTGGGTTCATGTCACACTATCGGTAACCCCCACAGCTTGCCTGGACCTGCAGAATCTCACTGGCTGTCCTGTCTGGAGACAGTACGCATTTCTTTAACCTGTGCCTAATGCTCTCCCCACTCACATTGTCTGTATCTTTAAGGCTTGATTAGTTGTAAATATTCGCACTCTAATCATTATTCTGTAACTTGAGTTTGTGTCTCTGTGTGCCTTGTTTATGAGCAGATATCCACTCCATCTGACGAAGGAGCAGCGCTCCGAAAGCTAATGGCATTTGCTACCAAATAAACCTGTTGGACTTTAACCTGGTGTTAGAACCATAGAAAATTACAGCTCAGAAACAGGCCTTTTGGCCCTTCTTGTCTGTGCCGAACCATTTTATGCCTAGTCCCACTGACCTGCACTTGGACCATATCCCTCCACACCCCTCTCATCCATGAACCCGTCCAAGTTTTTCTTAAATGTTAAAAGTGACCCCGCATTTACCACTTTATCCGGCAGCTCATTCCACACTCCCACCACTCTCTGCGTGAAGAAGCCCCCCCTAATATTCCCTTTAAACTTTTCTCTTTTCACCCTTAACCCATGCCCTCTGGTTTTTTTCTCCCCTAGCCTCAGCGGAAAAAGCCTGCTTGCATTCACTCTATCTATACCCATCAAAATCGTATACACCTCTATCAAATCTCCCCTCAATCTTCTACGCTCCAGGGAATAAAGTCCCAACCTATTCAATCTCTCTCTGTAACTCAGCTTCTCAAGTCCCGGCAACATCCTTGTGAACCTTCTCTGCACTCTTTCAATCTTATTTACATCCTTCCTGTAACTAGGTGACCAAAACTGTACACAATACTCCAAATTCGGCCTCACCAATGCCTTCTATAACCTTAACACTCCAACTTTTATACTCGATACTCCGATTTATAAAGGCCAATGTACCAAAGGCACTCTTTACGACCCTATCCACCTGTGACGTCACTTTTAGGGAATTCTGTACCTGTATTCCCAGACCCCTCTGTTCAACTGCACTCTTCAGAGTCCTACCATTTACCCTGTACGTTCTTCTTTGGTTTGTCCTTCCAAAGTGCAATATCTCACACTTGTCTGCGTTAAATTCCATTTGCCATTTTTCAGCCCATTTTTCTAGTTGGTCCAAATCCCTCTGCAAGCTTTGAAAACCTTCCTCACTGTCCACTACACCTCCAATCTTTGTATCATCAGCAAACTTGCTGATCCAATTTACCACATTATCATCCAGATCATTGATATAGATGACAAACAACAATGGACCCAACACCGATCCCTGTGGCACACCACTAGTCACAGGCCTCCACTCAGAGAAGCTATCCTCCACAACCACTCTCTGGCTACTTCCATTGAGCCAGTGTCTTATCCAATTTACTACCTTCCTATGTGTACCTAGCGACTGAACCTTCCTAACTAACCTCCCATGAGGGACCTTGTCAAAGGCCTTGCTGAAATCCAGGTAGACAACATCCACCGCCTTCCCTTCATCCACTTTCCTGGTAACCTCCTCGAAAAACTAATAGATTGGTCAAACATGACCTACCACGCACAAAGCCATGTTGACTCTCCCTAATAAGTCCCTGTCTATCCAAATATTTGTAGATCCTATCCCTTATCACACCTTCCAATAACTTGCCCACCACCGACGTCAAACTTACTGGCCGATAATTTCCCAGATTTCTTTTGGAACCTTTTTTAAACAACGGAACAACATGAGCCACCCTCCAATCATCCGGCACCTCCCCCGTGAATACTGACATTTTAAATATGTCTGCCAGGGCCCCTGCAAGTTCAACACTAGCTTCCCTCAAGGTCCGTGGGAATACCCTGTCCGGTCCTGGGGATTTATCCACTCTGATTTGCCTCAAGACAGCGAGCACCTCCTCCCCTTTTAATCTGTAAAGGTTCCATGACCTCCCGACCAGTTTGCCCTATTTCCGTAGACTCCATGCCCGTTTCCTCAGTAAATACGGATGCAAAAAAACCATTTAGTATCTCCCCCATCTCTTTTGGTTCCATACACAGTGTACCACTCTGGTCTTCAAGAGGACCAATTTTATCCCTCACTATCCTTTTGCTCCTAGCATACCTATAGAAGCTCTTTGGATTTTCCTTCACTCTGTCTGCCAAAGCAACCTCATGTCTTCTTTTAGCCCTCCTGATTTCCCTCTTAAGTAGCTTCTTGCGCTTTTTATACTCCTCGAGCATCTGATGTGTTGTTAAAACTCTTACTGTGTTTACCCCAGTCCAACGCCGGCATCTTCACATTACAAATTGGCTGCCATGTTTGCCTAAATAGTAAGCAATTACTTTTCAAAAGTAATGTGTAGGCTGCAGTGAGCTTTAGAATGTGCTGAGGATGTTGAAGGCGCTTAATGAATGCAGATGGTTTTATTGATTGGCAACAGAGACCAGATTAAAAAAAACAATTGTTTGTAGTTGTACTGTTAAAATATGAATGTGTAAGTTAATTTAGGTTAGTTCTTCAGTTCCGTATCAAACTCAGGAGCTGCAGTCTCTCAGCAGTCAGTGTGCATCATGTCATCCAACACGTTAGACTGTTCCAATCCTGGTGAGAGCTTTGTCCCTTTTGAGAGAACTAAAATGGCTGCCTGGGTTACCCCAAATCTGCTGTTGTGACTGTGTCCTATCTGTGTACTTTGCTGCCTTTCCTCTGCTTCGGGCTGTTGAGTCACAAGGGAAATTCCAACCCTCGGCTGGTAATTCTCTGCTCACTTGGCTTGGAGGTCAGTTTCATGGTGGCCGTGACCTGCTTCCAGAATCTAATTTCCAGGTAACTAACTGTGTGGCACAAAATTTAAAGAATTTGCCACGAGTACACCACGGAATTTCTTTTTCTAAACAAAAGCAGTGAGAAAGCAGCAATCCCTTCTCTGCCACAGACCCTCTTCACGCAATCTAGCCTCACTGAAGTAGTCAGGCTTTCCCAATATGGCAGGCTGCCAATCATTGCGGTGATGCAATACCTAATTGACGGGAAATGGAAATCGGCGCTGATATCCACACCCTTTCTGGCCCTGGTGACTGGTCATGGATCATCCAGCTCCGTCAGCCAGAGGACTCCAGAAACTGGGAGGAGTAAATGGACAGAATGTAAAGTTTAACCCAATTTTCCTATTGCCACAGGCCAGAGAATGCTCGGTTATGATTTCAGAGCAACCAGTGGCTGTGGTAAGATTTAGGAGGTTATTACAATCCATTTGCTGGTTTGCACCCTGATTACTGCACTATAGAACTTCATTATGTATAACGTTCAAAACACAGAAATAGGCCATTTGGCCCAAAGTGTCCATGTTTTGTACATGTTCATGCGGCATACCAGCATCCTTCCTTCATCCAAAACTATTAACATATCCTTCCAATTCTTATGTATTTATCTAGCTTTCCCTTAAATGTATCTGATTTTCAGCTGAACTATTTATGGTCGGGAGTTTCACATTCTAAGCACTCTCTGGGTACAGTTCTTTCTGCACTATTAGATTTATGGTTGACGATTTTATATTTATGGCCTCTAGTTTTGGATTCCACCTACAAGTGAAAATATCCTTTTCCCATCTACCCTGTCAAACCCGTTCAAAATTTTAATGACCTCAATCAAATTAACCTAGCCTATTCAGTCTGTCCTGATTAGTTATAGCCTCCTTGTTCTGGTATCATCCTTGTAATATTTCTTTGAAATTTCCCCATTCCCTTTATTTTTTTGCTGAAAAATGAAGATCAAATTTGTGCCTAGTACATTACAAAGTTTTGAAGTTTGTTTTTAATCATAGAGGTTTACAACATGGAAACAGGCCCTTCAGCCCAACTTGTCCATGCCACTCCTTTTCTTACCACTAAGCTAGTCCCACTTGCCCCCATTTGGCCCATATCCCTCTATACCCATCTTACCCATGTAACTGTCTAAACACTTTTTAAAAGACAAAATTGTACCCGCCTCTACCACTACCTCTGGCAGTCTGTTCCAGACACTCACCATCCTGTGTGTGAAATAATTGCCCCTCTGGACTCTCTTGTATCTCACCCCTCTCATCTTAAACTTTATGCCCTCTAGTTTTAGACTCCCCTACCTTTGGGAAAGGACATTGACTATCTAGCTAATCTATGCCCCTCATTATTTTATAGACCTCTATAAGATCAACCCTCAGCCTCCTACGCTCCAGCGAAAAAAGTCCCAGCCTCTCCTTATAACTCAAACCATCAAGTGCAGGTAACATCCTAGTAAATCTTTTATGCACTCTTTCTAGTTTAATAATATCCTTTCTATAATAAGGTGACCAGAACTGTACACAGTATTCCAAGTGTGGCCTTACCAATGTCTTGTACAGTTTCAACAAGACGTCCCAACTCCTGTATTCAATGTTCTGACCAATGATCAGTGACAAGGCTTACATTAGCACTTCAATAGAACCTTAGTTAGGCCGCACTTGGAATATAGTGTTCAATTCTGGTCGCCACACTACCAGAAGGATGTGGAGACTTTGGAGAGGGTACAGAAAAGATTTACCAGGATAATTCCTGGTATGGAGGGCATTAGCTATGAGGAGAGGTTGGAAAAACTTGGTTTGTTCTCACTGGAGTGATGGAGGTTGAGGGGAGACCTGATAGAAATCTACAAGATTATGAGGGGCATGGACAGAGTGGATAGTCAGAAGCTTTTTCCCAGGGTGGAAGAGTCAATTACTAGGGGGCGCAGGTTTAAGGTGCGAGGGGCAAGGTTTAAAGGAGATGTACAAGGCAGATTTTTTACACAGAGGGTGGTGGGTGCCTGGAACTCGTTGCCGGGGGAGGTAGTGGAAGCGGATACGGTAGTGACTTTTAAGGGGCGTCTTGACAAATACATGAATGAGATGGGAATAGAGGGATATGGTCCCTGGAAGGGTAGGGGTTTTTAGTTAAGTCAGGCTGCATGGTCAGTGCAGGCTTGGAGGGCCGAAGGGCCTGTTCCTGTGCTGTAATTTTCTTTGTTCAATGAAGTTACTGTGAAAATCCCCTAGTTGCCACACTCTGATGCCTGTTTGGGTCAATGCACCTAACCAGCACGTCTTTCGGACTGTGGAAGGAAACCGGAGCACCCGAAGGAAACCCATGCAGACACAGAGAACGTGCAAACTCCACACAGACAGTGACCCAAGCCGGGTCCCTGGCGCTGTGAGGCAGCAGTGCTAACCACTGTGTCATCGTGGTCTATCAAGGTTATTAAACCCAAGTTCCAGCTTCAATGGCTGTGTTTCTACCACCCAATATCCACAGGGGCCCTCAGCTGAATTTTAGCTTTTGAACTGCTTCATGAGTTGATATTGTCGATGCTTTGAACCTAGCATTGGTAAACTTTGTCAGTGTGGCAATTCATAGCTGCAGCAAATAGCCACAGTTGCTATAGGATTAACTTCGGGAACCAGAAACTAACATATTTGGAATGGGCTGGACCCCCATCTGACTCAGCCTGCTATTAAAATTCAACTAGGTTTTTGTCCAACTTTTGGGGAGTGACTTCTTTGCAATTTCCCTTCTAGTTTCATAATTGCGTGCCTGTTGGTCTCCACTACAAAGTAAGGAGACCAAAGATGCAACCAGTTAGTTTGGAACTCTGTATATTTTTCAGATTTGTCAACAAAATTCCACTCTGACAGTGGGCCATCCAGACTCAAAACGTTGGCTCTGTTCTCTCTCCGCAGACGCTGTCAGACCTGCTGAGATTTTCCAGCATTTTCCGTTTTTGTTTCAGATTCCAGCGTCTGCAATATTTTGTCAAGATCCAAGCTGATAAGATAAGACATTGCGCCCCATCTTGAGCTTGTGTGAGATGGTCAGTTTGTGATGAATGTGCTTCTAGCTGGTTCATCCTAAGATCTTGACCCCTTCCCTTTGGCAGAGGTACTCTATTTGGATGGTGGTTTTATGCACCGAGGAGTCTCCTCACAGCGTGGGGGCTGTGTTGCTGAGATGATTGTGGAGCGTGCATTGAGCAAGTGTTCTGCCATCCATCCAACTGCGACACTGGTGCTGAGCCCTGCCTCATCATGGCTATGAACGTGCCTGATAGTAACCTTAAAAACACTGCTGAGATTTGTCAGGTTCTGTCTTGTGATTCTCATAGAATCTCACAGTGCAGAAGGAGGCCATTCGGCCCATCGGATCTGCACCGATCAAAATCCCACCCAAGCCCTATTTCCATGTATTTACCCTAGCTGGTCCCCCTGACACTAAGGGGCAATTTAGCATGGCCAATCCACCTAGCCCGCACATCTTTGGACTGTGGGAGGAAATCGGAGCACCCGGAGGAAACCCACGCAGACACGGAGAATGTGCAAACTCCGCACAGTGACCCAAGCCGGGAATCGAACCCAGGTACCTGGCGCTGAGGCAGCAGTGCTAACCACTGTGCCACCGTGCCGTTCTCTCCAACCTATCCTTAAGTCAGTTGGTGCTGAAAGAGATAAAGGCAAATTACTGCGGATGCTCGAATCTGAAACCAAAAGAGAAAATGCTGGAAAATCTCAGCAGGTCTGGCAGCATCTGTAAGGAGAGAAAAGAGCTGACGTTTCGAATCCAGATGACCCTTTGTCAAAGCTTTGTGTTGTGTGTTACCCAGGACACTTATTGTGGATCTGCTGTTAGTGCACAACAATAAAATATTTGCATTGTTCCATCTGCAAGCTACGTGACTCTCCCTGTGTACGTTTAGAGGAAGGAAAGCGGAAGGCAGGTTTCAATGATGGTCCTTTTGCATAGCTTTTGTGACTGGCTTTCAGTAAAATAAAATGACATAATGATCTGTGATAGTAAGTGAATGAGAGAATAGGACAAGCAGCAGGATGTTATCATCATCCTTGAAGTCATGCCTTTCCTCCAGCTCTGAGGCCCTCTAACCTATCTTACCATATTCAAACATATAAGATCCTGAGGGGGCTTGACAGAGTAGAGGTAGGTAGGTGAGGCCACACCTGGAGTACTGTATGCAGTTTTGGTGTCCTTATCTGAGGAAGGATGTCCTTGATATAGAGGGAGTACAGCAAAGGTTTACCAGACTGATTCCTGGGATGGCAGGGCTGACGTATGAGGAGAGACTATCAGGGTTATATTCACTGGAGTTGAGGAGAGTGGGAGGGGATCTCACATAAAGTTATAAAGTTCTGACAGGGTAGATTCAAAAAGATGCTCCCTGTGGTGGGGGCACCCAAAACCTAGTTTGAGGATAAGGAATCCTTTTAGGACTGAGATGAGGAGAAATTTCTTGACCGAGAGAATGGTAGATCTGTGGAATTCACTCCCATAGAAAGTAGTTGAGGCCAAAAAGTTGAGAGATTTCAAGAAGGAATTAAATGTAGATTTGGGGCTAAATGGATCAAGGGATATGGGGGGGGGAAGGAGGAATCAGGGTATTGACTTTGATGATCAGCCATGATCATAATGAATGGCAGAAGAAGCTCGAAGGAACAGATGGTCTACTCCTGTTTCTATTTTCTACGTATGTTTCTGTGTATGAAAGATTATGCTATTTCTTTGTATCTAGCAAAATTACTACAGAGATAAAGCAAAAGGTGATACTACTACTCGGTCTATGGCCCATAAACTTACAACCTGGTGAGAAACCTGACCACTTGAAGATCAGGGCATGAAGTCTTTCAGTCAAATAGTGGGACTGGTCAAAGACCTTCAATCATCACGTTACGGTATCAATTTCATTCTGCTGTGAGTGAACCCAGGGAGATGGTCTCCAGGTTCGTGGTTAGAGTGTGACATTTAGCAGAGCATTGTGATTTTGACACAGCTGTGGGGGAGATGTTGAGAGACCATTTGGTCTATGGGATCAGCAGTCTCACTATACAAAAAAGGCTGCTCGCTGAGACTAAAATCTCTTCGGTAAAAGTTGTGGAGATGGCTCAGGTGACTGAATGTGCTGAGCAAGGTGCGAGTGAATTACAAGGCGTGCCCAACAAGGTGAACCATTTGTGCCGGAAATGGCTGCTACGAGGAGCAGCCTGAGCGAGAGTGCAACAGAGCCCAAGAGGGGTAGGACAGCACATGGGGTGGAAGCATGTTTGTGGTGTGGGGGAGAGCATTCCCAGGGATCGTGCTTGTGCAAAGATTGTGTGTTTTCACCACAAGAGAAAGACCCGTTTGCAGGCTTGGTCCAGAGCAAAGCAGGCAGGACAGAATGCACAAAAAAAACTACCGTTAAGGTAACACTGTTAAACCTAACAAGGGTCCAAAACATGTATGTTAAACCAGGTCCAACTCAACAAGGTACCACCCATTGAGGTGATCCTGATGATCAATGGCAGACCTCTGACGATGGAAGTTGACACTGGAGCCATGGCTACTAAGTGTCATGTCCGAAGTGAACAAGCATCCAGATACCTCGAGAAAGGTCTGCAACCTTGAGGTTGTCGTTCCGGGGCCATTTTATCAACCTCGACGAGAGAGATCTGGAAGACAGCGGGATCATTTGCAGTACCGGTATCTTCTAGGAACCAGTTACTAGTTCGAGTGATTGAGGGGTCACAGACCTTGTCTCATGGGTTGAGACTGGTTGAAACAGGTAAAATTGGCCTAGCTGGTGATATTGAAAGTCGCAGATGGTAGTTTTTAAGAATTCATGTGCAGATACTCAAGGAACTGGGCCGAATAAAAGGAGCAAAGGCCAAAATTTACTTGAACCCCGATGCCGGATTACCTTTGCGAGGGTAAAGAGATGGGCCTTGCAGTTGGCTTCATACAGCTGCTCCTTCCAGCATAGACCAGGGATGCAGATTTCGAACGTGGATGCACTTGGCCGCCTCCCTCTGCCACAGACTATACCACTACCACCTGTGCTTCAAGAAAGTGTTGTCATTGCACCTTCTAGAGACAGTGCAAGTCTCAGCTGCCCATATAAATTCCTGGACTGAGAGGGATCCATTTCTCCAAAATTAAGAAGATGGTGCTACATGATTGGCACTGTGACAAGTTGGAGCAGATCATATCTTATCTACAGCATAGGGAGAAGATAATGTGTGAGGATGGTGTGTTATTTGGGGGCTCGTGTTATATGGTGCCACCCCAGGGTTGTCAGCTTTTACTACAGGAGATGCATGATGCATGTCCCCAGGCAGAGCAGGATGAGGGCACTGGCCCGAAGCTATGTCTGGTCATTGGACTATCATTATCACCTTTGTGCACACATTTCGCTGGACAGCTCATAGCACATCATGGTTGATGCGCATGCAAAATGGCTAGATGTCTAGTTAATTATGTCTACCACGGCCGCAGCCATAATTGATGGGGGGGGGGGCGGCAGATCTTTGCCATCCATGGCGTCCCTGAGATCTTGGTGTCCGACATTGGCACAACATTTGCCGCTGAGGAGTTCTGCCAGTTTCAGGTGAATTGGTATACACCATGTTCTGTCAGCCCCTTACCACCCAGCCTCAAGTGGTTTGGCAGAGTGAGCATCTATAAAGAAGCAAGCTCAGAGACCACTGATCTTGTGCTTGGCAAGCTTCTTGCTATCATATAATACTATGCCACCACTGCGGTTATGGCAGCTGAATTATCAATTGGACGCCGCCTATAAATCCACTTGGATTTGATGTTTCCAGATTTGTCAGGGAAGGTGGAGGCTAGGCAAGCCTCTCAGAAAGAAAACCATGACTCAAAGAAAGGAGATAGAATGTTTGAGGTTGATGACCTAGTCATAGCGAGGAACTTTGGTGATGGGCCGACTTGGGTGTCAGGAAGAATTTTAGAGAGAATGGGACCAGTTTCGTAAGTGTTGGAAGTATAGCGTCGCAGTGTGGAAAAACATGTGGATCATTTGAAGAAGGGAGCTAGGCCTGATCCAGAGTCCCTCTGTGAACCCATGTACTAGTTACAGATCCAGGGATATCTCCAGGCCTTGTGGAGCCAAGGCAGCCTCTGGCTTCTGTAGCCAAGGAGGAAGAAGCCATTGAGGAAGACATCACCCTGAGCTGATGAGTTTGCCTTTTGCTTCTGCCGGATCAAATTCATTGGTATAGAGTTGCATTGTTCCACATTGGCTGGAAGCTTCCAGACCAACTGACTTTGTGAATGGACTTTCCTTTGGTGTCCCTAATGTGATATTGTGTCTATATTCCCATGTATAAATGGTGTTTCTCTTCTGTTTTTGCTCATGTGGATTCAAGCTGGGAGGAGGAGAGGGGGGAAGGAGTGTGGTAACATGGTCCCTTTAAGGAGCAATTCTGTGCGGACCACGCGATCGAAACATTACTGCAACTGGTCATTATCATGTTGTTGTTTTTTGTTCTATTTGTTTGCTGGAATGGGGCATTGCTGGCAAGGCCAGAATTTTCTGCCCACCCCTAATTGTGCTCGAGTGGGTGATGGGTGATTTGCCTTCTTGAAACATTGCAGTCCATTTGGGATATGTACACGGACTGCAGCTGTTCAAGAAAGCAACTCACCACCACCCTGAGGGCAATTGGGGATGGGCAATAAATGCTGGTCCAGCCAGCAAAGCCCACATCCCGTAAATGGATTTCAGAAAATTCAGAGTACTGTTAAGTTGGGAGTTCCAAGATATTGACTCAGCAATAGTGAAGGAATAACAATATCGTTCCACATTAGGATGGTGTGTGGCTTGTGGGACTTTGCTGTGTGTGAATTGACTGCTGCATTTCCTTAACTTAAAACCTTGCATAAATTCCCAATGTTTACAACAGTGACCTACAGTGGGTGTAAAGGGCCTTGGAAAGCCTTGTCGTGAAATTCGAGCATTTTGTTTAGTTCAGTGACAGTGTGAGGAGAGGTCATTTTGAGTGCAATATCTGCTTACTATCCTGCACTCAGGGTGGGTTCTCCTTCCAAGGCAGATCTCCAAACCTCCTTTAATCGCCCTTTCTGGCTGTGTTATGCTGCTGAGGCGGCAGTTTAGGAGACACATTGATCACTTATTTCCTTTTCTCTTGGGTTGCTCTTTCTTGCAGCCTGGGGAATAGTGAAAGTGCTGCCTTTCTTCTGTGTTGGCCTGTATTTCTGCCTGCTATCATGGAGACATCCACTGGCTTTCCTTCTCTTTTCTTTTGTGTTCCAAACCTTGACTCCAGCAACATTTCACAAAGAGGAAACGTTCATCACCAGGGCTCTCCATAGCTGGAGTGTTCAGCTCACTGCATGATAGGCATGTGGTTATTGCTCCATCCAATTGGAAAATGGATTGAGAGATTTGGGTGAACTGTTATTTTTGGCTTTTTTTTTAGACTTTTCAAATTGAGAATGAGAGTTTTTAATGTGTGTGTACATATATTCGAGTGTGCGTACATAAATACCTTTTGAGAGTCTGTGCACGCTCATGTCTTTGAGCAAGGACTTTTGGAGTAACCTTAGCATAGGACTTCTAAAAATGGGGATGTCTTGCTAGAATGTTGGTAGGTTGACTTCCAGATTAGTGTAAAGTATAAGGAGTGCTTTCCAATTCAAAATCTGACCCCACCTCTGTTTGATGTGTGCGTATCTCATTTTTATCTGAATTCCTGACATTAATCCTGCTGTGCTATCAAACTGCATCTAGTGGATTACCTGTGCTCTGTCTCAAATCGCTTTCCACCTCCATCTCATTCAACTTTTTTCACCAAATGTTCATGAAATCTTTTTTTGAATAACCATCAAATTCTGTTAAAGATAATAGTCTTTATAAGTGAGCCAGAAGGTCATCTAATTCTGGCTAAGCACATTATACTCCATGCCTTTTTCTCATCCTTGTGCCCTTCTGCATTCTCCAAAACATCCTGGCGCCTGCTTTTTTTCCCCACTTTTTTTACTCTCACCCCTGTTTCCCAGATGCCTTTTCTTTCTGAAGGCATTGCTTCATACTGAAATATGGTTCATCTGATTCCTCATCAAGTGAGTATTCTTTGGCTGCAAGCCCAGACATTGGATGCTGTGATATTTAACCACAGCAGGCATCACTGAGTCTGACCATGTTGTTGTTCGTCATCCATACATACTCGCTTTCCACTGTGAATCATTCTAGCAATCTGGCTTGCACAAAATGCAGATGTGATGTTTAGCACCCCTACCTTTACCAAGGCTGAGAGCTAACAATATGGATTTCCCTTGACTCTGAAATGTTAGAATATAAGTACTTTAATCTGTTATTCTGAATCCTGCCAATGCAGTGAAAAACCTCAAAGTATTATACTGTAAATATTTAAGAACCCAGGTGGATTTTAAATTATTAGATTGAGTCCTGAACAGTACTCACTGGGAGTTTAAGAATAAACCCAAGAAAAAGAAGCAAGGGAACAACATGTGACCTGTCCAAGTTCCACAATTCAATACGACCATGGTCGATCTTGGGCTTCACTCCATTTTCCCACAAACTCATGGAGAATTCCAAAGATTCACAACCCCTTGAGCGAATAAATTTCTTCTCATCTCAATCCTAAATGATCAAATATTGACCCCGATGCTGTATTCTAGATTCCCAGCAAGGGGAAGCATCATCTCAGTGACTACATTTATTAATAGTGCCTTTGATGCACACTTGGACTCTTTGGGGGGAGGGAGGGGGAGTGGTGTGGGGGCAGTTGACTTGGTTGTCGGTGTGGATCAGATTCAATCCCCATTCTGGCTGGATGGATTCAGAACCTGGATGTTGTGAAGGTTGTGGCGCTGTGGGTTGGTCCTGCCTTTGGGCAGAGAACCGAAGAAAATGAAATTTGTTGCACAATGCATTCCCAAGACTTGCAATCTAGGCTGTTGGTGCGTGCAGTGTCATCTGGCTCACTTAGCAGATCTTCTGAGTCGGAAGGATACTAGAGTGGCTGAGTCTCCAGTGGGGTACTGTTCAGAGTGCTGCATTGTTGTGAGTAAAGTTCTTCACATTTCCTGGGACTTCAAAGCTGTGGAGCTCTGAACTCCCTTATAAGACTATAAGAGCAGAATCAGGCCACTCGGCCCATCGCGTCTGCTCTGCCATTCAATCATTGCTGATATTTTTCTCATCCCCATTCTCCTGCCTTTTCCCCATAACCCCTAACCCCCTTATTAATCAAGAACCTATCTATCTCTGTCTTAAAGGCACTCAATGACCTGGCCTCCACAGCCTTCTGCGGCAAAGAGTTCCACAGATTCGCCACACTCTGGCTGAAGAAATTCCTCCTCATTTCTGTTTTAAAGGATTGTCCCTTAAGCCTGAGGTTGTGCCCTCTGGTTCTAGTTTTTCCTATTAGTGGAAACATCCTCTCCACGTCCACTCTTTCCAGGCCTCGCAGTATCCTGTAAGTTTCAATAAGATCCCCCCTCATCCTTCTAAACTCCAACGAGTACAGACCTAGAGTCCTCAACCGGTCCTCATACGACAAGCTCTTCATTCCCGGGATCATTCTTGTGAACCTCCTCTGGACCCTTTCCAAGGCTTTTCTCAGGTTTCCTCCTCCAATCTATGGACTATTGAAATCCAATTGTGATGTTGTCTAATCACTATTTGATTCCAACCTTGATATCTTGGGTAAAAGGTTGCCACTCATACACAAGTTCCTCATGCTGTCAAGACTCAAAAGACTTGACAGAGGAAAGGTAGAGAAATATAATTGAAATAAATTGCATTAGTTGAAGAGCCCACACCGATGAAAGCCTGACAGATTGAGTGACCATCTCTTCTCTAATTACAAATCTTCCAGTATTATGTATTTTAGCTGAATATATACCAATTTTGTGTGCTCTTCCTGAGTGTACCTACCACAGATTGTTTAACAGATGCAGTGTCTTCTCTTGCTTCGTGATTGAGATTTGGTGACACTTTTGCTTCCAAAATGTAGCCTGGTTTTGTTTTGAAGTCTCGTTGATATTGAAAACAAATGTGGCATTGAACTGCGTGTCACTGTGTTGTTGGCACAGCGAGGTGGGAAGACAAAATGGAGGCAGCAGCCATGTCAGGCGAGCACTTGTCTGCCTTGGTGAATAACTAGTGTCATTTAAACAAAAGATTACATGACATGAGTGAAACACAACAGGCCAAAGACCACACACTGTTCAAACTCATCTTTTGAATCCTGTAGCATTTAACTTTAAAAATAATTGGCTTAAAGCCAATGATGACGTTGGAGTCAGTTATTCTGCAGTGTCTTTTTTCCCACATGGACTTGGTTTGAATCCCAACTAAAAGCATCTGCAACCCCCCATCCCTTCAAGGAATATAAATATTTATCCATAAATATTTTAGAGCGGTGAACTTCAGAGTTGCACCTTTCTGAACATGGAAAGATCACATGGATAGGAAGGGACACTTAGCAATTTGGCTAATTTCTTGTTTTATTTTTCATCTCTTCCCTTTTCCTTCCAGTGATTCTATTTTCCAAGCACCGTTCTTTGTTAATGTTTTCTTGGAGGTAGGCATCACCATCTGTGCTTTAGTCTGTAACCTAGCAGATAAATCTATCCCATTCATTCACTCTCTCTCCAGATCAGCCCTTAAACCTTTAAACATCAGGGAATATAATACTTGTTTAATTTCTGCTTGTAATTTAACCATTAGAGTCGAGGAATCATTCTGGGAAAATATTTTCTGCCCTCTGTCCAAGATCAGTATACTCTTCCTACAACGTGCTGCCTAGAACTACTCTCAGTACCTCGGGTGTGATCTAACCAGGGATTTATATAGCTGTAGCATAACTTCTACTCCATTGATTGGGGAAGATTCCAGTCCACTTGGTATTAAAGGCCAGCATTCTGTTTGCCTTTTTGATTATTGACAGAAGGGTGGCCATCCACCAGCCCCACACCACTCAGTGTCTGAGAGAGCAGTTTTGGGGAAGATTGCTATAGGGGTTTCTCATTAGCAAGAGTCCTAAAATGGATAATTCAATGAGTGGTTGTGAAATATTACAGAGCATTAAAAAGAGAGTCTTAGCCTCATTCGGAGGAACAAATTTAGTTGTTTTGCTCCAATTCAACTAGGATCTCCCAATGATATAATTGTAACTACATTGTTTGTATCTCGAAAGAACCTATTCAGATCTTCTCTCCATACAGCTGATGTGCGGGCATCTTCTGGTTGTAATATGCAGAGAACCAACTGGTAAAATGAGGAAAAGATGAGCAGAAAGTTATTAGATGACTTGTTGCATCTTGATGCAGCAAAGATCACAGGCTTATTCACACCAAAATTTTGTCGTGTAAAGGTTCTGAAAAGTGTTGGTCCAGATTCACTTGTAGCTTTTTAAACATGGACTGTTTGTTAAAACTAAAGCATAGTGTGAAATAGCTTCCGGAGTTCTCAGCAGGAGAAGAAACAGTCAATGAATGTGTTGGCTGCTAAATGCTTTTTTATGCCTGAGTTTTCTCTGCACCATTCCAGAAGGTGCCAGCTTGTGCTCCATTTTTCTTTTAGCGTCCTGACTGCCTGTTAAATCTTGTTCTAGCCCAATGTCTACATGTAGTCTTCTGAATGTGAGCCATTGGATGGTGATCAGGAAGTCAATGGTTCATTTCTTTTAGTTTGCTCACCCAAGAATGATCTGTTGTCCTCGTACAGTGGGAATCAATCTTAACCTTACCTAGTCTCTAGATCAGTACCAAATCTTGTTTAATTCAAGCGATAATATTGGAAGCCACGGAGCGTCTCTAAAAGCTGTCACTGGCTTGGGGAAGATGAATATGTGGGGGTTTGGGAGGGATATGGTGAAGGAGAATGCTTGAACTGTATTTGCTCCTTTGACTGATTAAAAATGTCTTGGTCAATGAATGGTGTGCTGGACCTGGTATATTGGAGTAACTGTGTGATTTCACACCTTGGGCATTACTTCATCTCTACCCTCAGAACACCTTAAAAGCAAGTCTCCCCCAGAACTTGCTGGACATTTTGTTTCAAGATGAGACAGGGGAGATCCTATAAGGGGCACAAATACTTTCTGTTTTTTCCCCTCTAATTTTTATCAGTCATCTCTTTCCACAGTGGTCCAATGTGTGAAAATGTGTTTTCTGTATTTCCACGTTTGGCTTTTCTTGGGAGCTGCCTCTTTTTATTCATTCGTGGGACATGGGCATTGCTGGCTGGCCAGCATTTATTGCCCATCCCTAGTTGCCCTTGAGAAGGTGGTGTTGAGCTGCCGCCTTGAATTGCTGCAGTCCACGTGCTGTGGGTGGAGCCACAATGCTGTTACGGAGCGAATTCCAGGATTTTGACCCAGCGACTGCAAAGGAATGGTGATACATTTCAAAGTCAGGATGATGAGTGGCTTGGAGGACTACTTGCAGGTGGTGGTGTTTCCATGTAACTGCTGCCCTTGTCCTTCTAGATGGAAGTGATCGTGGGTTTGGAAGGTGCTGTCTAAGGATCTTTGAATTTTTGCAGTGCATCTTGCAGATAGTAGCAGCATCGTGTACTGAGTGTCGGTGGTGGAGGGATTGAATGTTTGTAAATGTGGTGCCAATCAAGCGGGCTGCTTTGTCCTGAATTGTGTCAAACTTCTTGTGTTGTTGGAGCTGCACCCGTCCAGGCAAGTGGGGGAGTATTCCATCGCACTCCTTGTACCTTGTAGATGGTGGATAGGCTTTGGGGAGTCAGGAGGTGAGTTACTCACCGCAGTATTCCTAGCCTCTGACCTGCTCTTGTAGCCACTGTGTTGAAGTGAGTCTAGTTGAGTTTCTGGTCAATGTAACCCCGAGGATGTTGACAGTGGGGGATTCAGTGACGGTAACACCATTGAATGTCAAGGGGTGGTGGTTAGAGTGTCTCTTATTGGTGATGGTCATTGCCTGGCATTTGGGTGGCGCGAATGTTACTTGTCACTTGTCAGCCCAGGTCCGGATATTGTCCAGATCCTGTTGCATTTGAACATGGACTGGTTGAGTATCTGAGGAGTCACGAATGGTGCTGAACATTGTGCAATCATCAGCGAACATCCCCACTTCTGACCTTATGACGGAGGGAAGGTCATTAATGAAGTAGCTGAAGGTTGTTGGGCCTAGGACACTACCCTGAGGGACCCCTGCAGAGATGTCCTGGAGCTGCAATGACTGACCTTCCACAACCACAACCACTTTCCTATGTACCAGGTATGACTCCAACCATCGGAGAGTTTGCCCCGATATCCATTGATTTCAGTTTCGCTAGGGCTCCTTGATGCCACACTCGATTGAATGCGGCCTTGATGTCAAGGACTGTCACTCTCACCTCACTCTGGAATTTAGCTCTTTTGTCCATGTTTGAACCAAGGCTGTAATGAGGTCAGGAGCTGAGTGACCCTGGTGAAACCCAAACTGAGCGTTGCTGAGCAGGTTATTACTGAGCAGGTGCTGCTTGATAGCACTGTTGATGACCCCTTCCATCACTTTACTGATGATCGAGAGTAGACTGGGCGGTAATTGGCCGGGTTGGATTGGTCCTGCTTTTTTGTGTACAGGACATACCTGGGCAATTTCCCACGTTGTTGGGTAGATGCTGGTGTTGTAACTGTACTGGAAGAGCCTGGTTTGGGGAGCGGCAAGTTCTGGAGCACAAGTCTTCAGTACTATTGCCGGAATGTTATCAGGGCCCATTGCTTTTGCAGTATCCAGTGCCTCCAACCGTTTCTTGATATCACGTGGAGTGAATCGAATTGGCTGGAGACTGGCATCTGAGATGCTGGGGACTACTGGAGGAGGCTTCTTGACAAAGGCAGACAAAAACTGCAAAATTCTTCTTCACCTCCAATGTGCCAGCTCTGCCTGAGGGAGGAAAGCGTATGCAAGGACCAGGATCTCAAACCCAAGACCAAGATCATGGTTTACCAAGCGGTAGTGATCCCCCCAAACTGCTGAATGCTTCAAAGACTTGGACAATGTACAGCAGGCACCACAAAGCACTGGAGAAGTACCACCAGTGGTGCCTTCACAAAAGCCTCCAAATCTGCTGATAAGAAAGGTGGTCCAAAGCAGCCTCCTCTCCCAAGCCAATATGCCCAGCATCAAGTTTCACTGGACAGGACATGTCATTCATACGCCTGACACCAGATTCCCAAAGCAACTGTTCCACTCTGAACGTGGATACTGCAGGAGACTCTCAAGGACATCAGAAATGTTTGAGATGTCCTCCACACATCACTGAAGAGATCAAACATCTCCTCCAACTCATGGGAGTCTCTGGCTTGTGATAGGCCAAAATGGGGAAGATTTATTTGAAAGGCACAAAGCACTTCAAGATTTTGTTGGGAGCATGTAGAGGTACAGTTGAGGTGTCAAAGGGAATGCACAAACTTCCAAACAGCCTATCTACCCGACCCTTCAAGCACCATCTGATCACACGTTGGATTTATCAGCCATCTCAGTTTCATCAAACTGGAGTGGAAGCAAGTTATCCTTGATCCCCAAGGGACCACCTAAAAAGGAAGAGAAATGTATTATATATGGTTACAGTGCAATGCTCAAGTTTTTTACCAGAGGGTCCCAGGGTTACATTTTGTTTGAGTTACCTAATCTCAGGCACAGAAGAAATCTGCAATGCATCTGTGAGTCTCGCTGTTTGATGTGTGCCTTGGGGTTGAGAGGAAATCAACCAGGATTTGTACACTTGTTTCCAATGCAATCTGAGAGCAAACGGTGCTGTAATGTCCCCATGGTTAAGTGGCATTCTCACTGCCTAGTGCCATACTGACAGGTATCTGCTATCTGTAGAATTATGCTCCGGTAGTAAGCAATGCCCTTAAGAGATGATGGGAAGGGGGGCTTAAATGCTGTATAGGAAAATCTCCTATTCACATATAACACACCACACAATGTAATGGGCAACTAGTCTGAACTTACACATGGCTTTTTGAATGAAAAGTGAAATGGCACTTATAATTACGTAGCACCTTTCACAATCTCAGGGCATTCAGTGAAGTACTTTGTGATGTGTGGTCAGTGTTTTGATGTAGGAAACACAGCAGCCAGCTTGTGCTCAGCGAGCTCCCACAAATATGAGAATTCTGATATTTTAATGCTGGCTGGGGAACCCTAGGAGAACTCCCCTGCTCTTCAAAATAGTGCTGTGAGATCTTTTACGGTTAACCCGAGGGCAGATAGGGACCAGGTTTGGTTTAGCGGCTGGAGGACAGATTAATTAAAAGAAACTGGTTAGCATATTCAACATAAGAAGTTTAACAAGACCAGGTTAAAGTCCAACAGGTTTATTTGGTAGCAAAAGCCACACAAGCTTTCGGAGCTCCAAGCCCCTTCTTCAGGTGAGTGGGAATTCCCACTCGCCTGAAGAAGGGGCTTGGAGCTCCGAAAGCTTGTGTGGCTTTTGCTACTGAATAAACCTGTTGGACTTTAACCTGGTCTTGTTAAACTTCTTACTGTGTTTACCCCAGTCCAACGCCGGCATCTCCACATCATAACATATTCAACAACAGATTTTTTTAAAAATCAATTTTGGCTTAAATTGAATTGAGATGAAAGGAAACTTTGGAAACGGTGAGAATTCCCCTGTAATCCAAGAGCAAAAATGCAATCTTGTCATTGAAATCACCTTGCCATCAGAAAATGGGGCTTGCAGTCCAGTGGTGACTGGCAGGTAAGGTAGGTTCGTGCCATTGAAAGAAGGGTCAGTTGTTTAGATTGGTTTTCTTGCTTTTCAGGGAACAATTACATGGAGAACTATTTCCTGTCAAATAGTATTGCTCCCTAGCTGTAAAAAGGCTATCTCTCAAACAGATTAATCTTGCTCTCTGGGAGTCTCTCAAGTCACCTTGTAGTACAAGTGACTTGTTTGTTTTTTCCTCCACAACGATTCGATCTCTGAATACCCATTCTTCTTGTTTGTTATTGCAAGTTGAATGCTGTACGATATGAGAGTGCGTGGCAGAAGAACTTCATTTTTTGTTCAGGGCGCTAACTTTATTTTCCTTGATCCCCATCCTGTTTAAACACTTCCCCAAGTTAAATAGTGTAGTTTCAACCTCCAAATCAATGGTGCTACTTGCCAACAATACACTGTCTGTTTCCCCATCTGTATCCCCTCCAGTGTCTGGGAATGCCAGGTAAGGACTTGGTTTGTCTGGAGTGTGATGGCCTCCATAGCCAAATAATTTGCCAACGCTTTTTGTCCAAGCACCTTTGGCAAAGTATGTGGTATGTGAGATCCAATCTTGTTGCGAATGGGCTTTCAGGAAAGAGGAATTTAAATTCTTTACCTTCCTGTATCATGTGGTAGAGGTTATTATACTCTGTTCCATAATCATTGGATGAAATTGGTTCTTTTGGCCAAAGATTTAATATAAAGCATTTTTAGAGGAAATGTGATCCCTTGAGAGTTTTGTAGTTCAATGATCTCCAACAAAAAAAATTAAACTGTGAGTTTTAAATGTACGTAAGCATAAAGTGTGATTTCAATTAATTTCACGTCTTGGGGGCCTAACTGAGGCATATGTCAAAGTGCCTTGGATGTCTGCCTCTGATCTCTAGAATAGGTTGCAGTCCAAAAAACTTTGCACAAGGTGCATTATTATGGGTAGTTTGCAATGTTAGGTGTTTTAAATCACTCACCTGTTTGTCAGAAAAATTTTCCACCTATCCGGTCTCTTTCCCCTCCCTGGTCTCTTCCCCCTCCCCTGGTCTCTCCCCCCACCCCCATGCTAAGGTACAGTTTCCAGTTCTTTATACAAGCTAGCTTTTCACTAACGTTCAAGAATTTCCACTTTTGTGTGTTGGGTTGAGTACATGGCTATTAGTGCTTCCTTTCCTCAATTGTTAAATTGACCCTAATGTCGGGGATTAACAGGGTAAATGTGTGGGGTTATGGGAATAGTGCCTGGGTGGGATTGTGGTCGGTACAGACTCGATGACCTCCTCCTGTACTGTAGGGATTCTATGATTCTTAGTCCAAGACCTCTGAAGCTAAACCAAACTTTCTCAAAATTTATTTTTAAATATATATATTCTTGTTCCTGGATGCAGTATCTGAATCTTGCCTGAAGTACATTCGTGCATAAGTTCAAACAGCCCTTACTACCTCCAAAATAACAGTGGTGAATCTTGGGAAAAGGCCAACTGACCCAAAGGCCTGCCCCATTTTAGAATGTTTAATCTCTCAAAACCTCTCAAAATGCTTGGCAGCATGCTATCTCTTGCGAGAGGCAGAAAATCAGACTATAGGCTGACATCGCTAGCCCTAATTAACCTACCTAATTCCTATAGTGTGCAGGAACCCAATTCAACTACTACCTGAAGGCACATACAGCCCTTGGATTCAAAAGTAGGGGTGGGGTTTACTGCTGTATCTGATCATCTCCTTGGCCCATATCCATACATATGCATTCTCCAGATAGCAATGTAGATTGTATGAAATAGGACCATGTGGCCCCTCAAGCCTGCTGCCTCACTAAGATAATGGCTGAATGTTCACATAAACTGCAGTTTCTCACCTTATCCCCATATCTCTGATTTCCTTGAAAGCAAAATACTGGAAACATAAACAGAATAAAAACAGAAAATGATTATTCCTTAGTGCCTAGAAATTTCTTGATCTAAGTTTTGAATACAATCCAAAATTGAGCGTGTCTTTGGAGTGCAGAATTCCATAGATTCACAACACAAGAAATTTCTGCTCATTGTCATCCTAAATGGGCAGCTCTTTGAGTTGGTCAAGATGGAGCGGAGTGCCTCAACTTGCAGCTAAGGCAGCACATCCCAATCGGACGCTGACAAAAGTCACCAAGAAACGGAGGAAAACCCGCAAGCAGAGCTATTCCAGCTACATGCATGGGGCGCTGACCCAGATCCACCCTTCCACCTGGATCTCATCCAAAGCCATATGTGTCATGAACTCCTTGGTGGTCAGCATTTTCGAGCGCATCGCCTCTGGGGCCTCACGCTGTTCGCCTCATGCTGCCGGGGAAGCTGGCCAAACACACTATCTGAGGGCATCAACTCTGTTTAGGCCGACCATACTGAAAGATTAATTGGCCACTTTCTTATCCTGATGTTATGAACCCGCTCTGACCAGGGGCAACAGCCTCTCAGAATCTACTGTCAAAGTCTTTTTAGGAATTTTGAGAAAGTTCTGAGAACAATGAGATCAGAAACCTTCCCCTCAGAAGTCTAGAATGGTTCCAAAGATGATGGATTGGAGAAACCGGCGTTGTTCTCCTTGCAAACAGAAAAGATTAAAAGGTGATTTGGTGGTGTTTAAAATCGTGAAGGCTTATGGTAGAGTACTTAAAACAAAACTGTTTCCAATGGCTGAGGTGTCAATAACTCAGGAGGGAGTGGGGTAGGCATTGTTTTAAGGTGATAGGCAAAAAAATGGATGATATGAGGAAAAACAGTCTACATAACTTATGGTTCCAATTTTGAATGCGCTGCCTGATAATGTGGTGGATAGTAGCCTTCAAAAGGGAATTGGATAAATACTTGGAGGATAAAAATGACAGGGATTTGAAAATACCACAGATTAATGGAACTAGCCAAGCTGCTTTGAAAGGCAGTAAGAAGTCTCGCAACACCAGATTAAAGTCCAACAGGTTTATTTGGTAGCAAAAGCCACTAGCTTTCGGAGCGCTGCCCCTTCGTAAGCTAAGTGGGAGTTCTGTTCACAAACAGGGCATATAAAGACACAAACTCAATTTACAAAATAATGGTTGGAATGCGAGTCTTTACAGGTAATCGACACGGATGCCATCATCTCACGTGAGAACACCATCCACCAGGTACATGGTACATACACTTGCAACTCAGCCAACGTTGTCTACCTGATACGCTGCAGGAAAGGATGTCCAGAGGCATGGTACATTGGGGAGACCATGCAGATGCTACGACAATGGATGAATGAACACCACTCGACAAGCACCAGGCAAGAGTGTTCTCTTCCTGTTGGGGAACACTTCAGCGGTCACGGGCATTCGGCCTCTGATCTTTGGGTAAGCGTTCTCCAAGGTGGCCTTCACAACACACGATAACGCAGTCGCTGGCAGAGACTGATAGCCAAGTTCCACACACATGAGGACGGCCTCAACCGGGATCTTGGGTTCATGTCACACTATCTGTAACCCCTGCGACTTGCCTGGGCTTGCAAAATCTCACTAACTGTCCTGGCTGGAGACACTACACATCTCTTTAACCTGTGCTTAACCCTCTCTCCACTCACATTGTCTGTACCTTTAAGACTTGATTACCTGTAAAGACTCGCATTCCAACCATTATTTTGTAAATTGAGTTTGTGTCTTTATATGCCCTGTTTGTGAACAGAACTCCCACTCACCTGACAAAGGAGCAGCGCTCCGAAAGCTTGTGGCTTTTGCTACCAAATAAACCTGTTGGACTTTAACCTGGTGTTGTGAGACTTCTTACTGTGTTTACTCCAGTCCAACGCCGGCATCTCCACATCATGACTGCTTTGAAAGAGCCAGCACAGTTCCAATGGGATGAATGGCCATTTTCTATTGTACTTTCTATGATTCTAATGGTGCTGAGATCCAGCTGCCAAAATGCTTGATTGATAGTTTGTTCTCTCCGTGAGCACCACACCAGGTGGTGCATTAACCAACTAAAGTGTCAGGGGAGCTTAAAGATCCATATTGATCTGACCTCTCCCACAGTGCTAGGCCTGCTATTTGGGAATTGGAACTCAGAATATTGAAGCACCATACTGTCCCAGTTATATATTTTTTATAACTAAATTTGACTATGTTGATTGGAAATACTGTGGGGAAATCCAAACCCAGCAATTCTTCCAGTTTGTAACATTTCTTTTTATCAATGGATCACAGGAGAGTGTATTTCACGGCACACTGCGTTTGTGTCATCAGTTGCTCTAGCCTGATCCCACAGCTGTGATAAAGACACTGGGGACTGCAGAGCAAGCAAGGCCAAATGGCGTCTCTTCTCGTGATGAGTCAGAGCTGGAAAATTCCACTCATCCACTAGACAGGGGTGAGTTACTTCCCAGCCTTGATATATTGGGAAAAAAAACAAAGCAACTCATAAGCTTGTGATTAACACTCTTGCTTTTATTCCTCTTTGTCACTGATTTAGTGTTTCTATTTAGAATCATAGAAGGATATAGCACAATAGTAGTCCATTTTCCCATCATGTCTCTTTGGTAGAGATCCACAGTCTCATTCCCTGCTCTTTCTCCGTTACCCTGCAAGTTACTTTCTCTCAAGTATTTATCAAATCTCCTTTAGTAAGTTCTTGATCTTCCACCACCATCCTGTCAGCAATGTATTCTAGGCCATAACTCGCTGTGTAACTTTTCCCCACGCCTTACCTATGGTTCTTTTGCCATTCTTTAAATTTGTCTCCTCTGATAACCAATCCTTCCACCACTGGCGGTACTTCCTCTTTATTTAATCTGTCAAAACAATTTCTTTCTGCATCTGAGCTTTGGTTTCCCACTCGCTTTTTTCTCCCTCGCAGACTAGGTCTCTCTTTAATGCAGGTATATTGTTTTTTGAAATAATTTTGCCCAGTTATTTTACAGCGTTTTATTTTCACTATCAGCTTGATTTTTCTTTGTGACAGGGGTTTATACTGTTGGAATCTTGGAAAGGCTTGATCTTTAGATGAGGGATTGCACTGAAATGTCTTTGTACCAGGGATGTGCTAGGACAGGATGTGCTGGGATAGCCAGTGACATACATGCCGCAAAGTATTATACAGAACTACAACACCGAAACAGGCCATTGAACCCAACCCGTGCTGGTGATTATGCTACAGACAAGCCCCTTCCCACCCTTGTTCATGTAACTCTATCAATATATTCTATTTCTTTTAGCTTCCCTTTAGTTACATTCATGTGTTAGCAAGTTTACCTTGTCACCACTCTCTAGATAAAGATGCTTCTCATGAATTTTCTATTGGATTTATTAGTGACTGGCCTTCTATTCATGGTCCCTAGTTCTGGCCTTGTCCACAAGTGGAAACACGCTCCCTATATACACTCTTTAAAATAAACTCCCAATCTTGAAGACCTTTTTCGGGTCATGTCTTGGTCTTCTCTCTTTCACAGAAGAAAGTCCCAGCCCATTCACCCTTAGAATAGGGAGAATGTAGGAAATTCTGAATCATTAAGTAAAGTTTACTCCCAACAAATAGTGAACAATCTACCCAGTCTTTCTCTTTCTGATTTTTATTCATCTACCCACCTGACTTATTCCTGGTTTAAGCAGAAGTGCATCCACTGTAAGTTTCTCTGGAATCCATTTTGTACTAATCATTTCAATGGCTTTTCAAGGAAGAGTTGGATCTAATGAAAGCTTGACTGCTTTGCTGCAATGATTCACCAGAATGCATCATTTTTGGATTGGCTGCATGTCAAAACACAGAGCTGGCCTCAGATAAAGGGAGACTTATGACGCATGTGGAGCAGCAAGAAAAAGTGGGTGGGCTCCACAGACAAATTCCCCTATTTTGATATGGCAGCCTCTCTTCAATGTCCTCCTTATGATTTTCTCCAAATTAACTGGGCCACTGCTGCATTTTGTAGCACAATAAATGGAAAGCACACATTGGAATAGTGTGTGTATATTTGGCAGCCCAATACGGAATGGACATTAAAGTCTTTAAGAGCGTACAATGAAGATTCACCGGAATGATAACCAGGATATTGTTATGAAAGGAGCCATGAGATACTGGGACTGCTTCCACTGGCAGGAAGGGCAACAAACCAGAGGACAAAGATTTAAGATCATTCGCAAAAGAATTGGGAGGGGATGATCACTTTTTACAAAGATTGTTATGATCTGCAGTGCACTGTCTGAAAGTATGGTGGAAATATTAAATAGTAACTTTCAAAAGGGCATTGGATGCCTATATTAACAGGCTAAAGGGAAAGAGCAGGGATGTGACTATTTGAATAACTCTTTCGCACATGGAGAGGATATGATGAGTGTGATGAGAATTTGTAACTCGATTGTGTGACTAGCATAGATGTATTTAAGGCAAAATTAGATAAACATGTCCTGTTTCTATGCTATACATTCTCTGAATTCCACTGGAGCAAAGAAGACCAAGGGAATATTTGATATAAGTTTCTAAAATTAGGAAACATTTTTAATATGATGAATGAGTAAAGATTATTTGCTCTGGCTGGAGTGTAAGCAATAAGGGGCTTTCAGTCAGTGTGAGGAGGGGCTGGAGAGAATTCATTAGAGTTGTTGGAGCATGTAATGCTTTGCCAGACACCATTACCTCCTGGAGACCAGCAAGGAGCTATCCCTGCTTCCCCGTTCTGTTTCTTATCTACATGCTGTCCCTTCGCAGCATGATCTGAAGAAACAGCATTGGGTTCCATACATTCGCCGATGTCAACCAACTATTCCTCACCAGCATACCGCTGTCTCCCTGCACTTGATGGGGTATTCTGCAGCACGCTTTGCATCAGTGGCGCACCATTGGCTGTCAGCGGGAGCTTTTCATCTGGAGGACTGGATTATCTCATTGTCGGGAACGGCAGGAAAATCTTGCCCACTGTCTCCAATCGTCACGCTACTTTTCTAAGTAAGATGAGTAGAAATTTCTTCCAACTAAGTAGTAGGAAGACTAAGCTATTGTCTTTGGTCTCCGCTGCAAACTGTGTTCCAGAGTCACTGACTCCATCCTTCCCTGTGAGTTTCTGATTTCATATCCTCTCCATTATCAAGACTACCTACTTCTACCCCCATACCTTCCTCATTTCTCTACACTCCTCCAATTCTGACCTCTTACTTGATTTTCATTGCTCCATTATTGGCAGCCTCAGCTGCCTAGGACCGTAGCTCTGTAATTTACTCTCTAAACCTTTCCACCCACTGCCTCTCTTTCCTTTTCTAAGATGCTCCTTAAAGCCTCACTCCACCTGTCCTAATGTCACATTGTGGCTTGGTATCAAATTTTGTTTGATAATGCTCCTGTGAACCACCTTTATTGTCAGTCACTTGGTACAGAATTTGAATATTGCTGAAAAGAGAGACTTGTTGCTGAAGTTTTATGTCTTGCACTCATCAGAACAAATGCAAAAATGGCAAATTTCAAATGATCACAGTTTATACTACAGGAGAACAGGGTGCTGATTGGTTGGGAATTGTCTCTGGCCAAGGTGTGGTCATGGAGAAAACAACTGGGAAAATATGGGCTCCTCAAGCTCCCTGGTAATTCAGAAAAAGACACGAGATTTGAACATATTCCTCTTGTTTGCAGCGAAGAAGTTCCTGCATGTGAATGTATGTCGCGATGCTAGGTACATATGCCATATGTCCTAACGATTGGCTGATAAAATCAAACAGTATGTTCCTTTGGTTGATTGTAATAAGCAGAGTACAAATTGTACTCAACCAGCTCACGCTTGCAAGACCCAAAACAAACGTCTACTGCTACATGTGATTCCACATTACACAGCACTTGCTGAACAATCCCGAGTGTGCTAATAGCTACACTAACAATCAAGATAATCAGTCAAGCTCCTAACATTCATTTACCCTCTCTAAAATTGACTTAACAAATGACTGCCTTTACTCTGCTGTTGTATGCTACATTGTGGCTATATGCAGTTTCTTTTCACACATCAAGGGATCTCGGTTTGAATTAATTTGTCGGTGTAAATGCCAGATAATGCAGTCAAATGAAGTCTAACTTCTTGTGGTTGAATTATGACAGTCAGATGGAAGATTCCAAAATAAAGGATTCTGGAAAACATTTTGCCACGTTCACTCTGTTTAAGCGTGCAATTATACCAAACCAACTTTGTCCCAATGGATTAGACAGTGGTGGAACCTTGTGGTACCAGTTGACATTCTGGCCAGGATGCAGCTGTGAGCAACATAGAATATGAGACCAGAAGATCAGTTAATTGGCCCATGTAGGAGATGGTGGCTTCTCCACAGGCAATCATTTCTGTATCTTTAGTATAGATCCTGATTTTTCTGAAATATAATCCACTATGGATGTGGACTGAAGGAGGCTTGAAGAAAGCCAGAGAAGCAGCAAGATGATGCACTGGCCCTACTAAGACTATGGTGAAAATGAGCAAAAGATCCATTATAGAAAAATCTTTGGAGATGTTTAAAGAATGTGCAGAAAGTTATTGCTCCCTTCCAAGACTAGTTTTATTTTCTACCATGACTTGAAAAGTGTGTAGCAAGTTTAGGGTTTTAAAGTATGTATTATATTGAGTTGCTTTGCAAATTGTATATTTTGCATTGCAATAAATGTTACCTATCACTTCACATGGTATTTCATGTGTTCCTGGAATCAGTCATTAAGGAGATGAATGAGTATTTGGACAGACCAAGCTCAATTCACCATTGTCGGCATGGTTTATGAAGGGTAAGTCATGTGTGACAAACTTGCTCGAGTTCTTTGAGGACATAGCCAGCAAGGTAGATAGTGGAGAATCCGTGGATGTGGTATATCTAGACTTCCAGACGGTGTTTGACAAGATGACGCATAAAAGACTGATCCAGAAGGTGAGATTCATGGGATTGGAGGTAGAGTACGGGATTGGATGGGGGATTGGCTGACTGACAGAAAGCAGAGGGTCGGGATAAATGGGTCTTTCTTTGGTTGACGAAATTTAGCTAGCGGGGCGTCGCTCGGATCAGTCCTCTGACCTCAACCGTTTATAGTCTATATAAGTGATCTGCAAGCAAGGACAGAGTGTAACGTAGCAAGATTTCTGGATAATACTAAAATAGGTGGGAAAGCAGGCAGTGAAGAGGATATAAAGATTTTACAGGCAGATATAGATAGGCTAGAAGCATGGGCCAAAGTTTGGCAGATGGAGTTTAATGTGGATAAGTGTGAAGTTGTCCATTTTAGCTGAAAAAATAGAAAAGGAAATTATCACCTAAATGGAAAGCAGATTGAAAAAGTATCCGGGTAGAGGGATCTGGTTGTCTTTGTTCACGGATCACAGAAAGTTGGTATGTAGGTGCAGCAAGTAATAAAAGAAAAGCATATGGGATGTTGGCATTTATTGCAAAGGGACTGGAGTGTAAAAGTAGAGAAGTGTTGTTGCATTTGTATAGGGTATTGGTGAGACTACATCTGAAGTATTGTGTCCAGTTCTAGTCTCATTTGAAGAAGAATGTGGTGACGTTAGGCAGTTCAGAGGAGGTTCACCAGATTGATTCCGGGAATGAAAGGGTTGACGAATGAGGAGAGATTGAACAGTTTGGGCTTGTACTCACTGGAGTTTAGAAGGACGAGAGGGGATCTGATCGAGGTATATAAAATTTAAAAGGGATTGATAAAGTAAATGTAGACCAAATGTTTCCTCTTATGGGGCAATCTTCGAACAAGAGATCGCAGGTATAGGTTGAGAGGCGGTAGATTTAAAACTGAGAGGAGGAGGAACTACTTCTCGCAGAGGGTGGTGAATTTGTGGAACTCGCTGCTCCATAGCGCGGTGGAGTCTGAATCATTGGTTTCAAGAAGAAGATAGACATATTTCTAATTTTTAAAAAAAGGAATATGGGGAATAGGTGGGGAGGTGGATTTGAGACCAGGGAGAGATCAGCTATGATCTGATTGAATGGCAGAGCAGGCTTGAAGGGCTGAATTTGCCTACTGCTCCTAATTCCTATGTTCCTATTTCAATGTTA
The DNA here is from genome assembly GCF_964213995.1 of Mustelus asterias. NCBI lineage: Eukaryota > Metazoa > Chordata > Chondrichthyes > Carcharhiniformes > Triakidae > Mustelus > Mustelus asterias. Next base: position 42,606,166 of record NC_135826.1, read on the forward strand.
CAGTTTCTTGTGTTTCCTCTTGATTGAACTTTTAACTGTACCTGCCGTGAGGTGAAATTAAAGCTAATGAAGTGCATCTCAAGCAAATGGTTTGTTCAAAAGGTCATAGAATAGAGTTCATAGAATGGTTACAGCACAGGAAGCGGTCATTTGCGCTATGGTGTCCGTGCCATCATTCTGCAAGTGCAACTGCGCTAGTCCCACTCACATAGCCTAGAGCACTGATTTTGTCTCTTCAGGTACATATCCAACATCTCAAGCAAATCTGCCTTCACTACACTGCACAGGAAGTGTGTACTGGATCCTAATAATTTGCTGTGTAGAATAGTTTTTTTTCCACAGTTCGTACTTTTGTGAGTCACCTTAAATTGGGATGCTCTGGTTCTCTAGTCTGCTGCCAATGGGAACAATCTCTCTTTATCTTTTCTGGACACCTTATGATTTTGAAGACATCTATCAAACTCTTAATCTTTCCCTCTCTAAGGAGAATGACCTTAACTTATCCAACTTATCCACGTAACTAAATATGGGTGCAAGTACAAAGTGCCATCTTCAAGCATGAGTTACAACTTTTCTCTAATGAATGAGTTGCCTGGCATGGAACTAAGTCATATGTTTCCGCACAGTCCCAGTTTCAATGTGCTGTCAGTGCTTAACTAGGAAGAGCTATGGCAGGGGTAACATAGTTTGCCCCAGTGCTCTTGGGTGAAAATCCAATCTGCCAGGCCTACTGGCCCTTAGTTATTCAGTGCCGTGTGTTATTTTTAACAAGAGGGGTAGCAATGGGCTGGAGTTGTTTCAATTTCTGACCTTCAAAGCTGCACACCTTGACTGAAGCAGCTGATTCTTGTGAACCCCCAAAGAAGGTTGCTGGGGAAAATGGTTGGGGCAGAAGAGACAGCAACTAGCATAGCTCAGAGCTTATAGGGACCAAAATGTGGGTGAAAACTGAAGATATAGGGCTGGAATTATAGTGGAAATATGTCAATTGTTTCCATTTTCTCTAGCATTCTCTGAAGAAAACCTTGTTCCACCTAATCAGGCTTATTCTGTATCATGGAAACATACCGATTGTCAGTTTCTCCAGCAGATTGGCATCGTTTGAACTGCTTATGTCCATTTAATAATGATCAGATGCATTTGATTTAATTTATTACTGTCACATGTATTAACATACAGTGAAAAGTATAGTTTCTTGCGCGCTAGACAGGCAAAACATACCGTTCATGGAGAAGGAAACGAGGGAGTGCAGTTTATAGTGTTACAGTCATAGCTAGGGTGTAGAAAAAGATCAACTTAATGCAAGGAAGTCCATTCAAAAGTCTGACAGCAGCAGGGAAGAAGCTGTTCTTGAGTCGGTTGGTACGTGACCTCAGACTTTTGTATCTTTTTCCCAATGGAAGAAGGTGGGAGAGAGAATGTCTGGGGTGCGTGGGGCCCTTAATTATGCCGGCTGCTTTGCCGAGGCAGTGGGAAGTGTGGACGGAGTCAATGGATGGGAGGCTGGTTTGCGTGATGGATTGGGCTACATTCATGACCTTTTGTAGTTCCTTGCGGCTTTGGGCAGAGCAGGAGCCATACCAAGCTGTGATACAACCAGAAAGAATGCTTTCTATAGTGCATCTGTAAAAGTTGGTGAGAGTCATAGCTGTCATAGCCAAATTTCCTTAGTCTTCTGAGAAAGTAGAGGCTTTGGTGGGCTTTCTTAACTATAGTGTCGGCATGGGGGGACCAGGACAGGTTGTTGGTGATCTGGACACCTAAAAACTTGGAAGTTCTCGACCCTTTCAATTTCGTCCCCATTGATGTAGACAGGGGCATGTTTTCCTTTATGCTTCCTGTAGTCGATGACAATCTCCTTCGTTTTGTTGACATTGAGGGAGAGATTATTGTTGCCGCACCAGTTCACCAGATTCTCTATCTCATTCCTGTACTCTGCCTCACCATTGTTTGAGATCCGACCCACTACAGTGGTGTGGTCAGCAAACTTGAAAATTGAATTGGAGGGGAATCTGGCCGCACAGTCATAGGTGTACAAGGAGTATAGTAGGGGGCTGAGAACACAGCCTTGAGGGGCACCGGTGTTCAGGATGATCGTCGAGGTGTTGTTGTTGCCTATCCTTATTGATTGTGGTCTGTGAGTTAGGAAGTTCAGGATTCAGTCGTAGAGGGAGGTGCCGAGACCCAGGCCACAGAGTTTGGAGATGAGTTTCGTGGAAATAATAGTTTTGAAGGCTGAGCTGTAGTCAATAAATAGGAGTCTGACATAGGTGTCCTTGTTATCTAGATGTTCCAGGGTCGAGTGCAGAGCCAGGGAAATGGCGTCTGCTGTGGACCTGTTGCGGCGATTGGCAAACTGTAGTGGATCCAGGTAGTCCAGCATTTCTGGAACTGTCTTGTAGAAGTGCTGCTGAGATGACATCGGTGGTGTATTGTTGGTCTGGTGAAGAGGAACCCTTATTTGTGCTTGAGCTCACAAAAGAGGATGGTTACAAATTAGCTGTGATACTGTGCTAGCAACATCCAAAGAATATTGATTTTCCTGTTGGCTTGCAATCAGCTTCCTGTTGTTTGTCCCTCTGTGTGGATTCCTGGAAGAGGTTCCTGTCCGTCAGTCATAACCTAGATTGTTAGAACAGTCATAACTTGGCCTCTGATGCTACAGGTTCCCCCTCCCCTCTCTGATTTTCCATTCTGTACACAGTTCAACAATGTAGCTTTGAATTCCATGTAGTCTTTTCCAAGGTGGGACCCAGTCCAGTATAATGGAGATGATCTGCCCATCAAAATTATCTTGCCACGAGGCACTTCTTGTTTCAGTGTTAAGCATGTTTTTATCTTAAACTGACACCTGGACATTATTGCCTAGTGTGCTGCGAAGCAACCACTGCTGCTGCTTCAGGTTCCAGCTGCATTTTAATCGGTTGGTTCTCTGGAATGTGAATGATGGCAGCAAGACTGCATTTATGACCCATCCCAAGTTCTGTCAAGTTGTGTTGGCCTCCTTGCTGCTATTCTCCTGGCGATAGGTGGTTGGCAATTCCAGGACATTAACCCAGTGACGTTGAAGGAAGTTCGTTCAGTAGTATTAACTGCTGGCCATGAAGCTTGCCAAGCAATTTGAAAAGAATCCTTCTAGATGTTGGTTATGGCATACAGGAAGGAGAAATTGATTTGCTACACCATATTGAATGGAATACAAGGCACAGGGGATCCACTTACAGGAGCACTGTCACTGCTGAACTCACTACTGCAGACACGTTATGACAGAGACAAGGGCATTAGTTGGCAAAAGGCAGCTTCAGAACTGATGCGCAAAAATAATCAATAGCTGGAACTTGTCAAATGCCGAATTAGTCTTGCTGTCTGATATGCTTAGGCACTTTGCACAGGACCTCTCTTGAATCCCTACTCTTTGAGGCTTTCATACATACATACAATCATCATACAATCCTGACAGTGTAGAAGGGGGCCATTCGGCCCATCAAGTCTGCACCGACCATAATCCCACCAAGGCCCTGTTCCCGTAACCCCACATATTTCCCCTGCTAATCCCCTGACACTAAGGGTCAATTTAGCATGTCCAATCAACCTAACCCTTTTTAAGTCAATCTTTGGACTGTGGGAGGAAACTGGAGCACCCACAGGAAACTCACAGACACGGGAGAATGTGCAGACTCCACACAGACAGTGACCTGAGGCTGGAATTGAACCTGGGTCCCTGACACTGTGAGGCAGCAATGCTAACCACTGTGTCACCCTATCATGCAAACACCTGCTAAGGCCTGACACACAACATTTAAGCTGACATGTACTGTAGCAAGTGAACATGCATAGCAACAGTTATGATCAGATTTATTCAATCAGGACACTATGGTTTAATGTAATAATACAACAATCATCAACATACCATGCCTCCATAAAGCAGTGGATTGCCTTGGCCCTGCCAGGCACTCAGCACAAAGGTGTGGTGTTCCATTCTAATGTAGTAAGGAAATCTCGAGTAATCCAGAGGTCCGGATTACTGATGAGAATCCAAATCCTGCCACAGCAACTGAGGAAATTGCATTCAATCAATTAAATACATCTGGAATAAAAAGTTAGTATCAGTTATGATAACTATGAAACAACTGGATTATTAGCTGGTTTATTGATGTTCTTCAGGAAGGAAATCTGCCTTCCTTACCTGGTCTGGCCTCCGAGCAAGCCATGCAGTTGTATTCAAGAAGGTGGCTGAAGGGTAGTTAGGACTTGGCAATAAATACTGACCTTGCCAATGACATTCATTTTTCTGGAATTAATAAAATACGTTCCAGAGCTAAACTAACAAGTTGTTTATTATTTACAGTCTATGCAGAATCGCCATCACAATTTAGCTCATTAGTATTTCTGCACTGGTTAATTTTCCCTTCATATTATTTTGAAGATACTTTTATTAAATTCAACATTAATAAATAACCCACATCACAAATTTTGTCTGGAGAAAATGTTTGAAGAAAATCCTTACAGAAAAAATCCTTGCCCTGTAATCATCATTTAACTTCTGACCAAGCTATGGATTAACATATTTTAATATTCTATTTCATTTCCATAAAACTGCCCAACTCTGCCCCTCCCTAAGTTCATCTATTAAATCACTCATCCATTCATATGTTACCTCCAGATTTGACTATTCTAATACTCTCCTGGCTGGCCACTCATCATCTATAAAATTCAGCTTATCAAATCTTGCTGCCGATATCCAAAGATACATCAAGTCCTGTTTACACATCAGCCTCTCTTGTTCATTGACCTACGTTCCAACAAACCTCAATATTTAGACTATTATCCTTGTTTTCAAATTCCTCCTTGATCTTGCCTCCCCACTCTGCCCCAGTAACCTCTAGCCCTACAGCAGCCCCCAGGATTTCTGCACTCCTCCAATCCTGACCTGTTGAGCAACATGTTTTCATTGCTCCACCATTGGCAGCTGTGTCTTCAACTGCCCCAGTCCTAATCTCTGGAATCCTCTCGCCATTCTTTCCTTAAAGTACGCTCCTACCTCTTTCCGAGCTTGTGGTCATTTGTACTTGTATGTTTGTGGCTCACTGGTAATGCTTGTGCGAAGCACCTTGGTTTGCTTAACTATGGTGAAGGGGTACAGAAGCACAAGTCTATCTTTATCTACCCTTTAGCCTTCTTTCACACCTAAAGATCTAACATCAAATTCTTATTCCTGAGCACTTTTCCAGCTTTCTGAACTTTCCACTTAATTGAATCATAGAATCTACAGCACGAAGACAGGCCCTTCGGCCCAAAGTGGTCCATCCTGACCAATATGCCCACCTAAGCTAATCCCATTTGCCTGCATTTGGCCCCTATCTCTCTAAACCTTTCCTATCCATGTATCTGTCCAAATGCCTTTTAAATGTTGTCAATGTCTCTGCCTCAACCACTTCCTCTGACAGCTCATTCCACACACTTACGACCCTCTGTGTAAAAACGTTGCTCCTCAGGTTCCCATTAATTCTTTTCCCCCTTACTTAAACCTATGCCCTCTAGTTCTCGATTCCCGAACCCTGGGAAAAAGACTGAGTGCATTCACCCTATCCATGCCTCTCATGATCCTATACACCTCTGGAAGATCACCCCTCAGTCTCCTACGCTCCAAAGAAAAAAGTCCTAGCCTGTACAATCTCTCCCTATAACTCAGTCCCTTGAGTCCTAGCAACACCCTTGTAAATCTCTTCTGCACACTCCAGTTTAATAACATCTTTCCTATAGCAAGACTACCAAAACTGAACACAATACTCCAGGTGCAACCTCACCAACGTCCTGTACAACTGCAACATAACTTTCCAACATCTATACTCAATACCCTGACTGATGAAGGCCAGCATGCCAAAAGCCTTCACTGCCCTGTGACTTCAACTTTAGAGAACTGTGCACCTGAACTCCAAGGTCCCTCTGTTCCAAGATACTCTCTAAGGTCTTACCATTCACCGTGAAAGTCCTACCTTGATTTGACTTTGCAAAATGCAACACCTCACATTTATCTGTACTGAACGCCATTTGCCATTTCTTGGCCCACTTCCCAGCTGATCAAGATCCTGCTGCAATTTTTGATAACTTTCCTCACTATCTACAATACCACCTATTTTAGTGTCATCTGCAAACTTACTGATCATGCCTTGTACATTCTCATCCAAATCGTTGATATAGCTAACAAACAGCATTGGGCCCAGCGCTGACCCCTGAGGCATGCCACTAGTCACAGGCCTCCAGTCCGACAAGCATCCTTCCACCATTACCCTCTGCTTCTTACCATCAAGCCAATCTTGTGCATTACTTTCTTGTTAGTCAATGACCTGAAGTAAATGCACTGTTGATGGAGCAGTTATTTTCTCAAAGATCTGTAGTGTTGTCTGGATTTGGGTTTACACCCAAATCTGAAGGTTAAACAGAGCAACGGATGCTGGTTGGTTTTGGCTCCCAAGTCTATTTTGATTCCTGAGTCAGTACTAGAACTCAGCAATTCAAAATCTGAAGGAGGATTGTCAAATCTTTCTCTTTCGTAGTGGCTACAGCACTATAGTACTTATAATTTAGAACACAGCATCTGGGTCAACTGCACCTTCAGGCAGAGATCTGAATGATAGTGTTGCAGCAAACAGCTGGGTGATGCAGGAGGGGATAATGTGGTGGTAGGTGGAAAAGTAACAAAGTCGGGGAAGCAGTGAATTCTCCATGAAAGAGACTGAGGGCTATATCCTGGGTACATCAGTCTGTTACATTGGTGAAGCATGCCACTAGCAGCTTGAGGAGCTGCCTTGGTGGCATCTCTGCTACTAGCTGTACTCACCGACTTTGTCAACTCCCTGTCCCAACTAAGAAGGAAGATTTTTTAAAATGTCTCTCATAGGACCAATGACTTGTGTTGGAACATTTCTACTGGTGCCAGCTAAACTCTTTTACATTGTCCTTTTTCTAATGAACCCATGTTTGATATTTCTGGTTTTGGGGGTGGGGGGGGCAGGGAACGATGGGGAGGCCATCCTAACCAAGCCAGACCAGCAGACCTAACATAGCTGAAGTTCTAAGTGCATCAACTTCTAGTGGCGATTGTTGGAAAGTGCTCAGGAGTGAGAATCTGATGTTACTCCCCCCAAGCTGACACAAGATGCCCATGGGTCCCTGAGACCATCTAAGGATTTTTAAGAAATTAAATCTACCGATTTCACTGCAAATTAAGTGGTTTGTTCACGGGGCTAATCCAGTTTGTTTGGAAGTGCTCCAGGGTTTAAATTTTTCCTTACCGACTCCTGTCTGTCACTGACCCCCAACCCTGCTGTGTCACATCCTTGTACTTTATCTGACAAGGTGGAGTTGTCTGAGCCACAGCTGTCAGTTAAGTGTTAGTGATTGCACTTACCTGTGCAGTGGACCTGGTCATGTGTTTTTCTCTTTTGCCCTTCTCCCAAGGGACTTTTCACTGAGGGGAAAAAATATTAACAGAACAAAAGATCCTCCGCTTGATATCATTCTCTGAGGGATAATGAACATGCTTTTGTTTGACTGGGAAAACAGCATGGTTTCTTCCCATCCCCCTTTCCTGAAGGTGTATGTTTCCATGGAGTGTTCTCTGGTACCTCACCAAAGTGTTCATGCTTCATAGTCCAAACTGAATATTTTCTGCTGCTCTGCAACGCACATATTCCAGAAGAGGTTCCTGGACTGATGTCTGGAATGAGATAGAAACATAGAAAAGAAACATAGAAAAAACTGCAGCACAAACAGGCCCTTCGGCCCCACAAATTGTGCCAAACATATCCCTACCTTCTCTGCCTACCTATAACACTCAATCCTATTAAGTCCCATGTACTCATCCAGGAGCCTCTTAAAAGACCCTATTGAGTTTGCCTCCACCACCACTGATGGCAGCCGATTCCACTTGCCCACCACCCTCTGTGTGAAAAACTTCCCCCTAACACTTCCCCTGTACCTACCCCCCAGCACCTTAAACCTGTGTCCTCTCGTAGCAGCCATTTCCACCCTGGGAAAAAGCCTCTGAGAGTCCACCCGATCTGAAACCCTTTTCACCTCTCATTTGCCTGTCCCAGCTATCCCTCCCCTTCCCCCACCATTTGAAAACTGGTACACGCCTTTCCCTTCTCCCACGAGTACATACTCAGCCCTTGCCACTGATTGCACCCCTTCTTGGCCACCGCTTACGGATAAACTAGATTGTTCTCAGCCTCAGTATCCTCAAGCTGAGTTTCTGACCTTGTATCTGCACCACAAAAGCTATCTATTTTCATCCATATAACGTCACTCACCTCTGCTCCCACCTCCATTCATGGAATTATAGAATTTCTACAGTGCAAAAGGAGGCCGTTCAGCCCATCGGGCCTGCACCAACTCTGATCGGGCATCTCACCCTTGCCATATCCCCGTAACCCCACATATTTACCCCACTAATCCCCCTAACCTACACAGCTTGGGACACTTAAGGGGCAATTTAGCATGGCCAATCAACCTAGCCTGCACTTCTTTGGACTGTGGGAGGAAACCGGAGCACCCAGAGGAAACCCACGCAGACAGAGGGTGATTTGATTTATTATTGTCACATGTATTAACATAGTGAAAAGTATTGTTTCTTGGCGCTATACAGACAAAGCATACCGTTCATAGAGAAGGAAACGAGAGACTGCAGAATGTAGTTTTACAGTCATAGCTAGAGTGCAGAGAAAGATCAACTTAATGCAAGGTAGGTCCATTCAAAAGTCTGACAGCAGCAGGGAAGAAGCTGTTCTTGAGTTGATTGGTACGTGACCTCAGACTTTTGTATCTTTTTCCCAACAAAAGGTGAAAGATAGAATGTCTGGCGTGCATGGGTTCCTTAATTATGCTGGCTGCTTTGTCGAAGCAGCGGGAAGTGTAGACAGTGTCAATGGATGGGAGGTTGGTTGGCGTGATGGATTGGGCTACAATGTGCAAATTCCACAGATACCCAAGGCTGGAATTGAACCCATGTAGCACTGTGCCACCCTTATGTACTGAAACCCTCATTTAGACTTCTGTTACCTCTATTTCAATGCTCTCTGAGCTGGCTTCCAACATCCCATGACCTTTTGCTCATCCAAAGCCCGCTCCCTGTTCTCTACCTGTTCTTGCACCAAATCCTTCCTGCTTATCTGTCACCTCTGGCCTTGCTGATGTTGCCATGTTGCCTCCTTTTCACGGGAACACATCAAATTTTAAATTTTTAATCGTAAGTTTAGGTTCCTTAGTATCCTTGCACTTTATCTCTGCGCCTCCCTGCAGCCACTGCTTTCCTGCCGCCATACTCTCTGTTCCTTCAACTCCATTTATTGTGCATTGCACTCCCACACTGTTGCAGCAGATTCTCTGGCGCATTCCCCTTTTCTGCTCCTCCATTTATTTTTGGGACCTAGATTTTGACCAAGCTTTTAGATGGCCATCTCTTTTACCTCCCTTAGTCATGCTTCCGAGAAGTGCTTTGAAATGTTTTGCCATGTTGAGAATGTTTTGTCAGTGCAACCCAGAAAGTGGCAAGAAGTTGGGACGTGCTGCCACATTTTAAGGGGAAGCAAGATGGGGAATAGTGTGGGGAGAGGTGGCTGTTGTGGAGCACGCACGAGTTGGGCTGTTTATGTGCAAGTTGCTGCTCTGCACTTTTCTTCTTCGAGTGGTGCGGACTGTCCCTTTAAGAGAACTCGTTTGGGGAGGGGAGGAGAAGGAGGAGGGAACCCGCGCGTGCGCATTGCGCGGCGGTCCACCTCGAGTACCGGGGACTCCTTCCTCTCGCTGTGACCGCGGCTCCAAGCCCGGGGGGGAGGAAGGAGGGGGTTAGAGGGGGAGAGAGTGGGGACGGGCTGGCTGGGGGCTGTGTGCTGAGTGGGGGAAGCGTCTCCAAGCCTGGCCAGAGCGCCACATTGGGCCGCCGGTAGGTGCGGTTTGTTACATTTAGTGACTTGTGGTGTGGTTTAAAGGGAACACCCCCTTTTCCCTCTCTCTCTCTCCCCCCTCCTTTTCTTTCCCTTCTCCAGCTCCTGCCACTGGGGAGTTTGTGCTGCGGGAAAGCCCATTTGCAGAGTCTTCGAAAAGAAAATGCTCCAGCACTCGCCCTTCGCAGGTTCCCCTGGAAGGTTTTGGGGAGAGCCTGGAGTGGGTGGGGGGTGGGAGGGCGAGGGACTTGTATGTTGGGGACTTTTTCTTTTCTTCTTTTCCCCCCCTCCCTCCTTGAGCCCCAGTCGTAGCACTTAACCCGGCTGGCAGCCAGACCTCGTCAGTGTCAAAATAAGAGTCTCTGTCTGTCTCACCCACTCTATCAAACATGCTCTGGTTTATTGAGACTGGGTGCTGTTCCAGGACTCAGTGTAATTGGCACTGTTTCTTTCTGTGGACCATTGTATATCTTTTTTAAAAAGGTTTTATTGATGGCCAGCATAGCGCCTCTGTTGCTATTAATGCCTTAATTGTCCCAATTTCTCCCCACACACCCCCTCCTCCCCCAACCCCCGGATTTCCCTCCTTTTTCTTCTCCTGAGGCTTACTGACGTGTACCAGCACACCATATCCTCATTCAAGTGCCCAACAACCTCTTCTTGCATGTTGCTTTAGTGACTGATCTTTATGCCTCATAATTAGTGCTAGCAGGCTGTTTAACCTGATGCACATTCTGAATATCAGAAATACTGGCTGTTTTTTCATCCCCTTTCTCCTCTGCTTCCTCCTCTCTTCCACTCTGGGCAAAAGAATCCAGAGGCGACTGAGGCCTTTATGAATGTTCCACTGCTCTGATAGCGATCAGTTCACAGAGTGACGATCAAACCCGTGATTGCTCCTGGTATATATGATATGTTTTGTTGGAGTTTAATCTTAGTATGGTTGTCCTTTGCTCTCACTTATAAAAGATGAAAAAAACAAACTAATACTTATCCTGTCTCTTATGTGAAATGGTTAAAAGTAGATACTGCCGATCTGGAAGCTTGTGATAGCTCCAAGATAAACTGTTTACAGTTAGTTATTACGAAGTGATTTGAGCTTTCTGTACCGGTTCTTTTAAGGCATTCCTTTTATCTTCATTTCCTTCCTCTAGACTTTCCCATTGCCCACAACTAGCGGTGAGTGGATGCTTAGGTAAATGACCTGGTCTTTCTGCAGTGTAACAAGAATAGCTCTTCCCTTGAAGCAGCGTGCTTGCTGTTTTCCATTTTTCTCTCGCAACTAGCTTTGCTCCCAGAAAACTATACACGTTGTCCTATATCACTGTTTGAAGGTAGTACTTGTCAAGTGTTTGCCGAGGCTTCACATTAAATGAGGGCAGTTTGCATAAACTAGCCTTGTATTCCCTTGAATATTGCAGATTAAGGGGGGGATCTGATTGACATATTTAAGTTGATCAAAGGAGTTGATAGGGTCGATGGAAGCTATTTGCTCTGCTGAAGGGAGTCCAGAACAAGGGGGTGCAAACCTTATAATTAGAGGCAGGCCAGTCAGGGTGATGTTAGGAAACTTTTATTCAGATAAAGGAGAGTCTGATAATTTCTGAGAGTCTGATTTATTCAGATAAAGGAAATCTGGAACACACGAAAACTAAAATAATTTTTTGTTAGGCAAGAGTAAAATGTCACGGAGCCCAGGTGAGTAGACGGAGTCTTGTGATAGATATGAGCATTGATCTAACTGAGTGGCAGAACAGGTTGAGGGACTGAATTCACATGTAGAAGAAAGAAAACTTGCATGTTTAGAACACCTTTCACGATTTACTGCTGGATAAGTAAGATACAACCCATGGAATGACTCCAGTGACAATCTATCAGCATGGTAACAAGAATGAAAGGGTTGTGAAGATCAAATGAAAATATTACAGCTTGGAAAAAGGTAGCTGAAGTTTTCAAAATTGGTAAAAGCTTTGAGAATTTGACTGACATTTACTAAAGGGTGGAGAATTGGCTCAGGGCATAGACAAGAATGAAAGGGATGATGGTTATTTCTGATAAATGGCTACTGAGGTAGAGGCTGTCACATCACTTGTAAAGGAAGAATAGTCAAGACAAAAGGACAACAGAATTGAGATCGATGTAGATGGCTTCAATTGCCAGCACCAGCACTGATTTTATGGGCTGAATGTCCTCTTTTTGCTCAGAGGGCGATGTGAAAGTGAAAAGGTTTTGATTTGAGTTACGTTCATGTGCTTGTAGGCCAGAATTTGTGGTCCACAAGCAAGCGGAGAGTAAATCTTTTCATTTAACGATTGTGGGGATAGAATTTGTCTTGGGGCAGTGACACAAATCAGGAAGTTTCAGATTAGCTGACCATTACATGCAGCTTCAGGGAATCAGATTTGTTGGAGTCAATGGCATTGAATGTCAGGTGCTGAGTAGGATGGACAGCTGATTTGATACCAGCTGTATCGTGCCATCACTCATGTCAAATTTCTATCCTGCAATGTCTGCAACATTAAATTGATTAAAAATTGCAGTGGTTTTATAACATTGCAGGCTTGATTTCACTTGTCTTATGGCACTTATAGGTCTTTGCCATATAATTTTGAACTTTTATAACATCAGTTATAACAATTTTGGGTTCAATATTTAAAAATAATGTAAATGTTTTGGCCAAGAATGACGGCAACGTTTCCTGAGGCACGCGACTGGTCATAACTTCTAGGTCAGGTACAATGGGGATAGTGGTTCTCGTTATCTCTCCTCCCAATCCCCAAATATATGTCTCCATTTAGGCTGTGGGAGGAATATATTGTTGAAGGTGAAACACTGAGTGCCTGGCAGTTCTCTCTTTTTCCTTTGCTCCCGACCTCAGCATCACCTCGGCCGAAAGAAATTTCAGAAGGATCGCAACCGGGAGAGCTTTCTTTGTAGCCTGGCTGAGATGCTCGAGTCCGTTACAAGTGAGAGTGATGCACTCAAATGTTGTCGGACTGCCCTGTGACAGTGGCACCTACCGCAGGGTTCTGTCAGCATCCACCTTCAAGCTAACTCGAAGCAGGCAGTTGTCTGCATTTCCATTGTATACATGCTGCAAGTGAGAGACACTGAGGGGTGCATTGTTGGAAAGAAACTACTGCTGCAGTTGGTGAGAGGCTTTATTTTTGTGGCTGTTGAAATTTGTTGCATCTCCTCGCACCCACCTGCAAAATTGTGTTTTCTGATGAGGGAAAAGGAAACAAAATTTACCATTTAATTTTGGAATGTGCTTTAACTTCTGAAAGCTGCTGTATTGAAATATAATGAAAGCAAGAAAATAAAATTGAATTTTAGGAGTTGAAAAGTATCAACTACTCTTAAAATTGAGAGGGGCACGAAGCCTTTTCTGATCTTTTTAAAATATCACGAGAAAAGCTACTGTGGCCCTCGAAAGGTTAAGTGCAGCCATTTTGTTTACTTTGTCAGTGACTTCATCAGTTAGCCTCTTAGTCATAGTTAGGCCAGACTAGCTTAATGAAGCTTGTAATTTTAAGGCTTTTTATTGATGTGGTGTGAAAATCATAACTGTATTTAGCATTTGTCTGGTGTGTTTTATTTACAAAATGATGAATGAGAAAAAACTAGTACCGTTTGGAGTCCTGTTCGCAGGAGAGGAGAAAAGTTCATTAGAATAAGGTCCAATTCCTTTTGTCTGTACAGCCAGAAGTAGATGTGTTAAAATACATTGCACAAGGTTTCCGTTTCATTTTGGGGTGCTGAATGGTCTATCTGATTTGATTTGATTTATTGTCACATGTATTAACATACAGTGAAAAGTATTGTTTCTTGCGCACTATACAAAGCATACCATTCATAGAGAAGGAAACGAGAGAGTGCAGAATGTAGTGTTACAGTCATATAGCTAGGGTGTAGAGAAAGATCAACTTAATGCAAGGTAGGTCCATTCAAACGTCTGACAGCAGCAGGGAAGAAGCTGTTCTTGGAAGGAGCTGGGAAACAGTAGACTGAATCCCACACTCCCACAACGTTAAAAAGTGAAATGTGGCTGAACCATGCTCATATATCTTACAAATTGCAGAAATCTTGTGATTTAACTTTACCCATGCTAATCTCTGAACCATCCAGTAGCAGCTTCAGGATGAAACTTCATTCAGGATCATGCAGTGGTTGTTTGAGATTAAGCAGTAGTTAAAACTGTCAGCATTTGAAACAGAAAGGATGGGTTGCTACTTACGAGACCATTCGTCAGAACAAAATCCATCCTTTCCAGCTGCTCGGATGCCCCTGCTACATTTAAGTGCATCGCCAGTTGATCGTCTATGGTATACAGCAATGACCTGGCTTAGTAACTCCAAACTGACTGACCTGCTTATTACCAGTATTTCTGCATTTGCACTTATTTTCTTCATCTCTAATGTGGAGATGCCGGTGCTGGACTGGGGTGGGCACAGTAAGAAGTCTCACAACACCAGGTTAAAGTCCAACAGGTTTATTTGGCTTTCAGAGCACTGATCCTTCATCAGGTGAGTGGGAGCAGCGCTCCAAAAGCTCGTGCTACCAAATAAACCTGTTGGACTTTAACCTGGTGTTGTGAGACTTCTTACTGTTTCTTCTTCTCTGCAGTGAATAAAATGACACTGTCCTGCTTGCACTTGCGCCTGTTCTCACTGACCCCTGCAGATTCCCTTTTTCCCTCAAATGTTCAAATTTCGTATCCCCCTTCTTACTTTACGCTTTGTCGGCCTCCCCGACCTGACCTCTGCAACCCCCTCCAGTCTGAAGCCCAACCCGTTGCTTTTGATTCTGGCTTCCTGTACATTCCATCTTCCCACGCTCTCCACATTGATGTTAGAGACTTCAGTTATTTCAGCCTAACTCTCAAACTCCCTGAATTTTGTTGCATTGTAGCCTTGCTCACTAGCTTCAAACCATTCCCAAAAATCTACCCCTTTTGACCGCACGCTCCTAATTCTTTCACCCACAAGCCATCTGTCTCTCTCTCTCTCCTATGGTATGGGCCTTCTATAAATGCCTTATTACTCAAGGCCACTACTCTGGGAGCTCATTAGAATAAGTTGTTTGGGAAGAGTAGATTTTGATCTGTGGAAAGGTTGGGCTAGTTATCACTACTTTGGCAATATAAAGTATTTAGTGCTCAATGTGTTTCTGAAAACCTGTCTTTTCACCGGTTTTGTCCAGTTTAAATTTAGAGCTATGACTCCAGGTGGAAAATGTAATACTATCATCTCCATAGGAAGGTTTTATATCCAAAGTATCTCAAATGATTTTGATAACCGATGTTACTAATTTTTCTCTAATCCCCTCATCTAAAGACAATGATTCGTACAGTAGGTGTGCCTGAAATGCCTTTCCTATTCTTTGGCTGTGTGAAACTCTAGTGGAAGGATTTCAGCAGACCTTATTCATGGGGTGCATTAGAGCTGAGCGTTAGGATCTGCACGTAACTCCCTCCTGGGTCAGTGGCTACTTCCTCCCTCAACTAAGAAACATTAAGGCACTTTCTCAAAAGAAAGCATTTGATGAGCTGCCTCAGTAATTGCATGTTCCAATTAAATGGCAGGATTATGGAATTAGGTTTGAGCCAGACTGGGTTATGGTAGTACTTTGGAGAGAGAAACAGTTAACATTTCAAGTCCAATGTGATTCTTTGGAACTGAAGAACATTAACTCTTTCTCTCTCAACAGATACTGCCAGACCTGCTGAGTTTTTCAGCACTTTGAGGATAGCTTCCACAGTTGCTTTTGTTACATAAGGGTAGTAAATTTCCTGTTCCTGACGGGCACGAGTACATTAGTTGAGTTTCTGGGATAATTTGGTGTGGAATAACAATGGGATTTGAACTCATTGGTCTCTGGGTCTAACATGACAACTTCTGTATCTATTGTGATTCCCAGTTACTTAGCTGAAGTTACTTAACAACTGACCAGTCTGGGGACTTTCCAGGATACTCTCCGTTGTTATCAGGCCCACCAAGCTCATCTTACTTGAATATTACACTGCCTTTAACAATATCCACAAAAACAATGATAGTTTGGAAGCAGCCGTGTGACTGAACACATGGCAATGCAGCCTCAACTGATGGCCCAGCAAAAACAGATCAGTAACAGCATGAAATAAGAATGGGGGCACCGCAAATTCTTTGAATGTGATTCCCCATGGGATGACCAAAAAGTTCACTTATTATCAACATCTCCTTTAGGAGATGTACGAGGCAAGTTTTTTTACACAGAGGGTGATGAGTGCCCGGAACTCTCTGTCGGGGGAGGTAGAAGCAGATACGATAGTGAGTTTTAAGGGACATCGGGACAAATACATGAATAGAATGGGAATAGAGGGATATGGTCCCCGGAAGGGTAGGGGGTTTTAGTTCAGTTGGGCAGCATGGTCGGTGCAGACTTGGAGGCCGAAGGGCCTGTTCCTGTGCTGTAATTTTCTTTGTTCTTTGAACGAAGATTCTCATCCTTGTAAATAAAGATTGCATTGTGTTTGGGGGTGGGAAATAGGGGAGGTAGTTTAATGAGAAAGGGTGAATACTGGCAGATCCCCTTGTGCAAAGCCCTGACAATCACTGCCAGCAAACCATGGAGGCAGAACCTGTGACCAATATCAGGCAGAAAGATTGGAAATTTACTCTGAAATTCCTAAAATAATCATGAGGAGAACATGATTATCCATGATGAATTGCTAAGGATGATTAAAAGACATTTCTCTCCTCACTCCTATCCTCTTTTGCTTCATCCTACACACCAGCCCTTCCTCACTTTCCATATTTCAATTTTCCTGTGAAGTTTCAGACCATTAAGTCAGACCCTAAAATCTCAGGCCACTCATTATCCATATCCTAGCCATGTATTTTTATGGCGTATTGCTTATACATTAGAGAATAGACTTTAATATCAACAAACATGAGATCATTGCAAAAGAGGGGGGAAAAAATCACCACTTTCCTGAAGCTCTTATTGAGAAGAGTGTTTTCTCCTTTGAGTAAATGCTTAATGATTGAGGCTCCACTTCTATTTTAACAGTACAGGATCCCAACACAATAGACTTAGATTAATGTCACTTGTCCTTGTATTTTAAAACTTTGCCTGTTGGACTGAATCATATCAAGCTTTCCTACAAGGGCATTTGACCAAGTCGGTGGATAGCTATTTCAGTAAATTGTTTCTGAAAGACCATTTACAGAACTCTTCAAGCATTTTAAAACTTCGGACAAACTTCTGCAATATCTGAGTAGGAAAGGCAAGATCTCCAATTTGACTTTTGGTCCAAAGTGATTTGGGAGTGTTTGGTTTGGCCTCTGGTTGGGGCTCCTGTAACACCTGTAATTAGCTTGTATTTTGCAAATTACCTTGTCATGGGGAGATAGTGGCACAGCGATAACGTCACTGGACTAATAATCTAGAGACCCAGGGTAGTGCTCTGGGAACCCAGGTTTGAATCCCACCAAAGCAAATCTAGAAAAATCTGGAATTAAAGCCTAATGATGACCATGATACCATTGTCGATTGTCATAAAACCCCATCTGGTTGACTAATGTCCTTTAGGGAAGGAAATCTGCTGTCCTTATCCGGTTTGGCCTACATGTGACTCCAGACCCACAACAATGTAGTTGACTCATAAACTGCCCTCAAGGGCAGTTAGGGGTGGGCAATAAATGCTGGCTCAACCAGTGACGCCCAGGTTCCACGAATGAATAAAAAAAAGCTAAAAGTGTTTTTTTTCTCTTTTCCAAACTAGGAGGGCAGTTGCTACTCTGGAAATCGAGGCCTTTTGCATGTGGAAATGGCTCTACAAGACTTGCCAGGTGAGTGAACAATGAGCATACTTCCAATTTGTTTGAGACCAGCAAGTTAGCTATATTAGTGACAGCTGACTTGTTTTGGATCCTGACAAGGGTGCAGCACCTCACTGAATTTGCTTCTTGTGGTTTATGACCTCATCTCGTTATTGTTACTCCACACTCCAAGCCAATTTCTCTAACACTCCTTTTGATTTATTTGCCTGTGCACCCCCATGATTAGGAAATTTGCCAATGTACACGCATTATCATCAGTGTACAGCAATGGAGCCCTATGTATTCGGTCCTATGGTTCACAGTCTCTCCCTGAAGGGTGGTGCCATTACTTATTTGTATCCAAATGCTACTATGCCAAGTATAGGAACTCTCCTCACAAAGGAAGCATCCCAAAGTGAAGCTACAGTCGTGGCTAGGCTTCCTATATTATGCACTAAGGATTAAGGTGGTTACACAATATCAGGAGGAAAGTATGATAGTTTTGATGCCTCTGGAGATATTCTATGGTGCAATTTCCAGTCATTGGTTTGTGAAAGGACACTATGTTCCATAATGATGTGGTGTAACAGTGAACCAAGCAAAATCCGTTGACTAGGGTTTCATTGTTTAAAAGATCATCAACAATCTCGTACAAAGCTGGCCTCTTGGCTGCCATGCTTAGCAATCCCAAACAGGCTTGCAGTTGCATTGTAGCTGGACACCAAGCTGCTTATGCAGCGTAGTTTACTGACTTTGGCTGTTCAGGGTCAGCACTAAGAAAATTCATTTGGGATAAGATATTTGACATCAGAGTTGGTGCCACAGAAGAATGTTTGAGGGGGTGTGAGGAACTGGGGAAGTGCAAATATGCAGTGAGCTCCGTGGCATAGTTCCTCTCTTTCTCACTCAAATTCTGCTTTATTTTTAACTGACATGGGATGGCTTTAAACAATCTGTTCTCTCTTCCTCCTCACTCTAAGCTATTTTTTTTGAGTAATGTACCCCCCCATGGGATTTTCAAAAATCCTATAACATGGTAATAACACATGAATGACTTTAGCATAGGAGAAATATTCTTGAATTTGCTAATCAAATGTGACCTTCATTATTCAGTTTAAGTGTTCATTAAAAGTGATTTGAGCATACATTGACAGGACCAAAAGCACAGTTAATTGCCCAGAGTGGATTGTATGAGCAGAATTGCTCTGGCTAAAAGAAATGGCCCCTGCGTGTCAAATTCCTGTGCATTTCAGCGTAAAGGGCTTGTCTCTTGTTCGTATGTAGGAGAAAGGGAAAGTGGATGGCTCCAGCTTTTCTCATCACTAAAGCTATTCCACTCCTTGAACTTTGTTCCCTCAGTGTTAATGCTGGTGGTTAACTGGACTTTGCTTCTGTGCCAAACGACGTCTTGATCCTGCTTTTTTATTATTCAAACGTGGTGTGTGCGCATTGCTGGCAAGGTGAGCATTTATTGCCCAACCCGCAATTGCCTTATGAGTAGGTGGTGGTGAGCTGCCTTTTTGAACTGTTGCAGTCCATGTGGTGTAGGTATATACGCCATGCTGTTAGGAAGGGAGTTCTGGGATTTTGACCCAGTGATAGTGAAGGAATGGTGATATGTAAGTAAGGATGTGTATCTTGGAGGGCAACTTGCAAGTCCTGGTGTTCCCAGTTGCCCTTTTTCTTCTACATAGTGGAGGTCATTGGTGGGAAAGTGCCATTGAAAAAAGCTTGAGTTGTTGGAGTACATCTTGTAGATGGTGCACACTGCTGTCAATGTGTGTAGGTGGTGGAAGCAGTGAATGTTTAAGGTGATGTGCTAATAAAACGAGCCCTGACCTATGTGGTGTCAAACCTTTTGAACTGCACTCATCGGGAAAACAGAGTGCCTCACCTGTGCCTTGTAAACGTTCAAGAGTCTTTGGTGAGTGGAGAGGGCACAGACTGCTTCAGTATATATCCCCCACCTCTGACTTTATTATATTATGGAGGGTTGTCATTGATGAAGCAGCTGAAGGTGGTTGGGGTTGGCACGTTTCTGTGAGAAACTCCTCCTGCATTGATGTCCTGGGTCTGAAATGATTGGCCTGCAACAGTTGCAACCATCTTCCTTTGTGTTGGATATGACTCTGACCAGTGGACATTGGATTTGTCCTGCATTTTGTGGAGAGGCTATAGCCGGACAATTTTCCACATTGCCAGGTAAATGCCAGTGTTGTCTTTGTGTTGGAACAGTTTAGCTAAGGTGCAGCAGAAGTCTTCAACACAACAGCTGTAATATTGTTGGGGCTCATAGCCTTTGCTGTATTGAAAGGCGAAAGGAAATCATGTTTAACCAGTTTATTGGAGCTCTTTGAAGGAGTCATGTGCTGTGGGATAAAGGGAAACTAGTGGAAGTACGGTACTTAGATTTCCAGAAGGCATTTGATAAGGTGCCACATCAAAGATTATTGTAGAAAATAAAAGCTCATAGAACCATAGAACATTACAGCACAGAAACAGGCCTTTTGGCCCTTCATTGCCTGTGCCGAACCATTTTTGTGCCTAGTCCCACTGACCTGCACCTGGACCATATCCCTCCACACCCCCCTCATCCATGTGCCTGTCCAAGTTTTTCTTAAATGTTAAAAGTGAGCCCGCATTCATCACCTCATCTGGCAGCTCATTCCAAACTCCCACCACTCTGTGTGAAGAAGCCCCCCCTAATATTCCCTTTAAACTTTTCCCCCCTCACCCTTGACCCATGTCCTCTAGTTATTTTCTCCCCTAGCCTCAGTGGAAAAAGCCTGCTTGCATTCACTCTATCTATATCCATCATAATTTTATACACCTGTATCAAATCTCCCCTCATTCTTCTACGCTCCAGGGAATAAAGTCCTAACCTATTCAACCTTTCTCTAACTCAGTTTCTCAAGTCCCGGCAACATCCTTGTAAACCTTCTCTGCACTCTTTCAACCTTATTAATATCCTTCCTGTAATTAGGTGACCAAAACTGCACGCAATACTCTAAATTCGGCCTCACCAATGTCTTATACAACCTCACCATAGCATTCCAACTCCTATGCTCAATACTTTGATTTATAAAGGCCAATGTACCAAAAGCACTCTTTACGACCCTATCTACCTGTGACGCCACTTTTAAGGAATTATGTATCTGTATTCCTAGATCCCTCTGTTCTACTGCACTCTTCAGTGTCCTACCATTTACCTTGTTGTAGGGGGTAACATATTGCCAAGAATTGAAGATTGGCTAGCTAACAGGAGATAGGGTTGGCATAAATGGGTCTTTTTCCGGTTGGCAGAGGAGTGGTGTGCCACAGGGATCAGTGCTGAGAATTCAACATTTTACAGTGACTTGGATGAAAGGACTGAAGGTATGGTTGTTTAATTTGCTGATGTCTCAAAGATAGGCAGGAAGGTATATTGTGAAGAGGTTGTAAGGAGGCTGCAAAGGAACATAGTTTGAGTGAGCAAAAATCTGGCAAATGTGAAATAGTTCATTTTGGCAGCAAGACTAAAAAAGAAGCTTCTTATCTAAATGGTTAGAGATTGCAGAGCTCTTAGATATAGAGGGACCTGGGTGTCCGAGACCGTGAATCACTGACGTCTAGTATGCAGGTGTCACAATTAATTAGGAAAGCTAATAGAATATTATCCTTATTGTGAGGGGAATTGATTGCAGATGTAAGGAGGTTATGCTTCAGTTGTACAGGGCATTGGTGAGACCAGTATTGGAGTATTGTGTACAGTATTGGTCTCCTTATTTAAGGAAAGATGTAAATATATTCACAGTTCAGAGAAGGTTTACTAGACTAATACCAGGAATGGGCGAGTTGCCTTATGAGGAAAGATTGGATAGATTAGGTTTGTATCCACTTTTGAAGAGTATATGGTGACTTGGGAACATAAGGACAGGGGTAGACCGGTCAGCCCATCGAGCCTGCTGCGCCATTTAATGCAATCATGGCTGATCGGAGGCTTCAGTGCCTTTTAGAACCACATTCCCGTAATCTTTTCATAATCCTTTGTTATTATTAGTCTGAATTTTAAATATAGACAATAATTGAATGTCCACACTCCTCTGGTGTAGAGAATTCCAAAGATTCACAACCCCCTATGTAAAGAAATTTCTCCTTGTATCAGTGATGTCCTCATTTTTTTGAAATTGTGTCCCCTGGTTCAAGACTCCCCAGTCAAGGGCAGTATCTTATCTGCATCCACCCTGTCCATTCCTTTAAGTATTTTGTAGATGCCAATGAAACTACCTCTCATTCTTCAAAACTCTAGGGACTACAGATCCAGTTTGCCTAATCTCTCTTCAAAAGGCAATCCCGCCAACCCCAGAACAAGTCTGGTGAACCTCTGTTACACTCTCCCTATGGCAATGATAATCGTTTGAGGTAAGGGGACCAAAACTGCGCGCACTATTCCAGGAAAGATCTAACCAGGCTCCTATGCAATTGAAGCAAGACCTCACTACTGTGTTCAAATCCTCTTGCGATAAAGGCTAATATTCCATTAACCTTCCGAATAGCTTGCTGTATCTGCATGCTAGCCCTTATGGACAAGGACACCCAGGTCCATTTGTATGTCTACACTTTCTAATTGACTTGATCAAAACCTTCAAGACCTTGAGGGGTATTGATAGGGTGGATGTGAAGCGGATCTTTCCTCTTGTCGGAGAATCTAGAACTAGGGGTCAGTTTTAAAACAAAGGGTCACTTATTTAAGATGGAGATGATGAGATTTTTTTTCTGAGGGCTCTGAGTCTCTGGAACTGTCTTCTCAAAAAGGCAGTGAAAACAGAGGATCTTTAAATTTTTTTAGGCAGAGTTCAATAGTTTCTTTATTAACAAGGGGTTGAAAGATTATCGGGGTAGGCAGGATTGTGGGGTTGAGGTTACAATCATGTCATCCATGATCTTATTGAATGGTGGAGTAGGCTTGAGGGGCCGAGTGGTCTATTGATGTACGCTGGCACTGATGTACTAGGTTGTACCATCATTGATAATGGGGATCTTTGGAGAGCCTCAATTTCCAGTTAGTTGCTCAATTGTTCACCACGATTCACAACTGGATGTCTTCTAACTTTAGCCATACCATTTTATGAACAAATGCATGAAAGGTTAAAGTCCGTATGTACATGTGATGTGAATATGAGCCATAAGATCACAGTACAAATGATAGCTGTTGCTTTTTAAAAAAATACTAATCAGCAATTAGTCAATTCTGAATGCCCAATTTGTCATCGGGGGCCAACATTTGAACAACACTGATTTAGAAAAATGACATGTAAAATGACTTAATTAATCTGAGCATCTATTGTGCCACTCATCCATACAGACCAGATCAAGTCAATCCACAAGCTGTGCTGAGTTGACTGATCACAACCCTACCCTGATTCTCTGTTCCTTTCCAGCTCGAGAAAAGAGTAAAGTTAGCATTTACATTTGCTGGGTTGTTATAACTAGTATGGTTAAAAAGGCTGCCATCCCTGGCTAACTTGAGCTTGCCTGAAATATGGGCTTTCTTTTTTACAGAATGCTGACCCTACTGCCTGTGGAACCAACCCCCCTACTTGATACTGTCCTACCTTGTGTATATGTGTACACGTGCAAGTATGGGTTGCTGGTTAACAGTAATGAATGAGGTATCTGCCTAATTTATTTTTCCTCCCTCTAGCCTCATTCCCTGTCCCTTCTGTGGTTAATTATTCCAACCCTCCTGCTGCCCCAGGGGATAGATTAATTTACTCAGTGGAGTGAGTGCTGAACCTGTACCTCATGACCTGAATGACTCTGTCAGAAAGACCATCCCTTTCCACCTCGGATGCATTGCCGTACTTGCACCTGTCTCAGCACAACTCATGCTGAAATACTCATCCTAGAATCATAGAAACCCTACAGTGCAGAAGGAGGCCATTCGGCCCATCGAGTCTGCACCGACCACAATCCCACCCAGGCCCTACCCCCACATATTTACCCGCTAATCCCTCTAACCTACACATCCCAGGACTCTAAGGGGCAATTTTTAATCTGGCCAATCAACCTAACCCGCACATCTTTGGACTGTGGGAGGAAACCGGAGCACCCGGAGGAAACCCACGCAGACATGAGGAGAATGTGCAAACTCCACACAGACAGTGACCCGAGCCGGGAATTGAACCCGGGACCCTGGAGCTGTGAAGCAGCAGTGCTAACAACTCTGCTACCGTGCCTTTGTTACCTCGAGACCTGATTATCCCAGTGCTCCACTGACCAAACTCCCACTCTATGCCCTCTGAAAGCTTCAGAACATCTAAAACTGCTGCCCACATCCTACGTTCCATTTACCCATCACACCTGTGCCCGCTAACCAATGTTATTTCTCTGTCTGACACTATCTCAATTCTTAAAATTCTCAGTCCTCCATGGCCCAGCCCTTCCCTATCTCTGTAATCTCTCCCAGCTGTACAATCCTCGAAGATCTCAGCATTGCTCCAATTCTGGTGTCTTAAGCATCTTGATTTTTAATCACTGCACTAACAGTGATCTTGCCTTCAGTTGTCTTGGGCCTAAGCTCTGGAATGTCCTGCCTTTCCTCTTTGCCTCTCTCCCTTTAAGCTCCTCTTTAAAACTTACCACTTTGGCCAAGTTTTTGGGCACTGGTCCGAATATCTCCTTATGGCTCTGTGCTGAATTTTGTCTGATAATCCTGTAAAATGCCTTGGGATGTTTACTTTGTTAAAGGCTGGATATAAATGCACGTTGTTGCTGTTAGACATTCAGATCTGTGTAAATACCTGACTGGATTCTGTGGTGTCGTTCCAATAAGCAAACAGAGCATCTTACTCACTTGTATCTACTTGAGTGATGATATAACACAGGGATGTTATTGTCTGGACCACATTTATTTATGCACTCTACCTTCAGAGACTTAGATCGAGATATGGAGACTTGGCTTGACTTAGCTTTGCTTTTTTACATGGTAGGGCATATGAACAAATCAATAATTTGGTTTAGTTATGCTTAATTTCATTGTTTAAATTGTCCTCCTGTTTTCACATAAAGATAATGGACATGCTATGCCAGCCCAAATTCAGTGGATTACTTGGTTTGAACTAACTGCTCTGCATTCTGTTTTTATGGGGCTCTCCCTCCCCTCAGCGGCTTCTCTTGAATAAGCAAACCTGCCTTTTAGGTGTTAACTGCTTAATTTCCAACTGTTCAGTCAGGAAAAGATCAAACACAGCAGCACAATTATAAAGACAAGCTGCATATTATTTACAATGAAATAAGGAAACAATCTTATCTACCAATTTAATCAGACTCCTCTTTTAAATTGGCAAATGATATTATGCTTCCAACAAACATTTAAAAGATTCTGAACATTGACGGTAACTAAATGCACATTGCTGTTATCAAACTATTAGGAAAACCTAGAACTGGAATTCCAAAGAAAATAATGAGCAAACAGGAACTGGTAATTTGGTAGCGCCAAATTTGGGGTTTAGAAGTCCCAATATGCTGAGGGAGCTGGAAAGAGTTCCATAGCTTTAAGGTCCTAGAAAAATGAGTTGCTGAAGAGGATGGTGTCATGTGTTTTGATTTTATCACCAATGAGATACAAGGTGGTGGCAGAATGGGAAAAATCTTCTAACCACATTTTTTAACCCCACCCCACGTTTGCTTATTAGGATCAGCATGAATGTTGAAAGGATTTAACACCTTTTGAGCCCCATCTGACTTTATAGTTCAAATAGGATCACAATGTCGTACCATGTCTCCCATGTTCAGCTGTTTCAGACCTCAGGATTATTCCTCCTTTTAAAAACCTAACTCACTTTATTTTTGTGCCTGCAATGAAGCATTGGGGGTTCAGAAGAACTGTATAATCTCTGAATCAATGGTCTACATGCCCAAACAACCTTGCTTCTATTGTCCTAGTGGGATCTGTATACATAGTGTAAATATTTTGGTTCATTTTTTTGATCAACTGCTCTGCGTCAAAACCAAATATCGAAGAACCACACCTGCTACTGAACTGATGGCAATTTACATTTCTTAATTTCACATTTTCCTCGGCCAATAGGACTTGGGTCATTTTACGATTTGGATTCTGGAAAACACCTGCTCAGGATATGGAAAACACCACAATGTAATCTGTCCTAGAACTTGGCTTGAGTGCTATTACCCCTGCGAATGAAGGATATGCTGCACTGCTTATCTGTTTGTCCCTCCCCCCAATCTTTAATATTGAGTATACTTGACTTTACTTGGATTTTTCCTGTCTTGGAAGGTTGTCAAATCTCGAGTATCTAATCTGAGCATTCCAGGTTGCAATTCTGGAATGAAATTCTGGAGAAAACTTAAGTAGCAAAGGTTGTAAATTATCAGTAACAGATGAGCACAAGTAGGTAAAATGTCTGTGTGAACGCTTCCCCAGTGTTTAATTTTGAGTTATCCAAGCAAGGGATAGCAGTCTTGCCTTATCCTCCAATGAAGTACATTTAGCCAGAAGGACATCATTACACACTGGAAAATGGCCTGGTTTCAAATGAACAATTGGAGAGACAGAGGATGAATTCTGAGCAGCATTATATTGATGAGAACAGGCACCATCTGGTCTCAGACTGGTGCTGCATGGCACAAATGGCTCCTCCTCAAGGAGGCTTGATGCCACCAGGTATTCTGCATGTGTACACCAGAGGTGCAAGTGGTCAACAATACTAGTAAGTATGTTATGCTGAGTCCTGTTCCAATGGGCAGAAGGATAGATCACATCTTTATTTGAACCAGCTTGATATGTCTGTTCATAGACACAAGTGCTGCTGAATGTTACATTTAGTGTAGGGGAAATTTTAAACATTTGATCATTGAAGTTTGGGTCAAACAGGTGTAATGTCTCCTCTCAGTTGTGCACCGTGCAGTCCTTGTGTTTCCTGCGCACTCTCCCCCACACTGCTTACTTTTGCATCCACCCCCACACACACATACACATATCCACCCTTGCGTTGTCCTCTGCCCCCCATTTTTCCTACCACCACCTCCACTTGTCCCTCCATGTCATCTTTCTATTCCACTCTCCCAGCATCTCCCATGGTGTCCATCTTCTACCTGGATTGTGCGCTAGCTGCACTACATGTGCTATGGTGGCATTTATAGTCCTTCTGCTAGGCAAAAGGAAAAGCACAACTCGGAGTCAAGATTCTCTAAAATGGAAAGAAAAATCTATTGCCAAACACTTTATACTCAATCAGTGAAAGAGCACTCTCTGAATAAGGAGAGGAACATGGATTACCATGTTGAAGGTACAGGAAATATCTCAAATTTGCCCACAAAAGGTAGCAATGCACCTTGAAAGTTTGAACACACTCGCTAACAAATGCCAGACCAACCCCAATGCAATGAGTAAAACTTGAGTAGAATATACAGCCAGGAGAGAATAAGGATCTGGGGAATGGTAGCAGACTAATATTTTGGAATGTCACCCTGCCACCAGACAAGCTTTGGGACTGCTTTGTGTGGATGTCTGCGCAGAGGTGGGGTGTGGTGTGTATGTGGGGGCTGATTGGATGAGTGGGGGTTGCATGCCAGGAATAGTGCGCACGCACGCTTGGGGGTTGTGTGCGAGTTATTTGTGCAAGAGGGGTGTGGATGGAAGGCATGTGCACGCGTGCATGCATGAGTCCACTGTGTGTTGTCTGTGTGTGTGTCATGTGTGCAGGGGTGGAAGGGGTTAACAGCACTCGGCTTCGTCTGGAGCCAGTTCAAGCTGGTTCTCTGGAAAGTGCTTTGTGCGTCGCCTGGAATTGTGGGAAGGGTCATGTGTGGAGACCAAGTGATGTCATGAGATCAAATGTGACTCAGCCATTTATCAGATGTGTGCAGGTAACTAGACAGTGACGCTCCCACAGACCGCCTCAAAAACCACATCTCGCCAGGTTAAATGCTACTTCTGTACAAGGTTCACACTGGTGAGTTGGTTCTGACCAATTAAAGCTGATGAGCGATTTATTTAAAAACTTATGAGAAATTTTCAAGTCAGCAAACTTGGAAATGAAAGTGGTCTTTTTAAACATCTAATTACAAATGTCAGTTCTCAGTTTTAAATCTGATTTTAACATTGTTTGACTTGGGCAGCGGGCATCTTGTACTGAAGATTTACTTGCCCCCTTCCTTTTCCTTGCCACTCCGCGCCCCTGACTTTCTGGAAGTGCTGATTTGTGTTCAAGTCCATTTCCAATGCTTCAGCCAAGTGTTTGTTCTTGCTCAGATTTTGGGCAGTGAGTGTTAACACACTACCAGCCAGTCAGTCCTGTTCCCGCCTATTGGCTTCCTGCTGCAGGGTGCTTGCTGGGTAGTGACCGGGAGTGGAAAGGCTTTCCCAAGCCCAACTTTACCTGGTGACACACCCACATATATCATTGCTGCCCTTACCTTAACTGAGGTGACACATGAATGTCTATTCAAAATAATAATGCTGAAAGTGGGAAAGATTTGTGAATCGAAATGAATTTTCTGCAGGATGAAAAGATGCTGACAACCCTTTCACTTGAGAAATTGTGTTTTAAGTTTTAAAGTTCATTTATTAGTGTCACAAGTAGGCTTTCATTAACACTGCAATGAAGTTACTGTGAAAATCCCCTAGTCGCTACACTCCGACAGTGCCTGTTCGGGTACACTCGGAGAATTTAGCATGGCCAATGCACCTAACCAGCGCATCTTTCAGACTAATGGGTAGAAACTGGAGCACCCGGAGGAAACCCACGCAGACACGGGGAGATCGTGCAGACTCAGCACAGACAGTGATCCAAGCCGGGAATTGAACCCGGCAGCAATGCTAATCACTGTGCCACCATGCTGCCATTATGTAAATGTTCTGTTGCATAAATTAAAATCTGTCCTTCAATGGGGTGTCTAGCTGGGTAGGGTCTTCCTTTCCACTCGTCTGCTGTTGAGCTCTGTCTTTATCATCCTTCACTCATCCCTCCCCAGCCTGCTCAGCCTCCTTGCAACAACATATGGAGATATCCAGTTGATGCAGTACCCATTCTGTGAGACTGACCATTTTAAAATAAGAAAATCCAAAGTGTTTGTTGAATTGATGGGCTTTATTTCACTTGTTGGCAAAAGTGGATGGTGATGTTGTGGTTTCACGGTGGCTGTGTGATTTCTGCCTTTCAGTGTTGCTAATGGCCAAAACTGTCTCAAATGAAGTTTAAGTTCAGCAGCAGCCCAAATGGAGACTGAAGCTGTGCTCCATAGTGAGGGACCATGAGCGATTATTGGGTTAATGTTGTCGCCTTTGAAATGATGCGGCTCAAAGATGTAATGGTTGAGTAAAATTTACTTGAAGCTTAATTCCTTTCTTACATAAAATTTACATCAAAGAAACAGGGGGATCACCCCAATGTCTGTGATTAGCTTTGTTTATTCTCCATGCA
Organism: Mustelus asterias; assembly: GCF_964213995.1. Taxonomy (NCBI): domain Eukaryota; kingdom Metazoa; phylum Chordata; class Chondrichthyes; order Carcharhiniformes; family Triakidae; genus Mustelus; species Mustelus asterias. Next base: position 42,635,341 of record NC_135826.1, read on the forward strand.
AGCTGGCTTCAAGGCTGTTTCATGTCATCCTACCTTCATATCCTCCTGTTTCTTTCCCTTTAAAGCACTGATGTTACTTGCCTCAACCAATTTCTTTAGTTGTTCTATATTCTATATTCTTTATTCCAACCATTCTGTGGGTAAATAAATTTTTCCTGGTCTTCCCAGTGCATTTGTCAGTGATTTATCTTATTTCTGCAGGCTCTAGTTCTGGTCTTCCTCACAAGTGGAAACATCTCTACTTATGCTCTTAATTTTGAAGACTTCTGCCAGGTCATCCTGCAGCCTGGGTTGTTTAATGAAAAGAGCTCCAGCCCGTTCAACTTTCCAGTTTTAGTACTATGCTGATAAACTTCTGTTACACCTTCTCCCGTGCCTCTATATCCACTTCATTGAGTTTATTTTCCCATTCAGTTTTTTGACTTGGCCCTCTGAAGGAGTAGATGTTTGGCATGTTCTCCTGGATACTAGCTGCACTCCAGTACCCTAAATGCTATTCTTTACACAGTGAACATCAGCTGGACCCTCGTCAGACCTGCAGGGTGCTACCACTGTTCCTGCTCAGCTGGGTGAGTGTGCCACACGGAATGAACAAGCAAGTGTACATATAGCCATGCATCAATCTTAAAGGAGTTGCACAGTACAACAAATGAGATGTGTACTACAAATAGAAGTTAAAGTTTTAAAATTTAGCTATTAGTCACAAGTATGCTTACATTAACAATTAACATTGCAATGAAGTTACTGTGAAAATCCCCAAGTCGCCACTCTCCGGCGCCTGTTCTGAGGGAGAATTTAGCATGGCCAATTCACCTAATCTACACATCTTTGGACTGAGAGAGGAAACCCACGCAGACACGGAGAATGCGCAAATGCCACACAGACAGTGACCAGGTCAGGAATCGAACCCAAACCCCTGGCGCTGTGCCGCACTTAGAAGGAGCATCGGGTGCAACATTCCCATGATGAGCATCCACACACATACACCTAGTCGAATGGTGGGTGGAAAAACCTTTCCGGTTTTGCCCACCTGGAGCAGTGAGACAGCCAACAATACAAATGTAGTTATATAAACAGTTAATGCTAAAAATGCCCAGCATCTGTGGAGAGAGATCCATGGGTATTGACCTGAAAAGTTAACTTTTTTTTTCCTCATTTGCTGCCTGGCCTGCTGAATATTTCGGATACTTTGTTTTTCTTTCAGAATTCCAACATCCGCAGTATTTTGCCTTTTGTACAATTGTATGAATATATGGAATAGGAGCAGAAGTATAGGCTATTTGGCCTCTCGAGCCTGCTCTGCCATTTAATAAGATCGTGGCTGATCTGTTTGTGATTGAGTTTCAAGCTCCCATAATTTTGATTGCCTTGCCTAACAAGAATCTCTACCACTGCTTTACAGATACTCAGTGACCTTGCTTCCACTGCCTTCTGGAGAGCATTCCAAAGTTGCAATATCCTTGAGGACAAAAGATTCTCCTCATCTCTGTCCCATAAGGATGACCCCTAATAAAACCATGCCCACTAGTTCTGGACTTGCCTATAAGAGGAAATACCCTTTCCACTTTGTCAAAATCATTCAGGATCTTGTATATTTCAATTATGTCACCTCTCACTCTTGACTCCAGTGAAAACAAGTCCAGCCTTTCCAACTTATCCTCAAGACACATCCACTCCTTCCAGATATCAATTCAGTAAGCCTCCTCTGAACTGCCTCCAATGTATTTATATCCTTCCTCAAATAAGGAGACAGATATAGATTGCACCCTTCCAACCTGGCTGGTTCTGGGTGGAATATTTAGAGCTTTGTAACTCTAGGGTAGGTACTGGTGGGTATGTCTGCCTGTCACACTACAAGCATTTTAAATAATTGAGCACTAATTGACTTGAGGGTAATTTTCCTATTCCCTGTTGTTTCAAAGCATTACTTAGAATATATAGCACGGAAACAGGCCATTCGGTCCATCCTGACCATGCTGGTGTTTATACTCCATATGAGCCTCCTCCCATCTTTCCGTATCAAATTCTATCAGCATAACCGTTCTTCCTCCTGCTTATCTAACCTCCCCTTTAATGCATCTATATTATTCACTTCAGCTACTCCGTGATAGGTGGTCTATTTTCTTACTCTCTGGCTGAAGAAGTTTCTTCTGAATCTCCTATTTGTATCAGCAAGCTAAATAGCCTTTGAGATGATGCTACTTTTAAGTGGCCGGTGCTGTAACACATGAACAGTTCTGGACTCTTAGTTGCAGTCTTGTTTCAGTCTTCGTTAGAATAGCTTTCTACAAAGGTTCTGTGGGAAGTTGGAGGAGAATCAGATGTGCTTGTTACAATAACTAGAATCCAATACCATAACTGTATTTGTGATGGATGAAATGAAGCAGTAATTAGGCAGGACTGAGCTTCATTATTGTTAATCTATGCAAATCTTTGGTAATAAAAAAAAAATCCGTCAGCAAACAGAACTTTCTTATTGAAATTTGATTAGCCTTGGCCACCATTTGATGTGGATTTGAGAATTGTTACCTGGAGCAAATGAAATGGTCGCTCCCTACTTCAGGCATTTTATATATTTTTTAAAAAGTGTTTATTTTTGAATATTCTTATCCCGCTGTTGCGTAGCACGGCAATTCATGGTTGCATTGCTAAATAGCACGGAAAAGTCTTCAAACACCAGTCTGTGGTTTTTGGGATAAGGGATTACAGCTATGTCGGCTTAGAGCAGAGACGGTTGAGAAACTCCAATGAAATGCCACTGGCCTGAAACATTCACCCCATTTCTCTTTCCATAGATGCTGCAAGACCTGCTGGGTATTTCCAGCATTTTCTGTTTTTATTTCAGATTTCCAGCATCCACATTAATTTGCTTTTGGAAGGGTAAGAGGATACTTGTTTGGTAGAGGATTTTGGTCAGAGTAAATGGAAGAGCTCTTTCCAGTAGCTGCCAGTAGACAGAGGACACAGATTTAAGTTGATTGGTAAAAGAACCAGAGTTGGCACCATGAGGAAATATACTTTTTGATGCAAAGAGTGGTTAAGCTTCAGGATGATGGATATGAATTCAAGAGTAACCATCAAAAGGGAATTGAATGCATACTTGAAGGAGAAATAATTGGCAGGACATGGAGAAAGAACAGGTTGAGTGGAACTATCTGGATTGAAAGAACTGGCATATGCTCTATGGGCCCCATGTCCTTCTGTACTGTAGTATTCTGTGATAATTGGGAGCATCCTCTCTGTTTACCCTATTAAACCCTCATAATTTTCAAGACCTCTATCGGGTTGCTCATCAGCCTTCTCTTTTCTAGAGAGGGCACTCTTGATGAGTTATAATTTCAGTTCTGGTATCCATTTATTCTTTTTTTCCCCTCTGTGGTGTCTAAGTGCCCTTCTTGCAACTCTTTCTTAACCAGATCCCAAATATCTGATGTTCCAGAAGTCGCCCTATGAGCAGTTGCAGTCCCACATTGAGCACGATAGCAAGACGTTTGCGGGGAGAAATTGAGGTTTCAGTTCCACATCATGCTAGCTAGAGAAAGTAACACCCCTAAATACTTTGTGTCTTATTTTTTTCCCTCTTATATCGACAGATATCTCTGCTATGACAGACGACGTATACAGAACACGAAGTCAAAAGAGAGCATTGGAGCGGGAGGGCCTGCATAATGATGTGGATGTGAAGAAACCAAAAATGGAATGTTCCAGAGGATCTGATGGGGACAGTGAACTGGACGATGGGGACATAAGGATTAAAACAGAACCTGTTGATCGGGGTGGTGGTCGGACTCCTGGGTTGTTAAAGGGGCCGGGTGAAGTGAAAGCAACAATCAAAGTAGAAGTACAGGCTGGTGATGAACCTGTTGACATGAGCACGTCAAAGATGTGAGTATGCAGCTACAAATTGGTCTTTTCTTTTAAAGCCGGTCTGTTGTTCTTTGGAATGGAGAACTTGGTTTGCCAGTAATGTCACTAAAAAGAGAAAAGCAGAGAATTTATATCTATATCGCGGCCTTCCCGATCTCAAGACATCCCAAAGAGCTACACAGCCAGTGAAATACTTTTGAAATGGAGTCATTGTTGTAATGGGTTTGAGTTCCAGATTTCCGTTACTCTTTGTGTTAAAACACTTAACTGACACCACATTGAATCATAGAATCCCTACGGTACAGAAGGTGGCCATTCAGCCCTTTTGAGTCTACACTGACAGCAATCCCACCCAGGCCCTATCCCCGTAACTCCAAGTATTTAACCTCCTAATCCCCCTGACGCTATGGGGAAATTTAGCATGGCCAATGCACATAACCAGCACATCTTTGGACTGTGGGAGGAAACTGCAGCATCCGGAGGAAACGAGGAGAACATGCAGATTCCGCACTAGCCGAGAATCGAACCCGGTCCCTGGGCGCTGTGAGGCAGCAGTGCTAACCACTGTGTAAACAGCCTACCTCTAATTCTAAGGTTATGGTCCTCTTGTTCTGGTCATCTTCACCACAGGAAATAATGTCTCCTCTGTCCATCCTGTCAATGTAGCATCATAAACACCTCAGTTAGATCACCTTTAATCTTCTATACTTTAGGAAATGCTACCCTAGTCCATGCATGCTTCCCGCTTAATTTAACTCTAAACCCGGAGTGTTAATGTAATGCATGAAATTATTATTGAATGAGTTGCTGGGATGTGGGCTGAAAAAAGCATTAAGACATGTTTCTGGAGAAAAGGAGACTGAGAATAAGATGGCTAATTCCAACTGGTGGGCATCAAACCCTGATGGTCTTTTCAGAGTTGGTGGATTTTTCCCGTTTCCTGGAGCCATTTTATTTTTGCATTGAAACACAACATTGCAAAAGCACCTTGTGCAGAACAAGTACATCATCAGAGAATATGCCAGTGGAAGTTGTGATCAAACAGTGCTGAGGCCAGGCTGCCTCAGGACAGTGGCCTGCTCTGATCACTGACACACAAGAGACACATTCAATTATTGAGGAGTTAGAAAAAAAAAGAGTTATACCTGAGGCAATCTTGTAGAGATATACAAGATAGTGGAAAGGAAACTGTAAACCTGAAAAATTGTAATAAATAAAATTGGTTTGATTGGCCATATTAAATTGACCCTTACTGTCAGGGCGATTAGCAGGGTAAATACGTTGGGTTACAGGGATAGGGTCTGGGTGGGATTGTTGTCGATGCAGGCTCTATGGGCCGAATGGCCTCCTTTGCAGGGATTCTATGATTCTATTCTATCCTAAAATGACGGGGACAGAGTCAAAGCAGTAAAAGTTAAATTTTGAACTGTTAGGAAATTATTCCTACAAGGGATCATCAACACACAGAACAGCCTCTTGAGTAGTGGACGCAAAAAATGCCTGAGTTGTTTAAGAAACAATTGGACACTGTAGTGGGAGGAATTTCGAGGCCTTCCGGTTGAATGAATTAAGACGGGCACAGGGGCCTTGCTCAATTGTAATTATCTTGATTAGTGTTGGAGTGTCCCCATAAAGCAGATCCTTGAAATGTTACAAGTTGACAAGCACACTGATACTGATTAAGCAGCATTGCTTAAGGCCTTGAAGTCCTGGTTTATCTCTGTGACCTCAAGTCTTACCTTCTGATCTCGATCCACTGTTCTGCAGCATGGGTAATATGCTTGCAGTCGTTCATGCCTTGAGGGAAACTACATCAAATGGTGAGGGTGGTGATTTAGTGGTAATGTTACTGGACTAGTAATCCAGAGGCCCAGGCTAATGCTCTGGGAACCATGGGTTTAAATCCCATCATGGCAGCTGGTAGAATTTAAATTCAGTGAATTAATAAAATCTGGGTTTTTCAATTATTGCAAAACCCCAGCTGGTTCACTAATGTGGAAGGAAATCTGCCATCCTTACCTGGGGTCTGACCTACATATGACAGTAAGAAGTCTCACAACACCAGGTTAAAGTCCAACAGGTTTATTTGGTAGCACAAGTCACAAGCTTTCGGAGCGCTGCCCCTTCATCAGGTGAGTGGGAGTTCTGTTCACAGGCAGGGCATATAAAGACACAAACTCAATTTACAAAATAATGGTTGGAATACGAGTCTTTACAGGTAATCAAGTCTTAAAGGTACAGACAATGTGAATGGAGAGAGGGTTAAGCACCGGTTAAAGAGATGTGTATTGTCTCCAGCCAGGACAGTTAGTGAGATTTTACAAGCCCAGGCAAATCGTGGGGGTTACAGATAGTGTGACATGAACCCAAGATCCCGGTTGAGGCCATCCTCGTGTGTGGAATTTGGTTATCAGTCTCTGGTCAGCGACTCTGCGTTGTCGTGTGTCGTGAAGGCCACCTTGGAGAACGCTTACCCGAAGATCGGAGGCCAAATGCCCGTGACCGCTGAAATATTCCCCAACAGGAAGAGAACACTCTTTCCTGGTGATTGTCGAGCGGTGTTCATTCATCCGTTGTCATAGCGTCTGCATGGTCTCCCCAATGTACCATGCCTCGGGACATCCTTTCCTGCAGCGTATCAGGTAGACAATGTTGGCCGAGTTGCAAGAGTATGTACCGTGTACCTGGTGGATGGTGTTCTCACGTGAGATGATGGCATCGTGTCAATCCGGCACGTCTTGCAGAGGTTGCTGTGGCAGGGTTGTGTGGTCGCACAGTCACTGTTCTCCTGAAGGCTGGGTAGTTTGCTGCGGACAATGGTCTGTTTGAGGTTTTGTGGTTGTTTGAAGGTGAGAAGTAGGGGTGTGGGGATGGCCTTGGCGAGATGTTCGTCTTCATCGATGACATGTTGAAGGCTCCGGAGAAGATGTCGTAGCTTCTCCGCTCCAAGGCGGCCTTCATGACACACAACGACGCAGAGTTGCTGAGCAGAGACTGATAGCCAAGTTCCGCGCACATGAGGATGGCCTCAACCGGGATCTTGGGTTCATGTCACACTATCTGTAACCCCCACGACTTGCCTGGGCTTGCAAAATCTCATTAACTGTCCTGGCTGGAGACAATACACATCTCTTTAACCTGTGCTTAACCCTCTCCACTCACATTGCCTGTACCTTTAAGACTTGATTACCTGTAAAGACTCGCATTCCAACCATTATTTTGTAAATTGAGTTTGTGTCTTTATATGCCCTGTTTGTGAGCAGAACTCCCACTCCCCTGATGAAGGGGCAGCGCTCCAAAAGCGTGTGGCTTGTGCTACCAAATAAACCTGTTGGACTTTAACCTGGTGTTGAGACTTCTTACTGTGCTTACCCCACTCCAACGCCGGCATCTCCACATCATGGCTACATGTGACTCCAGACCCCTCTTAACTGACTTCTGAAATGGCCTATAGCAAGCCAATTGACCCAAGTTCCAAATTTGTGTGTCAGTGTTTCCAACCTGGAATCCTGAAATATTGGCTCGATGTTCCCTCTTCCTGGGCTCCCAAAATCAGCAGAAGCTATTTCTACCTACCCCATCTGTTCCTCAATATTTTGAAAGCTGCAATCTAAGGGATTTTCACAGTAACTTCATTAGTAACGCCTACTTATGACACACACAAATTTTTAAAAATACCCATTCTACCTTTTGAACGCCACGGGAGGCCTTTCCCCCTTGGAGCACTTCTTTTTATCTAAGGCCAGTTGTAGATAACTTTGGTACAGAATGGAAGTTTGTTGCAAACCTGTAATATATTTGAATTGAACCAACCTCCTCATCCCTGACCCTCCTGTTCCCCAGCTAACTCCTTAGCAACTGGGAATACGGAATCTCACGAGTTTCACGCCTACGTTTTGAATACATAGCCCATGTTTTCCTTATTAAAACTGCCTGATGTTCCAAAACAGTATAAAGCGGCTAATCTTTACTGAGGTCATTTGACGTACAATGTGAAGTTATCAATTGTAAATATAAATAATTCCACTTGACTAGCAGAATGGAATAAGAATAATCTGATACCTCATTTCAGAAATAAAGTATATAGATTAGTTTGATTTATGGGTGAGAGTTGCGATTAAATGCTTGTACTCCATTTAATAAATTCTATAATAGGTTATAATCTTAAACTGGATCTGACATGACGCAGACTGAAGAATTTCACCTGAAAGAGTTCTTAAAGATGAATGGAAGTTTAGAATGAATAAGTAACTTGATAAAGTGCCACACAAGAGACTTATGAGCAAACTTATTGCTCATGGAATAAAAGGGACAGCAGCAACATGGATACACAATTGGCTGAGTGACAGGAAACTGTGCAGTAGTTGATGGATGATTTCCAGATTGGAGAAAGGTTCGTAGTGGTGTTCTCCAAGATTTGGTGTTAGGACCCTTGCTCTTCCTCATGTATATTAATAACCTAGACCGTCCAAGGCACGATTTCAAAATTTGTGGATGATTCAAAATTTGTGAACCTTGAAGATTGTGTAGAACTTCAAAAGGACAGACTGGTGGAATGCACGAACAAGTAGCAGATGAAATTTAATGCAGAGAAGTGTGAAATGATTCATTTAGGTAGGAAGAATGCAGAGACACATTATAGAATAAAGGATACAATTTTAAAGAAGGTGCAGGAGCCAAGGGACTTGATTGTATATGTGCAGAAATCATTGAAGTTGGAAGGACAGGTTGAGAGCACAGTTGATAAAGCATACGGCATCTTCACCCTTCTATTAAGAGGGGCATAGAGTACAAGAGCAAAAATGTTAAACTTGTGTATAACATTGGCTTGGCTTCAACTGAAGTATTGCATCAAGTTTTGGGAGCCGCACTTTAGGGAAGATGTGAATATATCAGTGCAGAAAAGATTCAGAAGAACTTCAATTACAGAGAAGTTGGGACTGTTTCTGCTGGAGTTGAGAAGATTGGGAGGAGATGGAGATATTCAAAACGATTAGGGGTTTGTACAGAACAGATGGGACAAAATTTTAGCTTTTGGCTGAAGGATCAAAAACCAGAGGGCAAGGATTTGACACAAATTGCATAAGAAGCAATGGTGACATGAGGAAAAACTTTTTCCCTGTGTATGGTTGGGATTTGGAATGCACTGCCTGAGTGTGTGGTGGAGACGGGTTCAAGTGAGGCATTCGAAAGAGAATTGGATTGTTACCTGGAAAGCAAATATGTGGCAATGGATAAATTACTCCTCGGGAGAGCCAGAGCAGACACAATGGACCAAATGGCCTCCTGCGCTGTAAATGGAATACTCCTTGGGAAGGTTCTCAAAGTTTACGTATTTAATTAGTCATTGAATTATTTCATTTCCTCTCCGTGAATTGTATTCTTCCAATTTGAAAAATGGAGATGTTTTCCTGCCCAGTAGGGGTCTGCCAGCTCACGCTCAGCAACCCCACCCCCAGCCACTTCGGGTCTCATTCTCTCCTGGGTTGTTGCATTGTTCACAGACAGCAGTGAGCTGCCTGTGCGCACTAATTTCAGTGAGAGCTATAGATTTATATGATGGTTCTGTGGGGTTACTAAAGTTTGGCTCCTGACGAGGGAACATTGGGAGGTTCATGATCCAAAATGATGCTAATTTTAAACTTATTTTAAACCCAAGTGCTGTTTAACTTTGAGGAGTGAGCTGCATTAAAATGGCTTGCATTTCTAAAGCACAATGCATGGATCTCAGTTAAACTGAGGGAGATGTGATGGATCAATGGGGCCACTATTGTTTTGGACTTGCCGCACCACGTAATTGTGTTTTCCCCCTCCACTGAAAACCTTGGTACAGCTAACTCTGAACACTCATTACAGAAGCACGTTTTAATGCTATTAGAATGGTTTTTATTCTCAGCTGAAGGACTTTTTAAAAAAAATTGAAACAAATGTGTGTGCATGTGTGTGGTGATGTAAGTGATTTGTCTGCTGAGATTCCAACCACATTACCTTCATTAACTACTTTGATTGCCAACGTGGCAGTGACACAAAAGCTTGGAATGGTCAGTGGTATCCAACAGCTCGCACACTGAGCTACATAATAGAGCAACGCTGGTGAGTGTTCAATTGTCAGGACTCAGCCTGGGGAGAAGCCAAAAACGACAAAGGTTATCACTTTATGTTGCAGAGCTGGATTTGATCTGACATTCACAGAACTCGCACCCTTAGCCCCATGTAAGAACTGCAGGAAGAAATCTCAGTGTAAAGAATCTTTTGGTAAAGCTTTGAATCTTTCCTTTCCTCACGCCCCCATGTTCACTGTGTTTGCTCTATGCAATCTCCTTTGCCAGAGGCTTGAGCGCAGAAATCTCGGCTTGCTCCACTGTGGACGTTAAACTGAGGTTCTGTCTGCTCTTTCAGGTGAACGTGAAAGATCTGAAAAAAAGAGTTCTCATTTGTGCCCCGGGCTAATATTTGCCCCACCATCAAGATCACTAACAGCAATTACCTGGTTTCTATTCACGTGCCGTTTGTGGAAGCTTCCTGTACACAAATGGACTGCTACCTCTTTCATATTGCAGCAGAGTGACTGCACTTCAAAAGTACTTAACTGCCTCGTGTGACTTCAAAATGCTTTAGGATGTCCTGAAGTTGTGTAAAGTTCTTTATTAATGCAAGTTATTTTTGTTGGATGGTGTGACGGGATCGGTTGTGACACTTGCATTATTGAATAGGCCATCACCCCTAACTGTCTAGGTTCATACATTTTTAAAAACTGGAGCGTAGTTACTGGAGGGTAAAAGCTACTCGAGGGTGCCAGCAGCTCCCTGCCGCTCTGATTACTGTGGCAATATTTTGTGGGATCTCCCATGCACAAAGTAGTTTGCCGCATTTACCTAATCTTCCCTGTAGTGTACTTCATTTTATGTATAAAGCTTTGCGATGTTTGATGGATGGGATATGGCATTGAGTGAATAAATGTCTTTTTAGTTTTCAGACAGTTTGTTTTTAATCACCTCAACCATTTGAGTAAATACATATTACAAAGTGGAAACTCTTCACCGGGAAAGCCTTTTGAGACGGCTTTTGTCACCATGTGTGTCAGTGATACCTGTTGGTGCCCTGAGTAAAGCGGGAAAGGTCAAACCTATGAAGGTGTTTTTAATGTCATGATTTTATTAACAGCAGTTTAAAGTTTATTTATTAGTGTCACAAGTAGGCTTATATTAACACTGCAGTGAAGTTACCGCAGTGTTGAAGTAGAGCAGTTTGTGTGTGTTCTTTAATGACCATCTATTGCAGTAAAGGGAGAGAGACTACAAACCCACCACCCACGCTTCTACATAGTGGTTATTGTACAGGCCAGTGAGGGAAAGCCACTCTGGAGCAGTTCACAACAATCTGGCTGTTCGGAGTAGGGGGAAGCCATCTTTGCAACTCAAAATGAGCAGGTGACTGAAATGAAGTGTGAAAGGAGCACTCTGTAAACTCCATTGCGTCACTGTGTGAGGCTTTAGAGCGCACTGCAGCTCTTCCAGGTTCTCCCTACCCCTTCTTCCTCACTTCTCTCCCATTCTCCCAACTCTCTCGTCACTCTCCTCACATTTCCCTCTCCAAGCCTCCTATTCTCTCCTCTGTGATTAGTGTTAACCAATAGTCTAATATCCCTTTCTGTTTGGATTCATAATTTGCATTTATATGGCACCCTTACTGTGGTAAAAGGTTCCAGGACACTTCACAGAGGAATATTAAGAAACAAGAAATAAGGGGATCAGGGGTTATGGGGAAAAGGCAGGGGAATGGGGATGAAAAAAAATATCAGCCGTGATTGAATGGCGGAGCAGACTCGATAGGCTGAGTGGCCTAATTCTGCTCTTATGTCTTATGGCTTTATGGTCTTAAGACACTTGGGGCCAATGTTCAAAAAGGTCACTTTTGGAGAACATCTTAAAGGAGAAATCAGTGGCTTCAGTAGGGAAGGAGCCTTAATGGAGGTGTTGGAGAGTGAGAAGGACGTACGGAGAATTTGAAATTCATAACTCCAGTGCACCAAGCCCCTCAGTGATACACTGGATTTTGCAGGGAGTTCCTTGAGTATGCATTAAGGATGTTCACTTGTGTTTTTGATTTGATTTATTATTGTCACATGTATTAGGATAGTGAAAAATATTGTTTCTTGCGCGCTATATAGACAAAGCATACCATTCATAGAGAAGGAAACGAGAGAGTGCAGAATGTAGTGTTACAGTCAAAGCTGGGTGTAGAGAAAGATCAAGTTAATGCAATGCAAGGTGGGTCCATTAAAAAGTCTGATGGCAGCAGGGAAAAAGCTGTTCTTGAGTCGGTTGGTACGTGACCTCAGACTTTTGTATCTTTTTCCCGATGGAAGAAGGTGGGAGAGAGAATGTCCGGGGTGCGTGGGGTCCCTAATTATGTTGGCTGCTTTGCCGAGGCAGCGGGAAGTGTAGACAATGGATGGGAAGCTCGTTTGCGTGTGGGTTGGGCTATGTTCATGACCTTTTGTAGTTTCTTGCAATCTTGGGCAGAGCAGGAGCCATACCAAGCTGTGATACAACCAGAAAGAATGCTTTCTATGGTGCATCTGTAAAATTTGGTGAGAGTTGTAGCTGACATGCCAAATTTCCTTAGTCTTCTGAGAAGAGAGAGGCGTTAGTGGGCTTTCTTAACTATAGTGTCGGCATGGGGGGGACCAGGACAGGTTGTTGGTGATCTGGACACCTAAAACCTTGAAGCTCTTGACCCTTTCTACTTTGTCCCCGTTGATGTAGACAGGAGCATGTTCTCCACATCGCTTCCTGAAGTCAATGACAATCTCCTTTGTTTTGTTGACATTGAGGGAGAGATTATTGTTGTCGCACCAGTTCACCAGATTCTCCATCTCATTCCTGTACTCTGTCTCATCATTTTTTGAGATCCGACCCACTACGGTGGTGTTGTCCGCTCACTCTCCAACACCTCCATTAAGGCTCCTTACCTACTGAAGCCACTGATTTCTCCTTTAAGACGTTCTTCAAAAGTTATCTTTTTGAACGTTGGCCCCAAGTGCCTTAAGACCATAAAGACATAAGAGCAGAAATAGAGTTGGAGGGGAATTTGGCCACACAGTCATAGGTGTATAAGGAGTATAGTAGGGGGCTGAGAACACAGCCTTGTGGGGCACCGGTGTTGAGGATGATCTTGGAGGAGGTGTTGCTGCCTATCCTTACTGATTGTGCTCTGAGAGTTAGGAAGTAGCAGAGGGAGGAGCCAAGGCCGAGGCCACGGAGTTTGGAGATGTTTCGTAGGAATAATGGTGTTGAAGGCTGAGCTGTGTTAATGGGATGTTAATTATAATAAGATGCACAGGTGCAGGACATTGTTTAATTAAATACACTTGATGGGTTCACTGTGTCACTAGGTAGAAGGCAGGCATCTGCAATGCTGCACTCTGTAAATAAACCTATCATCAACAAAGGGATTTGCATCTAGTTTCACACCTCACATTCTGATCCAATTAGCAATCTTGGGTGTGGTATCAGGTATTTGTGAGATTGAGGCTTTCTGCTACTTGTCATAAGTAGCTCCATTAGACGTGAATGCCAGCAGACATTGTCACAAATTAAACAGCATCCGTTGTGTATAATATTTTCATGCATTTGTTTCCTAGTAGGGATGACTTGATTCCAATTGTCATCAATTGTCAATTGAGATTGTCATCGACTTCGGGAAGCGTAAAGGAGAACATACCCATGTCTACATCAATGGGGACGAAGTAGAAAGGGTCGAGAGCTTCAAGCTTTTAGGTGTCCAGATCACCAACAACCTCTCCTTGTCTCCCCCCTCCATGCCAACACTATAGTTAAGAAAGTCCACCAGCGCCTCTACTTTCTCAGAAGACTAAGGAAATTTGGCATGTCAGCTATGACTCTCACCAACTTTTACAGATGCACCATAGAAAGCATTATTTCTGGTTGTATCACAGTTTGGTATGGCTCCTGCTCTGCCCAAGGCCGCAAGGAACTACAAAAGGTCGTGAATGTAGCCCAATCCATCACGCAAACCAGCCTCCCATCCATTGACTCTGTCTACACTTCTCGCTGCCTCAGCAAAGCAGCCAGCATAATTAAGGACCCCACGCACCCCGGACATTCTCTCTCCCACCTGCTTCCATCGGGAAAAAGATACAAAAGTCTGAGGTCACGTACCAACCGACTCGAGCAGCTTCTTCCCTGCTGCTGTCAGACTTTTGAATGGGCTTACCTTGCATTAAGTTGATCTTTCTCTACACCCTAGCTATGACTGTAACACTACATTCTGCACTCTCTTGTTTCCTTCTCTATGAACGGTATGTTTTGTCTGTATAGCGCGCAAGAAACAATACTTTTCACTATACCAATACATGTGACAATAATAAATCAAATCAAAATCAATTGCAGGAATCTTGGTTGAGGATCTGGGGTAGTCCAGTGCAGGGATCTCATCTGCTCTTGGGTAACTCCACATACTTAAGTTCCCTATAAGGCACTGTTGAAATTCAGTGTTAATTTAATGAAGAGGAAGCTTTGGATGCGAGCTGGTGGGTGAAGATGCAGTTTGAGGTTTGCACATGGCTTTAGTTTCTCTATGCCAGTGATGCTGTGGCTTGGCAGCCTCTAGATCTTAAGAATGAGCGCTCTAATCAGATTTTGATAGTCGATTATCCCAAAAGTGTTAGTCACACAGTGCTGGAATTTACAGCAGTTGTAGATTTGTAGAATAACACAAAACAGGAGGAGGCCATCCTACCCAGTACCATTCTAGGTAGTGCATTACAGATTTTTTTTAAAAATACCCATTTTTGCCAGTTACCTTAAATCTTGCCCTAATTATAAAAAAGCTCTTTCTCCCCTTCACTGAGTGAACTGTGCCTGATTTAGCTCGTGCACTCAGGTAGTGCCAAGGGTGGAAGTCAAGGTTCCTGATTTAAGCAGCGTCTGCTGATGGGCACATATTGAAACTGTAGCAGAAACAATGAATCGAAAACGCTCGGGTGCATATCTGAGCGAGTCACGTAGAGCATTTGTCTTTGAACTGAGCGACCCGATATCTCCCTTGAATAAACTGCCCAGCAACCCTCACAACATTGTATCAGGTTGCACCGGGACCTGATTTCTGAGAGCGAAGGTCATTTGTAACCCCTAGTGCACTGTGATAGAATTGAAGGTGACAGTACCCCAAGCAGTGTTGGCTGCAGTGCTTCCTTCATAGTTTTAACACTCCCAAGGTACGGGAGGCAGGGGAGGTGAGAAAGGAGAGAGTAGGAAAGCATTTAAGGGAGGACAGTGGCACAGATGAAGGAACGTCTGTAGCAAGATTTACTGATGACACAAAGACAGTTAAAGTAAGTTGTCAAGAGGACATAGAGTCTAAAGGTTAAGTGAGTGGACAAAATTTGGCAGGTGGACTATAATGTGGGAAAATGAGAACTTTACCACCTTGGCAGGAAGCATAGAAAATCAGTAAATCATTTAGTTGGATAGTGACTGCAGAACTCTACATATGCCACAGCGGGATCTGGATGTCCTGGTGCAAGAATCATAAGTTGATCTGCAGGTACAGCAAATGATAAGGAAGGGAGGCCAGGTCATTGAGTGTCTTTAAGACAGTGATAGATTCTTGATTAATAAGGGGATCAGGGGTTATGGGGAAAAGGCAGGAGAATGGAGAATAAGAAAAATATCAGCCATTGATTGATTGAATGGCGGAGCAGACTCGATGGGCCGAGTGGCCTAATTCTGCTCCTATGTCTTATGGTTGGCATGTATTGCAAGACAAATAAAGTATCAAGTAGGGTCATTTGGAGTCAAAACATTAACTCTGTTTCTCCACTGCTGCTGCCAGACTTGCTGAGTTTATCCAGCATTTACTGTTTTTATTATAAAAGTAGGGAAATTTGCTACAGCTATCCAGGGCTTTGGTGAGACTGCATTAGGAATATTATGTACAGTTTTGGTTTCTGTACTTAAAGGATATAATTGCGTTAGAATCAGTTCAGGGTAGGTTCATTCACTGATTCCTAGAATTAGATCACAAAACCCTTAACAAAATTCAGTCAATATCGGTTTTGAAATTTTCAAATGGGATCTATGATTGGTCCCTTTTGGGCAATGGCTAGGGTCTCTTTAAGAGATGTCCTCAAAGTATCCCTGAAGATGTCAAAATTTCCACTGACTTGTGGGAGTTCTTGGCTTGTGACTGACCAAAATGGTTTATTCAGGAAGGCATTGAGCACCTTGAGAGGTTGTCAGGAACGCAAAGAGACAGCAGTAAGGTATCGGAGAGAGGACAGAAACCTCCAAACAAATCTACCCAACCCTTTTAAGCACTGCCTGCCCTGCATGTGGCAGAGTCTGAAGATTGCGCAGTGGACTTGTCGGCCAACTCAGAACCCATCAAACCTGAAGCGAACCAAGTCATCCTCGATCCCAAGGGACTGCTTAAAAAGGAGACATGATTCTAAGCTACAAGACTGTCAAGAGGTGGATGGAAAGAATAGCAGCCCGTTTAGTGATGATGTCAGCTAGACGGGAGGAAAAACAGATAAATAAGGTTGCAAATCTTGTTCATATGAGCTTAATGATGGCTGCTAACAATTTATGGAGGCTGTAACTATAGCATCGTCTGGAGGGAACACAATGGCTTCTTCAGTTCTTGTAGGTTCCCGTGTTTGCTGAACTCTTCCAAGAAAACAACATTATTTCCCATTGTGAAGGCTCGTCAGACTCTACAGCAAGTCCAGTCACCTCACCATGTTGAGGTTTCTACAACTGAACTGAAGCTGTTCAGTCCTGGTACCTCCAGGAAAATTATAGAATTAAAAAAGGCAAAGCCATGAATTCAGCATTAAGGATTAATGGGTGTCACGAGACACTAATAGCAAATAACTGTCTGCCCATCGACCTCGCAGCAATTGAGATTTACTGTCAGGCATTTTGGAACAATTGGCAGAATCTGTTCTTTTTCCTTGTTAACCCTTTATGAATCAAACACTCTGTTTTCAAGCATAATGAAGCGCACATTTTTCTCAACCTCTGGAAGAATGGCAGGGTTGGAGGTGGGCACGCACGTCCCACTCCATTTTCTTCCATGCCAAGGTCTGTAGTTGACAGTAGCCAGAGACTGACACTGACTTTGGACAAAAAAAAAGCCCCCCAAACAACAACAAAGCATGGCTAACCTGTTTTCAATGGTGTTGGTTGAGGGATAAATGTTAGCCTGCACACCAGGATCATGATGTGGAGATGTTGGCATTGGACTGGAGTAAACACAGTAAGAAGTCTCTCAACAGATTAAAGTCCAACAGGTTTATTTGGGAGCACAAGCCACTAGCTTTCGGAGCGCTGCTCCTTCATCAGGTAAGTAATGAATGAAGGAGCAACGCTCCAAAAGCTAGTGGCTTGTGCTACCAAATAAACCTGTTGGACTTTAACCTGGTGTTGTGAGACTTCGTACTGTGTTCACCAAGATCATGCCATGGGGTAGTAAAGGAAGAAAAGCTTTGCACTTGTATAGCACCATTCATGACCTCAGGACATCCCAAACCCCTTCACAGTCAATTCAATGCATTTTTTGAAGTGCAGCTTCTGTTGTAATGCAATGTGAAGAGACACGGCAGTCAGTTTGTGCACAGCAAGCTCCAACAGATATCAACGAAATAAATGAACGGCTGACCAATGTTAGTGATGTTGGTTCAGAAACAAATATTAGCCGGAAGAGAGCTTCTCAGTTCCTCTTCAAAATTATGCTACATCTGCCCAAGAAGGCAGTCAGGGGCTTGGCTTAACACCTTGTCTGGAAGATTGCACCACTTAACTGCAATACTGGGTGGGAATCTCTGGTTAGATTTTGTGCTTGAATCACTCGAGTGGGATTTGAGCCCCCACCATTCTGGCTCAGGTAATAACTGAACAGGTAAATAAGACCTCGGTTTGACATCTTATTTGGAAGACATGAACTTTAAGTGGTGGCAGCCTAGATGATGCACTTGAGCTTTGAAGTGGGTTTTGACCTTGAGAGAACTACTGCTGGGCCAAGCTGACACATTGACGAACTGGACTTGTCCCATAGTCAAAGTAAAGTTTATTTATTAGTCACAAGTAGACTTGCATTCACACTGCAATGAAGTTACTGTGAAAATCCCCGAGTCGCCACACTCTGGCGCATGTTCGGGTACACTGAGGGTCAATTAAGCATGGCCAATTCACCTAACCAGCACATCTTTGGACTGTGGGGGATACAAACAACGTGAGTGGAGAGAGCATCAAGATCTGTCTTGATGCTCTCTCCACTCACGTTTGTGTCTTAAAGACTTGATTAGCTGTAAGTATTCGCATTCCAACCATTATTCATGTAAATTGAGTCTGTGTCTTAAAATGCCCTGTTTGTGAACAGAATTCCCACTCACCTGAAGAAGGGGCTTGGAGCTCCGAAAGCTTGTGTGGCTTTTGCTACCAAATAAACCTGTTGGACTTTAACCTGGTGTTGTTAAACTTCTTACTGTGTTTACCCCAGTCCAACGCCGGCATCTCCACATCACATTACAATAACAGAGGTGCGTTTTGGATCAAAATTGTGCCAAATTAGAGTTGGCCTGTACTTCCACGCCTACCAGAAACTGGAGTAATATTACCCCAACTCTTATCATGTCACAGCTTTGCCGACAGTGATGTTGTACAAGTCTAAGCAGGATTTGAACTGAGGGCCTGGAAAAGAAAGACATATCTAACTTGGTAAAGTCACAGATTGAAGCAGGCATTGGCCATTCATCTGCTTGAGCCTAGCCCTGACCGATGTCCCACTCCACTTTTCTGTTTTATCTCCATATCCCTTGATTCTATTTGTGTCCAAAAATCTATTCATCTCAGACTTGAATATACCCGATGTTGTGACCCACAGCTTCTGGGTCGAGAATTCCAAAGATTCACAACCTTCTGAGTAAAGAAATTTCTCCTCTCAGTCATTCCCAAATAGCCAAGCTGTCATCCTGAGACTTCAGATCCTTTGTCCTAGGCTCTCCAGCCAGGGAGATGGTGGGATTTTCCCTACACGGTGAAACTTTTGATGTGATTTTGTTAACTGAGGGCATGAAGAGATAGACGGGGAGAAAGGGTGGACAAATGGAGAGCGAGCAGATCATTGGCCATGATCAAATAGAACGGCAGAACAGATTTGGAGGGAACAAATGTCCGAGTCCTGTTCCAGAAATGTTAATATTTGCTGCTCAAATATCTGCACTTTCTCAATAGACTTGACCAAAATTTGAAAAGTTAATCGGTTACCTGAATACTTTTAAAGTTTATTTATTAGTCACAAGTAAGACTTACATTAACACTGCAATGAAGTTACTGTGAAATTCCCCTAGTCGCCACACTCAGGCGCCTGTTCGGGTCGATGCACCTGACCTGCACGTCTTTCAGAATGTGGGAGGAAACCCACACAGACACGGGGAGAATGTGCAACACAGACAGTGACCCAAGCCGGGAATTGAACCTGGATCCCTGACACTGTGAAGCAGCAGTGCTAACCATTGTGCTGCCATGCCACCCACGGTAGCATTAAATAGCAGTTCATGAAAAATGTATGATACATTGACATTATTTCACTTGTATCTGTGGTTATTTTGTGTGAGGCTACAGCTGACTTTCCTGTCTGCAAACCACTGGGCCATGGATATTTAAAGGGGAAAAGCAAAAGAAGGATAACATGGCATCTGTAAGGGAGTATCTTACAAATATTCACTATCCCTCACTTTCGAGGAAGATTGACTCCCATGAGTCCAAAGGTGGCTGATAAGGTGTTACAAATAGAACCAAGCCAACAGGGCAAGGGTGGCTGGAGGCAAGTATATTCAAATCTGGCAAACTGCAATGGAAATGGGAAGAGCTACAGTAGAAAGCTTGGACTTTGAGCAGGAAAATACCTCGATTAAAAATGGACAACCAGAAAGAGGAACAATGGGAGAAAAGAATTATTGTGAAAAATAGTTCTACTGGTGGAGATATTTTCATTATTTGGTCAGTGATAATACTTCCCTTTTATCCATGGCACAAACTGCACTGGTATCCAGGTCTATCCATATCTTTCAGTGCCACGACCTGCCTGCCTTGGTGCATGTACCATTGCAGTTCACTTTAGGTTAATGGCGTCGTTTGTTACGGTTAAACAGGATGTTTATAGTCTACACCAGGAAGAGCATTATTGAAATTTCCTGTATATATAAAGAAAGACATTTAGATCTGAAGTGTCTCCAAATTTCATTAATTTTGTTTCTGTGTATTTTACAGTCTATTGTGCTGAAAGGTATAAAAGACTAAGGAAACCGGCTGATTCATAATGAATCCCACAAGCTAAGTCAAATAGAGTTGGATCAGATATCCTCTCAATGTCCCACCTTTCCAAACTCTGAGGTTATTTGAGAGAGAACAATGACTGTGTTGGGAACTTGCCGACGTGCAGCAGTCCTCGCGTTCTATTGTAAAAGTTGTTGCAGCAGGTGGTGACTTGGAGTTGGCCTTGTAAAGGGTTTTCCACCGATTTTGAAGTAAATTTTTACTGTTAACTAAAGATTACCACTGACATTCAAATGACCATTCTTCTGTACGCTGCAAATATCTGATTGGAGGTATTTGGGGCTGGTTATTACCAAGATGGTGCCTCCACTGGGAAGAGTGGCTGTTCCAAATGTATATTCCACAATCAACACATGCTTTGAAGTTTATTTTTAAAAACTACTGGGGTATGAGCATCGCTGGGGCAACACCGATATTTATTACCTGTTCATGTTATCCATTAATACTTTCTTTGAGCCACTGCAGTCTAGTTGATCAATGTGCCCCCGTTGTGCCATTAGGTAGGGCATTTTCGGGTGGTGTGTGATTTGCAGGGGACTGTAGATGAAGGTGTTCCTATGTACCTGCTGCCCTTGTCTATTTAGGTGTTGCCAAGTAGATTTGGTGGCTCAGTTGAGTCAATGAGTGTTTAGGCCCATCAAGGAGACTGCTTTGCTCTTGACAGTTTCAAACTCATCCAGGCAAATATAGATTACTATATTCTTCATACTCCTGAATTGTGCCTGACGGGGACTAGAGTCAAGAAAGACATCCACAATGATGCATTCTAAATCATCTTGTATAAGGCAGTAATATGAAATCCCAAACCTCACATATGATAACATTTTTGGGTTTCCCCAAATTGCACTTGAATGTTGTCAGTTAATAGCACCGGGGATGTCCTTTGCCCAGTGTTGCAGCGAAGGCCAGATACCAGTCCACATCCAGAAGCTGCCCCATGCTGACTTTTCCTAACCATTTGATGAAAGTTTGGACCAAGTGCCTGAAGGTTTCGGGGGCTGCCTCAGTCCCCCAGAAAGGTCAAGCTGTTGCAAGACCCACTAATGGTTCAGTCTAATACAGAATTTAACAGTGATAAGATAAACGTACCTGTCACTGGGCATATTT
Organism: Mustelus asterias; assembly: GCF_964213995.1. NCBI lineage: Eukaryota > Metazoa > Chordata > Chondrichthyes > Carcharhiniformes > Triakidae > Mustelus > Mustelus asterias. The sequence continues at coordinate 42,656,682 of NC_135826.1, forward strand.
GTGTTCCCTCCTTCAGATGTGAGCAGGTTGAGAGACCTTGTAACGGACATCATGTTTCTGTGAACTTTCTTGTACGTAAAATAGTTACATTGGCTTAATTGAAAGTTCCAAAGAAATTTTTGAAACTCGCTTTAAGGACTCTTGTTAGTGGCTTTAAAAGGAATTTTTGTGTATGTATCAAGCTTAGTCCTCAATTCACAAACTAAAGCTGTGAGGGAGTGACGCCTGAGCCGGTGGAAGTCTGCTCTTTATCTTCTGCCTGTTCGCTGGGCTCCATTTTGTTTCAGTACCTGAACCCTATTCCCCTTCACAAAATGAAGGCAATGTGTCACAGACCAGTTTCAGCCGGCTGTTGCCATGGGTTCCACTGGGGCTGGTCATGTGACAGAGGAAGGGAAATGCCTAAGTCATGTGATAACTTTTCTTCTCTGGGGCCAATTAGCATACAGGAAGCTTGCTCCCAGTCACTGAGATGCAAGGATGCTGTCGGTTAGCTGATGAGAGGCATCACCTCTGCCAAAGCCTATTGATTGCCTTAAGCAGTGTATGCAGGGAGCAGCAGAAAAAATACAATTTGTGTCACAAGATTCAGGGGCTACATGAGCGTGCTGTTAGCATAAGACTTTCTTCATTTCGCTCAGTAGTTGAAAGTGGTCCTATGACTTGTTGAGATGTGCAAGGACTAGTTTTAAACTTTCAAGGACAGTTGTTTTTCAAAAATATTAAAAAGAGAGTCCTTCCTAAAGTAATTGTTATCTGCTGACTCTGCAATGTGGGACAGTGAGAAATGTGAGGTCAGAGTTGCACAGATCTCCAAGGTAACTAACTGCAGGTAATCTATCCTCTCCCATGGTCCCCTTGCAGTGATCTCTCCCCTGACTATTGATGTACTTCTGAACAGTTGGATTATAAACCGCACATTTGGGTCCGCTGAGATGGGGAAGTTTACACAGCCTTGCGGAGCTTGTACTGTTTTCAAAATAGCAGTGGGGTGAAACAAGGATCAACAAAGGAAGGCCCATTTGCTCTCCCTCCATGCCTGTGATCAGGTCTGTGTGGAGAATAACTTTGTGTCCTGCCCCTTTCTTCCTTTCCCAACCTGTACTCATTCACCCCCTCCACCTCCCCACAACAGCAACCCAAAAAACAAACACATCTGGTTATATTGGGGAGCACAGGTGATGAGACATATTTATGTAGGTGTGGCAGAAGCTGTTCCCTGGGCGGTTGAGACCTTGAGGACCATCAAACAATAAAGATTATGTAAATCCTGTAAGGAATTCGGGAGGAACTTTGTCACCCAGAGAGGGGTGAGAATGTGGAACTCTCTGCCATAAGGTACAGTTGTGCTGAATAGCTTTCGCCCTGTTAAGGGGAAATTTTGATAAGTATGCAAGTGAACGAAATGAATAAAAGATATGCTGACAGGATTAGATGGAGTGGAGTGGGAGGAGACTTCTGTGGAGCACAAACACTTGACACAGACCAGTTGGGCTGAATGGAAATCTTGGATTCGTTTGGCATGAGGTGTTAAGTTGTACTTGCCCACTAGAGGCTGAATGATTTTGGCCATTTAATTTTCAGTTGCCTTGTTTGACCTCTCATCCGATCTCTTGCAGAGAAATGAAGAAGGGAAAGCGTGCCCCATCTCCAGATATCATCGTCCTTTCTGACAATGAACCTTCGAGTCCCAGGATGAATGGGCTCTCGAAAGATCCAGGAAGGAGTGCAAATACAGATGATATTATGGTGAGACAGAACCAGTAACTTCAGTTTAATATTTTTAAACGCTAGGGTTTATTCACAATTATCTTTTTTGTATCTGATTTGTACCTGGGATGTCTGATTTGTACCTGCAGGGCAGGGAATTAGGGTGGCACAGTGGTTAGCACTGCTGCCTCACAGTGCCAGGGACCCGGGTTCGATTCCCAGTTTGTCTGTGTGGAGTTTGCACGTTCTCCCCGTGTCTGCGTGGGTTTCCTCCGGGTGCTCCGGTTTCCTCCCACAGTCCAAAGATGTGCAGGTTAGGTTGATTGGCCGTGCTAAATTGCCCCTTAGTGTCAGGGGGACTAGCTAGGGTAAATGCATGGGGTTTGGGGGTAGGGCCTGGGTGGGATAGAGGCTGGTGCAGACTCGATGGGCCGAATAGCCTCCCTCTGCACTGTAGGATTCTGTGATCTCTGTGGGAGACAACAGAGATTTCCACCCCATCTAACGAAGGAGCAGTGCTCCAAAAGCTAATGCATTTGCTACCAAATAAACCTGTTGGACTTTAACCTGGTGTTAAAACTCTTACGGAGACAACAGAAGCAGGAACAAGTAGCAAAGGTTCATAAACTGATTTAAAGAGTGTTCTTAAAAGTGAATTCTGAAATGGAATGGCCGGTGACAGTGTTAGCCATCCCCAAAGTGTTTTCTCCATACGGTTAGCCTTTGCAGCAGGTGGGGCATTCGGGGAGAAACTGGGATATTGTGCCTAATCCTGTGAACGGAACAGGAATTAGAGTAAAGTTATATTTGTTCTAGCTATATTTTAAAGAAAAAATGGAATCAGCAGGAACAAGGAGGCAGAATTATAAAGTACAGAATGAGGTCACTTAGCCCATCGTGTCTTGGCCGTTTCTTTGAAGTTACTACTTCGTTCATTGCAGGTACAAATTCGATACAAAAAAGATAATTGTGAATAAACACTAGTTAATCCCCTGCCCTCAATCAAGGTCTCTTTGCTCAAGAGCCGGCCATTCGGCCCATCGAGTCTGCACCAACTCTGACAGATTCGCTTACCCAGGCCCTCTCCCTCCATCCTATCCCTGTAATCCCACACCGCATGCCGCCTACATTTCTTTGACATTCTCGAGTAAAATACACATTTTAAAAAATGAACGACCCCACCATTCATTCAGTTCCTGGCCTGTGCTGGGCCGCTCTGAATCTGGTTGCTTTGATTGGTGTCCTTGATTAGAGATGTGAGATTCCACTCCTGATTAACGTAAAACACCCTGTGCTGGCAAATGCAAATCGACTGGACATTTAGATGGGACCAAACACCTGCGATTCCCCCGCGGCCCAACAGCTTGCTGAAGCTGGTCTAGAAACTTCCACCCTAATGTATTCTTGAGGGAGCTGCCCCGTGCTTGTGGAAGTGTTTCCCAGCACAACTTGCTAACTTCAGGAGATTCTCCTGCAGGCTGAGAATAATGGTGTTATCCTATTTCCAGCAATGCCACCATGAATAGCTATAGATCAGAGGCCAGACACTGGTACAATCCGAGATTGTCTTTCTAGCTTGGATTATTGTATGCTGTAGGGAAACAAGGTGGAAGGGTATAAAGAACACCATAGTAAGGGCATTACTAAATTTCCCTGCAGAACACTGGGTTTGATTCCTGGCCTGTCCTGAATTAGCTGCTGTCCACCAAGGGAGCTGTTGCAGTTGATGCTGGTTACTTCAGCCTGAAGGAAGAATTAGCCAGAATTCCTGACCCTAATCGTGATCTAGTGAACCCCACTAGAAATTGTGCTTGCACAGATATGGCTGGGTTCTGTAATCCTACAATGGTGGAATAGCCCTCTGACAATGAATGCTCAGGTTTGCAGCTGAAGATTGGCTGCTTAGGCAAATTGGCCAATCCTGTGGAATTGAAGCCCAGTGCCTTTAGACGGATAGTGGGAGAGAATTGGCAGACTTTGTTTTATAAGTAATATACCGGCCTTTTCCTTACAGAAAAGCACGCCAGAGGAGCGAGAGAGAATGATCAAGCAGTTAAAGGAAGAGCTACGACTGGAGGAGGCCAAACTTGTCCTGCTTAAGAAACTTCGACAGAGCCAAATTCAAAAGGAAGCCACCATCCCGAAGGTAATCGGTACTGTGGTCCTCGTCTCTCCTGCAGTGGAAATACTTGTTAATACTGCACAAGCCATCAAGAAAATTAAAACGCAGCCACTTGGAATGGCTCAAACTGCCAGGATTAGCTGTACATGACCTCCACAGACTCACTATACAGCAAATAGCTTCGATACCTTCAGAAGAAAGCTATATAGACAAGAGGATGAGAGAAAAGGGAATAGAAAGATCTGCTGAAATGGGGTGGATAGAATGGGATGAAACTTGTGCGGTATGGTCACCACACAGCTGGGCCAAGTGGCCAGTTTCTGTGCTGTATACTCTATGTAATACTGTGCAATATAGCCAACTGGTTATCAATCAGTTTGTTTATAGAAATGCTGGCCCTCTGAAGGGGCAATTCAGCAATGCCGCTTCTGCCCTTCCCTACACCTTTGCAAATGTCTCCTTCTCAGAAAATTATCCTTTTTAAAACCTCAAAAGCTTGAGGGTGGATTTTAATAAAATTCCGGGAGGGGAGTGAAATCAGGACTCCTCACTTCGCCCAACTTTTTCCACCCCCCCCCCCCCCCCCCGATACCTCACACCCCCCCCCCCCCCCCCCCCCCAAATCCCCCCCTGTTAGATTAAAACGCCCACCTATTTTATTGTCTAGAATTCAGTCTTGATTTATTGATTGAAGGCTTCTATACTTGCATCCTCCACACTCTCTCGCTTATATTTCACCTGTAAGATGTAGTCATCAACTTGTAATGTAACGCTTGAATTTAAAAATCACCGAGTGTTAGCAGATCTCAATATGATTGCTGCATTTATCCTCTCTGTACCTGAATGCTTTTAGGTTGATTTGTGGAGCAGGCATCAGAAAATCAATCGGGCCTCCATCCCCACTGCCTCTCTCTCTCCTCCACCGCCCCCCCCCCCCCCCCCCCCCCCCTCCACACACACACACACACGCACTCACTCCCCAGCCCCTTTGATTGCTGTCTGTTGATTTTTGGTGGCACATTGTGTATGTGGGCAGTCGATTAGGAGCAGGATGTGGCATGATTGTGACGCCTGCCTTGGTTGAATATCTGGCAGCATGTGGTGCCCGCAGTAACACTTGGAGCCACAAGAAGAAGTCAAAACTTGTTTCACATTCCACCAAAAAGCGCTTTATTTTGCTCGGAAGCCAATGACCTGGTTTTGTGGAGGGGTGAATAAGCTGTTACTGTGTCTTCGACAACACAGCCTGTGTGGTGGGATGAATTCTGGAAGCTCTGTTTAATGGACCATCCTTAAACAGCGCTGAGAAGGGCCCATGCATAGCCTGTTAATGGGTTTGAAGCAGTGATATCATTACATCCTGCCTCATTGCTGAGTATTGATTTCAAATACATTTCTAGAACCTGGAGTCTTTTCCTTTGTTTCCGTTCTAGCCTATTACTGCAGATTCATTAAGAATGATAAATATACCTCTATTGCAGAGGAAAATTCCTTTTGTTTTGAGTTTGAGGCACTTGCAGAGATTTCTATGATACTTCTAGGATAATCTCTCCTCAGACAAGTTCTGGAGTTGATTATTCCGTCTTAAAAGGTTGGATTTAATTCAAGATTCAGAATCTTTTAGAAATTGTTGGCTTTTATTTTAATGTGGTGACAAGCTGCCCCCTAGAGGCTAAATCTCAGTGCTGCAGCTGCTTTATAATAATCAGATCGGCACATGGTTAGCACAGTGGGAAGAAAGAGGCCATTCAACACCTCAAACCTGTCCACCGGGTTAGATCATAGCTGATCTGCTGTGATCTTAACTCCATCTACCCATCCTGTAATCCTTAATACTCCTGCCTAACTAAAATCAAAGATCACAGTCTTCAAAATAAAAATGCAGCCACTTCCCCTAATTGTTATTGAGGGAGTATGTGGCTATCGATGCAAGCGAGAAACTTCTCTGCTCGGTTCCCAGCCTCAGTTCAGTTAGCAGATCTCAACTTTAGTGACGGTGTGGGATGCAAGCTGGAGTGGCATTGATGGGGGGGTGGGGGGAGTTTGTTAGTTCTGCAATTGGCCTCCGTGTCCTAGTCTTAAGGAGGGGACAGTATGATCCATGCTCCCATTGCCACCCTCATTATTCCACCCAAACTGAGATGAGAAATAATGAGGACAGGATTGGGATCAGTTGTAGCACTGTCCAGCATGGCTCTCTGGGCACTCACCCACTCGCTCGCTCTCTCTCTCTCTCTTTTCAAATAGCGCTGCATGCACTCACTCAGCCCCTACCAACCTTTACAAGCTGTACCCAGCAGGAGACTGCACTCTCAGAAGAGCAAAGAGAAGAGGTAGAGAGGGGAAATTCAATGCCTGGAGATCTTACTGGAGGCTGATTTTGCATGTTATACAGTGGAATGCTTGTTGTGGAAGCCCCAGGGGGCACTCTGTTCAAATGGTTAAGTTGCTTAACTTGGTTCTCTCCCTGTGCCAGCTGTGTTATCTTATGAATCTTGCCGTGACTTGCTTCGGCTCCATATGAAAGTTTTGAAGAGATATCTTGTTTTAAAACCATAGCCTTTATCAATTGCTGTTTTATGGCCTAATTATTATGAAAGAAGCCGTTAAACGGAGATTGTGCAAACAAAGCCGTTTCATCCTTTGCTAACACTTCCTGAAAACTTCCATCTTGTTTTCATTAGCAGTGTTCCTCTGTTTTCTGTGGTCCTGTTGAGGTTTAAAGTGGTTGTAGGTGCAATGAGATTTTTTTAATGGTCCTTTTGAAGGATCCAGCTCCTGAATGAGTGGATAAAGATAAATTTTCCTCGTGATACTTCGTGGCTGTCATGCTCTCCTGAAAAAATATTTGATTGGAAAATGTTTCCACTTAACATTTGTCCCTGAAATTGGCCAGTTTTTAAAAAACTGTTTCCTTGGTACAGTGCCAAACGCGGGCAATTGGGACTAGCTTAGGGGTTTAAAAAAAAGGGGTAGCATGGACAAGTTGGGCCAAAATGCCTGTTTCCATGCTGTAAACCTCTATGACTCTGAGTGCCCTGAACCAGTATCACTGGTGTGGTTGGGTAAACTAATACAGGAGAATGCACCATCTATTGGGTAGGATGATGTTGATGGGCGCAAGGACTGATTAGGAACAGTCAGCGTGGCTTTGTGAGTGGAAAATCATGTCTCACAAATTTGATTTGAGTTTTTTGAAGGGGTAACCAAGAAGGTAGATGAGGGCAGTGCAATTGATGTTGTCTACATGGACTTTAGCAAGGCCTTTGACAAGGTAACGCATGGCAAGTTGTTGCATAAGGTTAAATCTCATGGGGTCCAGAGTGAAGTAGCCAATTGGATACAAAATTGGCTTGATGACAGAAGACGGGTGGTTGTAGAGGGTTGTTTTCCAAACTGGAGACCTGTGGCCAGTGGTGTACCTCAGGGATCGGTGCTGGGTCCACTGTTATTTGTCATTTATATTAATGATTTGGATGAGAACATAGGAGGCATGGTTAGTAAGTTTGCAGATGACACCAAGATTGGTAGCATAGTGGACAGTGAAGAAGGTTACCTCAGATTGCAACGGAATCTTGATCAATTGGGCCAGTGGGCTGATGAATGGCAGATGGAGTTTTATTTAGATAAATGCGAGGTGATGCATTTTGGTCGATTGAACCAGGGCAGGACTTACTCAGTTAATGAGGCGTTGGTGAGAGTTATAGAATAAAGAGATCTAGGGGTACATGTTCATAGTGGGGTCACAGGTGGACAGAGTGGTGAAGAAGGCATTCAGCATGTTTGGTTTCATTGGTCAGAACATTGAATACAGGAATTGGGACGTCTTGTTGAAGTTGTACAAGACATTGGTAAGGCCACACTTGGAATACTGTGTGCAATTCTGGTCACCCTATTATAGAAAGGATATTATTAAACTAGAAAGAGTGCGGAAGAGATTTACTAGGATGCTACTGGGACTTGATGATTTTAATTATAAGGAGAGGCTGGATACACTGGGACTTCTTTCTCTGGAGCATAGAAGGCTGAGGGGTGATCTTATAGAGGTCTATAAGATAATGAGGGGCATAGATCAGCTAGATAGTCAATATCTTTTCCCAAAGGTAGGGGAATCTAAAACTAGAGGGCATCGGTTTAAGGTGAGAGGGGAGAGATACAAAAGCGTCCAGAGGGACAATTTTTTCTCTCTCGGGGTGGTGAGTGTCTGGAACAAGCTGCCAGAGGTAGTAGTAGAGGTGGGTACAATTTTGTCTTTTAAAAAGCGTTTAGACAGTTACATGGGTACGATGGGTATAGAGGGATATGGGCCAAATGCAGGCAATTGGGACTAGCTTAGGGGTTTTTTTTTTAAAAAGGCGGCATGGACAAGTTGGGCCGAAGGGCCTGTTTCCATGCTGTAAACCTCTATGACTCTGAATTGCCATTGCCATCTAAGATTTGAGCCAAGTGGGTTACCCAGCTGAGCCAGGCAAAGCAAGGACCCCAGGTCTTCGCCTGCATTTTTTTCTTGCTCCTCTGGTTAATTATCAGATGGCTAAATTGATGGAAGCACTTTGCTTCTGACTTGAGGAAAGGAAACTATTGGGGAAAAATATTCACTTGTAGAAAATAGGACCAGGAGTAGGCCATTCGGCCCTTCGAGCCTGTTTTGCCATTCATTTTGATCATGGCCGATCATTAAATTCAACATCCTGATACCCCTCCCCTTCTCCCTCATATCCCTGTAGCCCCAAGATCAGAAATCCTTTTGGCTAAGATCAAGCGTATGGACGGCAGCCCATGGTCGGCCGCACTTGGTCGAGGTCATTAGGTTACGCTGAGGCTTCATATGTTTCATATGAAGCAATTTTTAAAAGCGGCATCTCGGCCTTTTGGCTAAGATGCAAATGACCTCAAGTCTTGGAGGAGGAACCTCCCCCTTCTCCAATCAGCTTGGCTCATGTAGATCAGGCCCAGGACAGGGTGGTTTGGTCGCTCGCCCTGTCTTGTCAGCCTGGATCTGAAATGTCTCAACTTGTTGAGTCTCTGAATTGGATTTGATTTGATTGAATTGGAAAAGTATTTAAAAAAAGATCAGAAATCATTGTTTAGCGTCTGGGTAGCACCGCGCTCAAGACTGCAACCAGAGTTTGTATCATGGCTAAAGAGCAAGTTGACTCTATGGTGGAAATCTGGCTGCAAGGAGTATAATGGAGCTGAGAAAGTGGGGGGAAATCCCTATTTGCGTGAAAGGAGTTGGCTGAGTTAGGAACTCATCTGCCTCGCTTACTTTTAAAAACAACTGACTTGAGCTGTTTGCCAGCCTAACTGGCCTGGGTGTTTAGAACAGTATATCTCTTCAAATGGGCAATATATGTTTCCTTTGTGCCCTTGTGTTTCCTCGGCTTTCTCATGTCTATTTGTGCTTCTTTTCAATGTTCTTTTCCCAGCCTGCTGTCTCGACAGGCACGGCCATGGCCACCCCACCCCCGCTGGTCCGAGGAACGCTGCATGTTCCCACTGGCAAGCCCAGCTTTCAGGTCAGTGTAGCAACTGGGGCCTTGCCAGGCAAGGCTCAAAAGGGGGCACCAGGGGAGGGAGGGAGTGGAAACAGAGGTGAGTTCTTGGTTGTTTGGATAGGGGCACAGCATTAAGAGATTAGAATTCTTTGTCAGGGCACTGAGCTTCAAGATTGATCTCCTACTTACATTTAAGAGCAGAACTTCTATGTTGCAGAAAATTGGCGTTGCAGCAGGAGAAATATTGTAGATTTCACTGGGCTTTGCATTGGATGTTATTCCCCACTGGGAGTCATTCCGAAAGAATGCACAGTCATCAGAATCTGAAAACTGAGTTACAACCTTATAATCCCCTTTGTATCTATTTTCAGTAGAATATAAGCACAAGTGTTGTCACTAGGATATCAGCAAAGTGCAGCGAGTCTGGTGAAAACTTTTCCCTCGGAACTGAACAATTCTGGAATAGGGTGTTGTTTCTGGAGAGACCATTTAGTTTGGTGGTAGGACGTCCTGGTGGGTAGAGGTCTGGTAGTAACGTGAGATGATGGATGAAGGACATCTCACACAATTGAAACACCAATAACCAGAGGGAAATTCCTTTGGGACTTCTACTAAAGAAGATTAGTGACAACACTGTGTATATATTCTGATTTTAGTTTTTTTTAGAACGAAAATACCCACCCGCTCAATTGGTTAAATTTAATTGTTGTTAATGTTACCAACAGTCATTGGTCACCCTCATCTTTCTGTATATCGAACGCGTCACCCAAGAGCGTTGTGTGAAGTGGTTTTTGTTTTGTCTGTGTTGCTGAGTTGTGCATCAATGGACTACCTGAAAACAGGTTGAAATTCAGCATTTTCAAACTTTTCCTCGCTGTCTGAGCTGTAATGTCTCTTGCCTGCATTCGCCTTATCCATGAACTCACGTAGCTAAAGCAACAATTCTGAATGACAAGTAACCATAGGATGGGAATTCTTAACCCTGTTCTTTGGAATTAAAATTTTTAGCTATTTGACTCCTGGATTGTCATCTCTCGTTCTTTTTTTCGGAAGAGTTTTTCCATGAATTTTAATTTGGGCTAATGTTTTACAAACCCACTTTTAAACTATATTTTGCTGCTTCGAAGTCTTGTGTTACTGGCTATAATTTGCCCTGTTGTTGGTGGATGGTGATATCACCAGGCATCCATTCATATCCATTACTGCAGATTGGTTCAAGCATCAGCCTGTGATACGCAGGTTAACCCTACCAATCGCCTGTGGATTATGGGAGAGACGGTTGCGTGATGCAGTGAACTAGACCCTGGTTCGCTGTTACTCGGATGGAAGTCTGTATACTTCCATAAGGGTCCATCTCGTAGGTTTGTGCAGTGTTTCCCAAAAGCAAGTCGATGGGAAATAAAAGCAGAAAATGTTGTAAATACTCAGCAGGTCAGGCTGCATCCACGGAGAGAGAAACGGGAAACGTTTCAGATCCATGACCTTTTATCAGAGGAAGTTGCTCTGAGATTATGCCTCTGAATATGGACTCTAGGTGTGAAACTTAGTTGACAAACTGTAACTTCTTTGTTAGTGCTACTTCTAAACAGATTGCAAAATAGACATGTTGCTCCTAGGTCTGGCATTCCAACCTCTCTCTCTCTGACGTCAGTGATATATCATCATCTGTATCAGACATCAATATATCCCATCTGTTAATCTTTTATTCTGTACTTTCCTCAAGTACACTACCAAATCTTCAAAAATAGTATGAAGATATGTCTTTAACTGTTTTCATTGTATTTTTGTAACTCCCTTTTCACAACTACACACTCTACCCAACTCCTCATCTTACCCTTCCCTAAGTCACAGTTCTGAGGAATTCCATTTCCTCTGTATTCTCAGTCTTCAGGGAAGATGTTTTGGGGACATGGGGTTTCCTCCTTTATATCAAAGAACATCATCAGAATGGGATCGCATTTTAGCATCATTGCCGGGAAGCAGTGTGTATCAGAATGACTGAGCTGCAATGTCCATGAAGACTGATCCAAGAGAGAAGACTGAAGAGCCTCGACCTTCGGACTTTGTGGAGTTCGAGGAGAAGAACTCCGGACTGTGACAACATTCTGCTCCCTTAAAACACTCCGGGAAAGAGCTGCACCAGAGGAGTGGTCTTCAACTCCAGGGAAGACTGTCACAGCCACATCATTCTCTGAAGCATCGAGGATTGAAGGCGCAGAATATCCAAGATTTCAATGAGCTTGGGTGATGATAGGAAAAAAATGATAAAATTACTGTAAACCTTTCAGGAGGAGAGGTAGTAATAAGTTCCTGATATTCCAGAAGGGTTGCCTGCTTTCTGGAGGCAGTGGTAAGAGAGCCACACTTCTTTCTGTATGCTGTTGCTCCACTTGGGACAATGGGAAGAATTGCTGAAAATATGGAGGCAAGGGAGCCTCGTCTTCTGTAATAAGCCAAATTTCCTGTAGGCAGTTAGCTTGGAGACAATATTGCCGTAAAGGATTCTGCAGCATCAGAAGTGCTAAAGGTTTTGCCACAGCTTCTGTGCTGACCTCCACTTCTGGAGGGAAGAAAACCTACAGCTGGTACTGAAGTATGTGTGTCAATTGACTCATCCCTGGACACTACCAGCTCTTTGGCATTGTGTTGCTTCAAGGACTCTGACATGGTATCTGGCAAAGTATTCTCTCTGGAAGACTTTTTTTTTAGACAGCTATAGATAGATTAGGCAATTGGTAGGTTAACTGGAACAAAGATCTGAATGCAGCCGAGAGATTTCATACAGTATGTCTGTCAACTAGAAAGACAGATCCTCCGGGACCACAACCTCCTACAGATCAGTCATTGCTGCAAGGACTTCTTCCTCATCACTGCCTTTAAGGGAAAAGCCAATTCAGACCCAGCAGATCTTCATGCAGGTGGTCACCATCGGCTGCAGTGCCTTCTGTATCCCCCATCTTAAACAGAGAGATTTATAACTTCAGTCTCCACACAGGGCCTAGTGGATGGTGTCTCTGTGGAAGAAAGGAGCTTGCTGTTGGCTCTACAAACTCCCCCAGCTTCTAGTGGCTGAATTTCTACTGCTTTGAAATAAGATTGTTGCATGAAAGACAGCAAATTGTTCAAATGCTGGACATCAGTCTTTTTTTCTAGGATTCCTAGAAGTATGCCAACCTTCCCATTCAATAGCGATGTACAATGATTGTGGAGAATGTAGGTAGAATCAATGATCTGTCACCCCTTGCAGTGAGGAGCAATAATCCTGCCTTTGATTAAGAGGTCTGTGCTGTCTGGATTTTGTAATTAGATGTCTTATGGATGAAGAGTCATCGCTGAAGTCAGTTGAGATCATCTAATATTTTAACAGCTGATCCAGTATAGATTTTAAAGGTGATATTGAGTTTCTGTGGCTGGCTAAAATAGGTTCAAAGACTTTAAGATTGACCTCAAAGTCAGTGGTGGTCTCCTCGGTACCTGGCCTTAGGAGAACATCATCTGCTCCTAAACCCATAGAACATAGAACAGTACAGCACAGAACAGGCCCTTCGGCCCACGATGTTGTGCCGAGCTTTATCTGAAACCAAGATCAAGCTATCCCACTCCCTATCATCCTGGTGTGCTCCATGTGCCTATCCAATAACCGCTTAAATGTTCCTAAAGTGTCTGACTCCACTATCACTGCAGGCAGTCCATTCCACACCCCAACCACTGTCTGCGTAAAGAACCTACCTCTGATATCCTTCCTATATCTCCCACCACGAACCCTATAGTTATGCCCCCTTGTAATAGCTCCATCCACCCGAGGAAATAGTCTTTGAACGTTCACTCTATCTATCCCCTTCATCATTTTATAAACCTCTATTAAGTCTCCCCCCAGCCTCCTCTGCTCCAGAGAGAACAGCCCTAGCTCCCTCAACCTTTCCTCATAAGACCTACCCTCCAAACCAGGCAGCATCCTGGTAAATCTCCTCTGCACTCTTTCCAGCGCTTCCACATCCTCCTTATAGTGAGGTGACCAGAACTGCACACAATATTCCAAATGTGGTCTCACCCCAGCTTTGCATCCTATCTATGTCTCTTTGCAGCCTACAACAGCCCTCCACCTCATCCACTACTCCACCAATCTTGCTGTCATCAGCAAATTTACTGATCCACCCTTCAGCCCCCTCCTCTAAGTCATTAATAAAAATCACAAAGAGCAGAGGACCAAGCACTGATCCCTGTGGCACTCCGCTAGCAACCTGCCTCCAATCCGAAAATTTGCCATCCACCACCACCCTGTCTTCGATCAGACAGCCAGTTACCTATCCAATCTGCCAACTTTCCCTCTATCCCACACCACCTCACTTTCATCATAAGCCGACCATGGGGGGCCTTATCAAACGCCTTACTAAAATCCATGTATATGACATCAGCTACCTTCATCAACGTGAAGAAAGGAGCTGACTTAATGCTTTTGCTCTTACTCATAAAGGCCTGTTGCTGCTCAATACTGAAATAAAATGGTGTTTCCATCACATTCACTGCAGGCCTCTGTGCGGGTCCTCGAGGAGGCTAGATGGTTGGGGTAGGGACACGAAATACTCACCAGATACGGCCATGGTTATCCCCCTCCAGTGTGTTGCCGCCTCCTGTCATAGAAACCCTACAGTGCAGAAGGAGGCCATTCAGCCCATCGAGTCTGCACCGACCACAATCCCACCCAGGCCCTACCCCCACATATTTACCCACTAATCCCTCTAACCTACGCATCCCAGGACTCTAAGGGACAATTTTTAACCTGGCCAATCAACCTAACCCGCACATCTTTGGACTGTGGGAGGAAACCGGAGCGCCCGGAGGAAACCCACGCAGACACGAGGAGAATGTGCAAACTCCACACAGACAGTGACCCGAGCCGGGAATCTAACCCGGGACCCTGGAGCTGTGAAGCAGCAGTGCTAACCACTGTGCTACCGTGCCGCCCTAAAATATATCAGTGAACCAGATGGGTTTTTTTTTACAACGATGGTTTTGTGGTCATGACTTTCCAATTCCAGATGTTTTATTGAATTCAAATTCCACCATCTGCCATAAGTGGGATCCGAATCCAGGGGATCTCTGATCCACCTCCCACACCCCTGCTTCCCCAAAACATGTTAAGGTCCCACCGAGATTTGAACTCGGATTGCTGGATTCAAAGTCCAGAGTGCTAACCATTACACCATGGGGCCATAGTGTCAATTTGTTACAAGCTGCTATCAAGGTTTCCTTCACTCTCTGGTTCCTTCAATAACGTCAGTGTTTTTTAATATCAATATCCCATTCCAGGTCTGGAGCTAGTGTTTTATTAATGACTTAGAGGAGGGGGCTGAAGGGTGGATCAGTAAATTTGCTGATGACACCAAGATTGGTGGAGTAGTGGATGGGGCTGCAAAGAGACCTAGATAGGATGCAAAGCTGGGCTGAAAAGTGGCAAATGGAGTTTAACCCTGATAAATGTGAGGTGATTCACCACTGCCACCATGTTCTGAGGTGGTCCCTCTGTCTGTGGACTCTAGGCATGGTATTTAGTAGACAGAGTGCAGTCATACACTGGTATCTCCTTAACACTTGTTTATTAACAGGTTACAGGGCTGCTGCTAAACAGGTTGCAGAGTCAGCATGTTGCTTCTAGACAAGGGTGTTTCAACCTATCTCTTTTTAGAGAGTGTCTTAATCTGACTGTTGTCAGTGATACATCTGCACTGTATCTACATCGCAGATCCCATTTGTTAACCCTTTATACAACAAAACTGTCTCCACCGCACAAAGGAGTGCAATTTGGTGATTTGCAGGTGTGCCACATAGAGAGCGGAACCCCTGCGGCTTGAAGCATCTTGCTAGGGTAGAGCACGGGAGAGCTTGATGCTGACGCCAGTTGTCCATAAACATCCCTTACCTTGATTGCAAAATTGACCAAAGTAAAGTTTTACATATAGGGAGCATTGTCCTAGCAATGATTTAAATATGTGAGCAATGATCGCTAAGGAGAGAGGGACAAGAAAAAAATCTCACTAAGGACAGCATATTTGAAGTGAAATGAATTGGGCCCACTGATTTTGATGTATGTTTGGGCCCATAACATGTAATTGGATTGTAGATTTTAATGCTCCGCCTAACACCGTGTTTGGAGAGAATATCTTGAGTTTTGGTGAAGTACTGATTACAGGTCTGGAGCTAGTGTTAGCTGTGCAGTCAATCTGAGAGTGAATTAATGCTCCCCAGGCCAGTTTGCAGTGCGTTAGAAACTCACTGAGTGAGTTGGCATTTTGTCAGAGCTGAAAAAGTTGACTGAAAGGCTTTGAAGATGTCACTACAAGAACCGTATGCTGCTGATGAATTGACAGATCTGTAGTTACCTCGTTTTTATCTCTCTCTCCCTTATGAAGTAACAGAGTGCCACTTGCAATTTTCCAGTCCAAAGACACAATTCCGATACCGAGAAGGCTTTGAAAAATTCTGACATGATGCATCTGCAGTCTGCTCACCCATTTCATTTACTAGTCTGGAGTGGGAAGCATTGGGTCTGGGAGATACCTCTTTAAAGTTG
The DNA here is from genome assembly GCF_964213995.1 of Mustelus asterias. Taxonomy (NCBI): domain Eukaryota; kingdom Metazoa; phylum Chordata; class Chondrichthyes; order Carcharhiniformes; family Triakidae; genus Mustelus; species Mustelus asterias. The sequence continues at coordinate 42,672,583 of NC_135826.1, forward strand.
CATTATTTTCTTCTTTATGCACTGGAGTTTTGTCCTCTTCCTCCCCTGTGAAAATGCCACTCACCTGATGAAGGGAAAGCTTGTGATACCAAACAAACCTGTTGGACTTTTAACCTGGTGTTGTGCGACTTCTTACTGTGAAAATGAGTACTAAGTATTCATTTAACAAAGTGAAAAGTCATCAACCTGAAGCATTAACTTTATTTTTCTCTCTCCACAGATGCTGCTTGACCTGCTGAGTAATTCCAGCATTTTCTGTTTTTGCTTGTTGTCTATTATAGTGTCACCTAAATCAGTCTTTAGGTTGGGACATGATTGTGTCTGGATTTGATGAACACTTGCTGGCATTTGCTGACCAGCCTGATGCATGAATAATGGTCACTTGGGCAAAGGGCAGAGATTGACCAGTGCTCATTAAAGTTAAATCCTACTAGGCTTTGGTAAGAGGGCAAATTGGCTTAGAAATTTGAGGGAGAGAGGAGGAGAAGTGTCATTTTTTTAAATAAAAAAGTGTTCCTAAACATACATACCTGTCTTGCAGGTGACCACTGCCCGCACAATGGGTACAGTCATCCCACCACCATTGGTTCGTGGTGGTCAACAAGGAAGCTCAAAACCTGGATCCCAGCAGAACTCTCAGATAACGATGCCACCACTAGTGAGAGGAGCGCAGGTAAGCAACTGGCTCGGAGAATCACTGAGTGTTTCCTGGTTTAATGGAATGGTGAAGTAACTACTAAAAATACATAACTTTCCTTTATTTTGCATGGAGTTCAATACAAAAATGGATCTGGCAATAATCATGATAATTCATCTCCCTCACAATTAGTTCCAGCAATTTTTCCCAAGTCGGCCATTGTCCCATCTAAAAAATATTCAAACAAACCAACTTGTATCTTCAGAGCAGTTTGTTGCAACTGTTGAATATTTGTAGGTGCCTGACATACAAAGAACAGTAGAGCATGGGAAGAGGCCCTTCGGCCTTCCAAGCCTGGACCGATCACGTTTACCTTTCTAAACCAACCATTTATATCCCTCTATTCCCCAATGAACTTGAGGGAATCCACCCCATACGGTTTGCATACAGCATGTTGATGAGAACCAAAATGAATTCAACTGCAGCTTTTTTTGATGATTTGACCTCCTTATTTGAGGGCAACTTTACTTAGGGCTCCTGAGTAACTTGGCGAGTTAACATTAAAAATTACCCGATTGTTACAGAAGTCCCAACTGACTCATTCGTGTCTCCATACCCTCTGGCAACATGTTAAATGCTGCCTTAATTGTGTTACTCAGCCTGAGAAGAGAACTTTTTTTTTAAATGTTAATTTCAATGCAGGGGGAGCCCACCCAAACCTGGGTTAGTGCTCCCTCAGCGGAACTCTCATTTCCTTGTGCCTACAGTGAAGTTAACTTAACATCTGCGCTGTTTAAGCATAGCACTTCAAAGCGGCAATTTTGGAATGCCGCAATCATGTCCTGTGTATGACTGGCTGTCAGCAGTAACAAAAATGCTGAACACCCCACCTCGAATTATAACTGGATGCCTGCTTACAAAGCCTTAGTGACTTTCTATTTGTGTTGTGTTTGGAAAGAAAATCTTATTACAAGCCAATTGCGTGAATCACTTGGATTGAATAATGCCACAGGTAGTAAGCAGTGTGCTGGTGGTATGTGAGATGATCTTGCTCATCCTGAGCACTGCCTTGTTTTTGCCCTGAGTTATAATATCACTGTAAGAGGTCTCACAACACCAGATTAAAGTCCAACAGGTTTATTTGGTAGCCAGCGCTCCGAAAGCTAGTGGCTTGTGCTACCAAATAAACCTGTTGGACTTCAACCTGGTGTTGTGAGACTTCTTACTGTGTTTACCCCAGTCCAACGCCGGCATCTCCACATCATAATACCACTGCCACTGAGTTTGTGTGACCAGCGTGCACATTCGCTGGTTTCTTTTGTCGTCTTTGTGGGAATCTATAAATGTTGACAAATGTGCTTGCACGTGTAAGGTTTTAAATATTTGTGATACTTTCCTGCTGCCCACATAAATGTGCGCTGCAAATACATTTGCCCTTTTCTCTCTCTCTCTCTCTCTCTCCCTTATCCTCCATAGATTTAGGTCATTCTTCCTCCCACCCTCTAGTTTTTAAACTTGTTTTTGCAAAGTTTGCTTACATCTTATCTGTGGAATCTGCTTCATAACGTGTAAATTGTACAATGTTGGGAGTTCTCCCATGATACAACTTGCAACTCCAGCTGTGGGCTGTTTGCTTACATCAGTATGACTGCACGGTTGTGTGACATACCTGGTAGGAACTCTAAATAACCTCTTCCTTTTCTTTTCTGCCTTGCTTTTGTTTTCTGCCATCCTGGTCACACCATTCCATCCATCACTGTCCCATTCTATTAGCCAATGTCTGTTTCTCCCCAGCAAATCCATGCCATCAGGCCACATGCCAGCACTGCCCCACCACCCCTGCTACTTGCCCCCCGGGCATCGGTGCCCAGTTCGGTGCAGATCCAGGGCCAAAGGATTCTTCAGCAGGGACTGATCCGTGTGGCCAATGTACCCAACACCAGCCTGCTCGTCAACATTCCACAGGTAAGCGGCCATTCCTCAACTGAGTAGATCTTGGGCTGGAGGTTCTAGTGTCGAGGATGGTTAGTGAGGGACAGGTGACATGAGTCTGGGTTTTGAAACTTGGGAAGACTCTACAAGAAAGGAAAGGGGGGGATTGAGAGTTGAGAGGCTCCACAGCTTTGGGATCCTGGGAAAAAATAAGACCATAAGACATAGGAGCAGAATTAGGCCACTCGGCCCATTGAGTCTGCTCCACCATTCAATCATGACTGATATTTTTTTCATCCCCATTCTCCTGAATGAATTAGGGTTGGTGATGGAGTGCACATCTTGCTTTCAAAATGGTGGTGATCAGACTCTGGGCTCATTATTTAATCTGTTGTGGATACTCAGGAACGTGGGGGTTTTGTACCCAACCCCATTACTGTCAGCAAATGGAAGATTATCAGATTCCTTCTCTCCCCCCTGAATGCTGCCAGGTTGGGGACTCCCAATGGTGAACTGTATAGTAAGGCGCCTTTCTGCATCAGAACCCAAGGCCATTCAGCCCCTCGAACTTGTACTCTAATTCTGTTAGATAAGCAGTTCCCAAACTTTTTTTGGTTGAAGGTCCCTTTTGCAAAGGCATCAATCACAGAGTCTCCCCATCTAAATTCTAATAATATATAATATTCAGAGTTGTATGTAAGAGTGTTACAATAATGCCTTTAAGAAAATAGTACTTTCTTATAGGTATCAGTGAGATGAATGATTTTTCTCACTGCAGAGGGGCAGGAGTCTGGAGGAAACACTCGGAGCAGGGATAGCAGAGCATTAGTTGGGAGTGAGGGGAGAGCAGGAGGATCAGAACAGCTCTGGCCACCACTCATTCACTCACTTTGACCACGGTACCCTGGATTGTTGCCCACTGAAAAGCCAGCCCTATGTCGTGGACCCTCTGGAAAGAGTCCAAGGGACCCAGTTTGAGAAACATGGTTGGACTATGGCTGATCTTAGTGTTAAATCCATTCACCTGTCCTGTCTTCATTTCCTTTGATTAACCATTCCGTCTGCCTCTCCCCAAGAAGAGCACCACATGTTGAAGCAGTGACATTTCTCAGCTGCTTGAACCAGTGTCTCCCCCACCTCTTTGAATGGGAGTTGTTCTGCTGTGGAAGGAATCACAGTTAAATCCAACCTTGTTCTTGCCTGATGTACTTCAGATTGGAAATATGGTAGAATGTGGCTTCCAACTACATCCTGGTGCCTTCAGTCCAGTTCAAGGGAAAAGTGTCCATTAGGTCAACCGTGTTTAAGGCTCTGAGTGGTTCCAGGGGAGCTGTGTCCACTCAGCTACAGAGGGCAAAGTTCCTAAAGCTGCTGTAATAAACCAATAAGGGGTGGATCATTCAGCACAGAGATGAGGAGAACTTAGTTCACCTAAAGGGATGTGAATCTTTGGAATTCTCTTCCCATGGGGGCCATGGATGTTCCATCATAGAATAAATGTGAGGCCGGACTAGACAGATGTTTAGTGTGTCAGGGAATTACAGGATCTGGGGAGCAAGCAAGGAACTGGAGTTGAAGCCCAAGATCAGTCCTGATTGTATTGAATAACAGTGCAGGCTCAACAGGCCGCCTCCTGTTTTTTGTGTTCTTGAGTCCAGCCCCTGGTCACTGAAAGCTAGAGCCGTAAGTTTGTTGTGATGTCAAGGCCGAAGAAAGTCTGTTAATAGCTGTCCTTATTAGCCCCATTGCTCGAAAATGCACCAGGTCAGGGATTGGCATCATGGATGGCCTACTCATGGTCAAACATCTGCTCATTGTTGCTCGCTGGTCAAGACTCTCACATGCCAGCTCCAAGTTCCCTTCCAAATCACATGCATCCAACTTGCACATGCGTTGTCTGCTCGTTCATCGTTGCTGGATCCAACACCTTCACAACGCGGACTTTAGTACAAGCTGGTGGCTTCTCAAGGGCAATTAGAGATGGGGAAATATATGTTGACCTTATCAGTGAGAGACGCATCCTTTAAAAAGGCAACTTAGAGCAGCCTGCACGGTACCCTTTGGGTGACTGCGTGACCGGACACACACAGCTTATGAAGAACATCGCCCATATCTGTGCGTGATTAAATGAAATTTGGGGGTAGTAGCAAAGAGGCTAATGGTGCTTTTGGAACTTGGTTGCAGTAAGAATCCGTGACTTTGGGAGGAAAAGAATTTTGCTGTTTTTGGTGGGTAAGAGCCCTGTTCTGTCTGCGTTTTAACCGTGCCGTGTCTCTACCGAGCTGCTTAATGTTGAATTGTTTTACAGGCATCGAGTACAATGAAAGCCTCGACGCTGAATACGGCTCAGTCGAATGCCAACTCCAACACTGTGTCGTCGGTTATGAATTCCAATGACTCACCTGCCAGTCGGCAAGCAGCGGCCAAACTTGCTCTCCGGAAGCAGCTGGAAAAGACGTTGCTGGAAATTCCACCACCCAAACCACCAGCTCCTGAACTGAACTTCCTGCCGAGTGCTGCCAATAATGAGTTTATCTACCTGGTGGGCCTAGAGGAGGTGGTGCATAATCTTCTAGAAACCCAAGGTAGAGCGCTCGTTCTCCTGCACAATATTTTATCGATCATTTAGAGCTATAGAAACTTAGCTATGGATCAAATTGCGGTGTTGTGTACAGTATTGGTCTCCTTATTTAATCATAGAATCCCTGCAGTGCAGAAGGAGGCCATTCGGCCCATCGAGTCTGCAGTGACCGCAATCCACCCCACGTATTTACCCTGCTAGTCCCCCTGATTGTATGGCCAATCAACCTAATCCACACGTCTTTGGACTGAGAGGAAACCGGAGCACCGGGAGGAAACCTACGCAGTCACGGGGCGAATGTGCAAACTCCACACAGTCACCCGAGGCCAGAATTGAACCTTGCGCTGGACGCAACAGTGCTTGCCACTGTACCGCCCACGTTAGTCAAGTATTGAGTTTCAGAAGTTAAAGTCGTCAAAGTGGTAGTTACCATGTGATGCTAGGAAGCGCCACAATACATTTATAGAGTAATGCACTACAAGAGGCAACCATTTAGACCATCTTTCCTGTTTCAGTTCTTAGCTTTCCAGTTGGTGTCACTTCCTTTCTCATTGCTCAACCCTACGTTTTATTATTCCTTTTCAAGTATTTATCCAATTCCCTTTTGAAAGCTACCATTGAAATTGCTTCCACTCCCTTTCCAGATCATTGTAATTCTTTTTCCTCATCTGCCCTGTTTTTTTTTCTAATACTAAACCAATATTCTCCATCTTTATAAAAGCAAAATACTGCGGATGCTGGAATCTGATAAACAGGAAATGTAGGAAAAACTCAGCAGGTCTGACAGCATCTGTGGGGAGAGAATAGAGCCAACGTTTCGAGTCTAAATGACCAGCTCTGACGAAGGGTTATCCAGAATCGCAGCGTTGGCTCTATTCCTTCCCCACAGATGCTGTCAGACCTGCTGAGATTTTCCAGCATTTTCTGTCTTTGATTCTCCGTCATTATATCAGTTCCAATTAAACCCAGTTTTCACGATTAGCAGATTTTGGGCAGGGTGACAATTGATCCATGGTTGCAACTGACGATCGTGTTTGGCAGGTGTACATAGGGTGAGGTCATGGATGGGCTGAACCAAGAATTACAAGGCAGCGATATAAATCTGAAAAGTTTGCTCCACCTGCTTCAGTTTTGGGATACAGGTGTTTGAGGGCAACTTCACCACCCTCATTATCAGATATCTCCAGATAGACCAAGGCTTCTACCAATACCATGCGATTCACTCCTTTTTAAATACATTTATGGGATTTTTAAAAATTCATTTATAGAATGTGGGCTTCACTGACCAGACCAACATTTATTGCCCATCCCTAGTTTCCCTTGAGAAGGTGGTGGTGAGCTGCCTTCTTGAATCACTACAGTCCCTGAGGTGTAGGTACACCCAAGTGCTGTTAGGGAGGGAGTTCCAGGATTTTGACCCAGCGGCAGTGAAGAAATGGCGATATATTTCCAAGTCAGGATAGATATTGACTTGGAGGAGAGCTTCCAAGTGTTGGTGTTCCCAGGTATCTGCTGCTCCTGTCCTTTTTAGATGGTAGTTGTGGGTTTGGAAGGTGCTGCCCAAGGACCCTTGGTGAGTTCCTGCAGTACATCTTATAGGTGGTGCACTTTGCTGCCACTGTTCGTTGGTGGTGGAGGGATTGTAAGATTTGATTCCGTGAGTATGACTGCACCAGGCAGATGCTTGACTAGTCTGCTCTCCCAATTTTGGCACAAGCCCCCAGATGTTAGTAAAGAGGACTTTGCAGGGTCAGCCAAGTTCATCCTGTAGATACTGTTAAGTTGGACTTGACAGTTCTGCAAAGGGCGGGGTGTCTTGCCCTGCCTGTTGGCTGATATTTTTCTTGCAACCAACACCAAAAGCAGGTTATCTGGTCATTATCACTCTGCTGTTTGTGGGAGCTTTCTGTCTGCAAATTGGTAGCTGCATCCTCCCATATGACAGCAGTGACTACACTGGGGGTGTGGAGTGCTTCATTGGTAGTGAGGTGCTTTAGGACATCCAGAGATCATGAAAGGCTCAATAGAAATACAAGTCTTCCTCTCCTGGTGTACAGCTCAGTTACATAGTGATTAATTTATTTCCCAACTGAACAAGCAACAACTTGTATTTATATAGAGCCTTTAACGTAATAAAACATCCCAAGGCACTTCAAGTGATGAGAGTCTGGCACCTGGTGCGAGTTAGGGTACCTAGGCTTAAACTCCGAGCCTTGACTGTCCAGGGTACGTAAGGACATAAGAACTAGGAGCAGGAGGAGGCCATCTGGCCCCTCGATCCTGCTCCGCCATTCAATAAGATCACGGCTGATCTTTTGTGGACTCAGCTCCACTTACCCGCTCGCTCACCATAACCCTTAATTCCTTTACTGTTCAAAAATTTACCTATCTCTACCTTAAAAACATTCAATGAGGTAGCCTCAACTGCTTCACTGGGCAGGGAATTCCACAGATTCACAACCCTTTGTGCGAAGAAGTTCCTCCTCAACTCAGTCCTAAATCTGCTCCCCCTTATTTTGAGGCAATACCCCCTAGTTCTAGTTTCACCCGCCAGTGGAAACAACTTCCCTACTTCCGTCTTCTCTATTCCCTTCAAATTTTTACATGTTTCTATAAGATCGCCGCTTATTTTTCTAAATTCCAATGAGTATAGCCCCAGTCTACTCAGCCTCTCCTCATAAGCCAATCCCCATAACTCCAAAATCAACCTCATGAATCTCCTATGCCCCCCCTCCAGTGCCAGTATATCCTTTATCAAGTAAGGAGACCAAAACTGTACACAGTACTTCAGGTGTGGCCTCACCAGCACCTTATACAGCTGCAACATAATCTCACTGTTTTTAAACTCCATCCCTCGAGCAATGAAGGACAAAATTCCATTTGCCGCCTTAATTACCTGCTGCACCTGCAAACCAACTTTTTGCGATTTATACGAGTGTGGATGGGAGGGTGGGACAGTGCTTATTGTTCCAGAGCAGGCTTCTGCAATAATTGTGATAAAGGGGTGAACACTGCTGAGAGGTGGGGGGAGTGGGTGTGGGGAAACAGAGTGAGTTTATTTTGTGTCCTGATTGTATGTGTTTTCATGCTTTCTCAGGAAAAGGTTCAGCGCAGGGATTGACCCAAGAGCCATACGCCTGTTCTCAATGTAAAACTGATTTCACCTGTCGCTGGAGGCAAGGAAAAACTGGGACTATCATGTGTGAGCAATGCGTGACGTCCAACCAGAAGAAGGCATTGAAAGCTGAGCATACCAATCGTCTGAAAGCAGCATTTGTGAAGGCCCTTCAGCAAGAACAGGTAAGCAGGCGAGAAACTGCAAACGTATCCACCAGTACTGTACCCGAGTGTTACAGTGGCAGATCTGTACCCACTAGTATTGTCACCCAGTGTTGTAGTGCCAGATCTGTACCCATTAATACTGTGCTCCAGTTGTTACAGTGACAGACCTGTCCCCACCAGTGCTGTACCCCAGTGTTATACAGTGACAGACCTGTCCCCACCAGTGCTGTACCCCAGTGTCATACAGTGACAGACCCATCCCCACCAGTGCTGTACCCCAGTGTTATACAATGACAGACCCGTCCCAACCAGTATTGTACCCCAGTGTTATACAGTGATAGACCCAAAGAACAAAAGAACAAAGAAAATTACAGCACAGGAACAGGCCCTTCGGCCCTCCAAGCCTGCACCGGCCATGCTGTCCATATCCCTCTATTCCCATCCTATTCATGTATTTGCAAGACGCCCCTTAAAAGCCACTACCGTATCCGCTTCCACTACCTCTCCTGGCAGCGAGTACCAGGCACCCACCACTCTGTGTAAAATATCTGCCTCATACATCTCCTTTAAACTTTGCCCCTCGCACCTTAAACCTGTGCCCCCTAGTAATTTTGACTCTTCCACCCTGGGAAAAAGCTTCTGACTATCCACTCTGTCCATGCCCCTCATAATCTTGTAGACTTCGATCAGGTCACCCTTAACCTCTGTCATTCCACTGAGAGCAAACTGAGTTTCTCCAACCTCTCCTCATAGCTAATGCCCTCCACACCAGGCAACATCCTGGTAAATCTTTTCTGTACCCTCTCCAAAGCCTGCACATCTTTCTGGTAGTGTGGCGACCAGAATTGAACACTATATTCCAAGTGCGGCCTAACTAAGGTTCTATAAAGCTGCAACATGACTTGCCAATTTTTAAACTCAGTGCCCCGGCCGATGAAGTCAAGCATGCCGTATGCCTTCTTGACTACCTTCTCCACCTGCATTGCCACTTTCAGTGACCTGTGTACCTGTACACCCAGATTCCTTTGCCTATCAATACTCCTAAGGGTTCTGCCATTTACTGTATATTTCCTATCTGTATTAGATCTTCCAAAATGCATTACCTCACATTTGTCCGGATTAAACTCCATCTGCCAACTCTCTGCCCAAGCCTCCAACTGATCTATATCCTGCTGTATCCTCTATGGTCCTCATCGCTATCTGCAAATCCATCAACTTTTGTGTCGTCCGCAAACTTACTAATCAAACCAGTTACATTTTCCTCCAAATCATTTATGTATTACAAACAGTAAAGGTCCCAGCACTGATCCCTGAGGAACGCCACTTGTCACAGCCCTCTATTCAGAAACGCACCCTTCCACTGCTACCCTCTGTCTTCTTCGACTGAACACAGTAAGACGTCTCACAACACCAGGTTAAAGTCCAACAGGTTTATTTGGTAGCAAATACCATAAGGTTTCGGAGCACAGCTCTTTCGTCAGATGGAGTGGAAATGTGCCTTTGTGTTCTTTGACCGAGCCAGTTTTGTATCCACCTTGCCAGCTCACCTCTGATCCCACGTGACTTCACCTTCTGAATCAGTCTGCCATGAGGGACCTTGTCAAAGGCCTTACTGAAATCCATGTAGACAACATCCACTGCCCTACCCTCATTAATTATCTTCGTCACTTCCTTGAAAAACTCGATCAAGTTAGTGAGACACGACTTCCCCTTCAAAAAACCATGTTGCCTCTCACTAACACATCCACTTATTTCTAATTGGAAAAAAATCCTGTCTCAAAGAATCCTCTCCAATAATTTCCCTACCACTGATGTAAGGCTCACCGGCCCTGTAATTACCTGGATTATTCTTGCTACCCTTCTTAAACAAAGGAACAATATTGGCTATTCTCCAATCCTCTGGGACCTCCCCTGATAGCCAGGTTCCGCACACATAAGGATGGCCTCAACCGGGATATTGGGTTCATGTCACACTATCTGTAACCCCCATAACCTGCCTGGATGTGCAAAATCTCACAAGCTGTCCTGTCTGGAGACAATACACATCTCTTTAACCTGTGCTTAATGCTCCCTCCACTCACATTGTCTGTACCTTTAAGACTTGATTAGCCGTAAAGGCTCACATTCCAATTATTATTCGTGTAAATTAAGTTTGTGTCTTTGTGCCTTGTTTGTAATCAGAACTCCCACCCACCTGACGAAGGGACAGCCTGTTCCGAAAGCTAATGGCTTTTGCTACCAAATAAACCTGTTGGACTTTAACCTGGTGTTGTCAGACTTCTTACTGTGACCTCCCCTATAGCCAGTGAGGACACAAAGATTTCTCTCAAGGCCCCGGCAATTTCCTCCCTTGCCCCACTCAGTATTCTGGGATATATCCCATCAGGCCCTGGGAATTTGTCTACCTTAATGTTTCTCAAGAACCCCAATATCTCCTCCTTTTTGATCTCAACATGACTCAAACTATCTACACGCCCTTTCCCAAACTCATCATCCAGCAAGTCCTTCTCTTTGGTAAATACTGATGCAAATACTCATTTAATACCTCGCCCATTTCCTCTGGCTCCACGCATAGATTCCCTCTCCTGTCCTTCAATGGGCCAACCCTCTCCCTGGCTACCCTCTTGCTCTTTATATATGTATGAAAAGCCTTGGGATTTTCCTTAATCCTGCTGGCCAATGCTTTTTCGTGACCCCTTCTAGCCCGTCCCCACCAGTACTATATCCCAGTGTTTTACAATGACAGACCCATCCGTCCCCACCAGTACTGTACCCCAGCGTTATATAGTGACACCTGTCCTAGTACTGTACCCCAGTGTTGTACAGCGACAGACCTGTATCTCACATCAGTACTGCACCCACAGAATTACATAATTGAGACAGTATATGTAATAATACTGCAGCCATGTGTATTTCAGCAATACATTTAATTCTTCCTCCATTACTTGTGTCATGTACCATCTGTATTGAGTGAGTGACTGTTATCTTTGGAGGATAAAGTTATTGTTTGAGGGGGAGGGAATTCAACTCAAGAGGAAACCAGGTTCCTTGCACAACTCTCCCTCCCAAAGGAGTGAGAGATGTCTTCTGAAAAAGCAATCCAATCAGCTTGGGGAGGGGAGAAAGAGGACTTGTGGCCTCCACTGCAGGCATTTACCTTTCTCCTCGGTGCGTGTGCGTCAGGATGATACCGGCAGAGGAAAAAACACTTGTTTATTTTGCAGGAGATTGAACAACGGATACTGCAACAGACATCTACTATACAGAGCAAGCAGGACTCTGCAGTACAACACCACACGTTGAAACAGGTATTGGAGACAAATAATTCACTAAACTAACCTCTAAAGTAGCAAGCGTTGAAATGCAGAACTGTCTCTATGGTTAGCTGTGACTGTTCCAACTGCGGCTTCTCCCAGCATTGTATTCGTGCTCACAACAGGTGAAGTATTTTCCATGGACAAATCCACACACACTGTGGGACTGAAACTTAAGCACATCGCAAGTGGGATGAATGCTGCAGGATTAGCAAGTGACCCTTTCTCTATATCCGCATTGGAAAGATGTACTGGATGTCGCCCAACTCCCCAGGTTCACAAGAATGATCCCTGGAATGAAGAGCTTGTCGTGTGAGGAATGGTTGAGGACTCTGGGTCTGTACTTGTTGGAGTTTAGAAGGATGAGGGGGGATCTTATTGAAACTTACAGGATACTGCGAGGCCTGGATAGACTGGATGTGGAGAGGATGTTTCCATAGTCGGAAAAACTAGAACCAGAGGGCACAAACTCAGGCTAAAGGGACGATCCTTTAAAACAGAGATGAGGAGGAATTTCTTCAGCCAGGGAGTGATGAATCTGTGGAACTCTTTGCCGCAAAAGGCTGCGGAGGCCGGGTCATTGAGTGTCTTTAAGACAGAGATAGATAGTTTCTTGATTAATAAGGGGATATGGGGTTATGGGGAAAAGGCAGGAGAATGGGGATGAGAAAAATATAAGCCATGATTGAATGGCGGAGCAGACTCAATGGGCCTGGTGGCCTAATTCTGCTCCAATGTCTTATGGTCTCTGAGGTGGAAAGAAGTCTTGCTGAGGGTCATGTATTTCAGGTTGCAGAAATCCAAGTTTATTGCAAAATGCAATAGATACAGAAGCAAAATCCAATCAGAAGTGAGACAGTACTTGAATGTTGAATATATTTTTCAATATTCATGGAGTCCCTTCTGTTATAATTCTGCTAACCAGTTGAAGAGAGAAACCAGAGTCAGTATTTACTTGGAATTGATTTATTCAGAGTAAAATATTACAGATATATAAATAACTCTTCACGTGACCCAGAACCTGAGTGTCTTTATATGTGCTGAAATAACCAGACAATCACTGTCCTCTACCTGTATGTGCTTACTCTCAATTGATACAATTAATACCTTCTCCGTTCCTAATTCAGATTTGATTGGCCACGCTGTCCCATGTCACAGCTGTGATGTAGAAAAGTGGTCAAAAAAAAACCTGTTGATGATAGTGACAGGCTGCAATAAAATACGCCTGCTGTCGGCAACTTCCTCTTCACATTACTGTTCGAAAGCAGCTAGAAACAAAAACAAAACATTCAGTGCGCAATCATTATTAATTATCGCTATTACCCAGGGTGAGAAGAAAATGTAAAACACTGCCTCTCACTAGTGGAGAGTGTCTTTGTGCCTTTAATATGTCATGTCTCCAGACATAATTCTGTCTGTTGTGGCAATAGACCAGGGAGTGGGGAATTAAGCACATCTGATTGGAAGCAGCTGACCTGGCTTGTATTGGCTATTAGGTTTGTCTACAGCACCATTTTATGCAGCAATGCACGGCATAGTTTACCTGAATGGGCCGATCAAACCACAGAACTTCAAAGCAAGTGGTGATATTCAGCTGACTTCCTGAATGTGGCAATGAGCCCAGTCTCTCCACCGTCAGTGATTGACAGAGGGTGGTGGTGATAGAACAAAAGAACAAAGAACAGTACAGCACAGGAAACAGGCCCTTCGGCCCTCCAAGCCTGTGCCGCTCATTGGTCCAACTAGACCATTAGTTTGTATCCCTCCATTCCCAGACTGCTCATGTGACTATCCAGGTAAGTCTTAAACGATGTCAGCGTGCCTGCCTCCACCACCCTACTTGGCAGCGCATTCCAGGCCCCCACCACCCTCGGTGTAAAAAATGTCCCTCTCACGTTGAGCCCGTGACCCCTCGTGATCGTCACCTCCAACCTGGGAAAAAGCTTCCCACTGTTCACCCTATCTATACCCTTCATAATTTTGTACACCTCTATTAGGTCTCCCCTCATTCTCTGTCTTTCCAGGGAGGACAAGCCGAGTTTACCCAATCTCTCCTCATAGCTAAGACCCTCCATACCAGGCAACATCCTGGTAAACCTTCTCTGCACTCTCTCTAAAGCCTCCACGTCCTTCTGGTAGTGCGGCGACCAGAACTGGACGCAGTACTCCAAATGTGGCCTAACCAGCATTCTATACAGCTGCATCATCAGACTCCAGCTTTTATACTCTATACCCCGTCCTATAAAGGCAAGCATACCATATGCCTTCTTCACCTCCACCTGTGCTGCCACCTTCAAGGATTTGTGAACTTGCACACCTTGGTCCCTCTGTGTTTCTATACTCTTGATGGCTCTGCCATTTATTGTATAACTCCCCCCTACATTAGTTCTTCCAAAATGCATCACTTCGCATTTATCTGGATTAAATTCCATCTGTCACCTCTCTGCCCAATTTTCCAGTTTATCTATAGCCTAGGAATATTATGAATATGAATGATGGTCTGGAGCTCCTTCTGCCGGAGTGCGACCAAGGCAGAAACCCCCGTCGTTTTTAAAATATACTTGGATAGGCAGTTGAAGCGCTGTGACGTTCAGGCTGCAGACCAAGACCTGAAAGGTGGGGGGGTCAGATGGAAAAGCTGATTTGGCCAGCACAGGGGGGGCTGAATAAATCTCTTTTTTTAATGCTTCAATCCCTGCTTGACTTCCTCTCTCGCGAGGCCCCAGCTTTTTGTCAGTTGCGTGTACAGTGAGCAGCACCAGGGGAGATCAGCTAGATTCTGAGAAGAAAGTTAGATCTGCTGAAAACTCAGCAAGAAAGAGATTAATTAATTACCACCAAACTTAAAGCGAATCTTTGAACCTTTAAAAATGATGATGCAATTGCTGAGAATTTTCCTATACAAGAAACATTGTCCACTCAGAACTGATTTGAAATAAACCCTGTTTTCATATCTCGAAAGTGCTTTCCACCTGAATGCTAAAAGACTGCCAGCAATTGGAATTTCACTTGGATAAGCCATAGTTGGAAGTGAGTAATTGTGATACTGGTGCATTGAGCCGAGTGTTCCCTTCGAAAGTTAGGACTTCCGCATAGTAGCCGGAGATTTATTTTACATCCAAACCCTCCTTGTGTTTGACCTGTTGAGTTTTTTTTATATGTCGACCTTCCGTATTCAGTGTGAAAGCCCTTGAGGTCCAAAATCCGTTATCTTTTTTGAGAACCGAACCGGAGTTCAGTAAATAGATGATAATTAAATCCTGCGGTTTTGAAGCTAACTATGATGAATTTATTTTATCCAGAGCTCTGGGCAGCTGTCTCGAGGGCCGCAGTCGCTTACAGCCAATCCCCGAGGCGTGCTGCACACGTTTAGCCAAGCGTCCCAGCTGCAGAACGCGGTCCTTGTCAGCAGGCAGAGTAAGCATACAGAGAGAGCCGGGATCAAAGGCAACACTGCCACCTGGAGGAAACAGATCACCAACGCAGGTAGATCAACATTTTATTTATGCTCTTATCTCTCCCCGTCCCCACCCATTCCTCCTCCGTCTGCGTCTGTCCCCCCCCGGCAATCGAAAAAACTTTATGCTTTGTGTCAAACTGAATACAGAGCGAGTGACGTGAGCTTATCCTGACCTCAATGAGGCCTTTAGGGTGTTCAGTACAACAACAACCTAGAATCATAGAATCCTACAGTACAAAAGGAGGCCATTCAGCCCATTGAGTCTGCACCGAGCACAATCCCATCCAGGCCCTATCCCCGTAACCCCATGCATTCGCCCTAGCTAGTCCCCCTGACACTGAGGTAATTTAGCCAATCCACCCAACCCGCACATCTTTGGGAGAAAACCAGAGCACCCGGTGGAAACCCATGCAGACACGGGGAGAATGTACACAGACAAGTGACCCAAGCGAGGAATCGAAGCCGGGTCCCTGGCACTGTGAGGCAGCAGTGCTAACCTGCATTTATTGAGCATCTTTAACATAGCAAAATGTTGCAAGGGGCTTCACGGGCACATTATCAAAATTTGCCGCAGCAACTCGATCACTGATAGGAGTCGTAAAAGGAGGAGAGGGAGCCGGACATTTGGGGAATGGACGCATGGTTGGCAGAGGGGAGGGGAAGTGGGGAGTTGATGAGGCCAGAAATTGGAGGAACACAGAGTTCTCGGGCTGGAAGAGGCTACAGAATGGAAGGAACATTGAACATTGAACATTGAACAGTACAGCACAGAACAGGCCCTTCGGCCCACGATGTTGTGCCGAGCTTTATCTGAAACCAAGATCAAGCTATCCCACTCCCTATCATACTGGTGTGCTCCATGTGCCTATCCAATAACCGCTTAAATGTTCCTAAAGTGTCTGACTCCACTATCACTGCAGGCAGTCCATTCCACACCCCAACCACTCTCTGCGTAAAGAACCTACCTCTGATATCCTTCCTATATCTCCCACCACGAACCCTATCGTTATGCCCCCTTGTAATAGCTCCATCCACCCGAGGAAATAGTCTTTGAACGTTCACTCTATCTATCCCCTTCATGATTTTATAAACCTCTATTAAGTCTACCCTCCAAACCAGGCAACATCCTGGTAAATCTCCTCTGCACTCTTTCCAGCGCTTCCACATCCTTCTTACAGTGAGGTGACCAGAACTGCACACAATATTCCAAATGTGGTCTCACCAAGGTCCTGTACAGTTGCAGCATAACCCCACGGCTCTTAAACTCCAACCCCCCTGTTAATAAAAGCTAACACACTATAGGCCTTCTTCACAGCTCTATCCACTTGAGTGGCAACCTTTAGAGATCTGTGGATATGAACCCCAAGATCTCTGTTCCTCCACAGTCTTCAGACCCCTACCTTTGACCCTGTAATCCACATTTAAATTAGTCCTACCAAAATGAATCACCTCACATTTACCAGGGTTAAACTCCATTTGCCATTTTTCAGCCCAGCTTTGCATCCCATCTATGTCTCTTTGCAGCCTACAACAGCCCTCCACCTCATCCACTACTCCACCAATCTTGGTGTCATCAGCAAATTTACTGATCCACCCTTCAGCCCCCTCCTCTAAGTCATTAATAAAAATCACAAAGAGCAGAGGACCAAGCACTGATCCCTGCGGCACTCCGTTAGCAACCTGCCTCCAATCCGAAAATTTTCCATCGACCACCACCCTCTGTCTTCGATCAGACAGCCAGTTACCTATCCAATCGGCCAACTTTCCCTCTATCCCACACCTCCTCAGTTTCATCATAAGCCGACCATGGGGGACCTTATCAAACGCCTTACTAAAATCCATGTATATGACATCAACTGCCCTACCTTCATCAACACACTTGGTTACCTCTTCATAAAATTCTATCAAATTTGTGAGGCTCGACTTGCCCTTCACGAATCCGTGCTGACTATCCCGGATTAATCCGCACCTTTCTAAATGGTCGTAAATCCCATCCCCAAGGACCTTTTCCATCAATTTACCAACCTCCGAAGTAAGACTAACTGGTCTATAATTACCAGGGTCATTTCTATTCCCTTTCTTAAACAGAGGAACAACATTCGCCATTCTCCAGTCCTCTGGCACCATCCTCGTGGACAGCGAGGACCCAAAGACCAAAGCCAAAGGCTCTGCAATCTCATCCCTTGCCTCCCAAAGAATCCTAGGATACATTTCATCAGGCCCAGGGGACTTATCGACCTTCAGTTTATTCAAAACTGCCAGGACATCCTCCCTCTGAACATCTATTTCCTCCAGCCTATTAGCCTGTAACACCTTCTCTTCCTCAAAAACATGGCCCCTCTCCTTGGTGAACACTGAAGAAAAGTATTCATTCATCACCTCACCTATCTCTACTGACTCCATACACAAGTTCCCACGACTGTCCTTGACCGGCCCTAACCTCACCCTGGTCATTCTTTTATTCCTCACATAAGAGTAAAAAGCCTTGGGGTTTTTCTTGATCCGACCCGCCAAGGACTTCTCGTGTCCCCTCCGAGCTCTCCTAAGCCCCTTTTTCAGCTCATTCCTTGCTAACTTGTAACCCTCAATCGAGCCATCTGAACCTTGTTTCCTCATCCCTACATAAGCTTTCCTCTTCCTTTTCACAAGACATTCCACCTCTTTCATGAACCATGGTTCCCTCACTCGGCCATTTCCTCCCTGCCTGACAGGGACATACCTATCAAGGACATCCAGTATTTGTTCCTTGAAAAAGTTCCACTTTTCATTCGTTCCTTTCTCTGACAGTTTCTGTTCCCAACTTATGCCCCCTAATTCTTGCCTAATCGCATCATAATTACCTCTCCCCCAATTGTAAACCTTGCCCTGCCGTACGGCCCTATCCCCCTCCATTGCAACAACAAAAGACACCGAATTGTGGTCACTATCTCCAAAGTGCTCTCCCACAACCAAATCTAACACTTGGCCCGGTTCATTTCCCAGTACCAAATCCAATGTATAGAGTATAGAGGGAGTGGAACACAAAGTTTAACATTAACATGAAAAGGAAAACTGAAAATGCTGGAAATCGGTGAAATCATAGTCTGAGCTGTGCACAAAATCAGCAAAGCAGCCTGGCCTCCTATGCCAAAGCTGAGGAAACCAATTCAGCACTATTCTGAAATGAGCGTCTATTTAACCTGATTGGAACCACTTGAGTTGAATTTCATGTCACAGCTTGTGTATTCCTTGTCGCCATCCCTGCAATTACCTCTCTTTCCCCTTCCCTGTATCCTCCGTTTGCGGGTACTGTAGTCTTTTCAACTTTCTCTTCGATCAGAATATGTAGATTTTGTTCCTTAACTTCCCTTTTATTCGGTGTAGAATCTCTCTTGTTTTTGACGGTAATTTTGACATGATTTGCTTTAACATATGCATGATATTGAAGCTGTGTTGTTTTGCGAGCTCCACAAAGGGGACATTTCTCCTTCCCTCCAGTTCCGTAGAAGCCAGATTTTGTACATTTCACACATCCCCAGCATGAACCCAAACCCCCGTATATCTGGGTGCAGTTCACTTTGTGAGGGGGGGGGGTGCTTAGACACCAGAAGCTGTGGAGAACTGCAGGCTACAAAGACCTGTGTGCTGTGCAGGCCCAGAGTGAAACCTTGCTGGGTGCTGTGAAGCTAAATGGCTTCCTTGAAACTAATCCTGTCTACACTGGTGCAGAACAATTGGGTTAAAATGAAACTTAATCTGGTGTCCAGAAAAGTTGCCTCCAATCGGTAGCCTAGCAACACCCAGTGAGCCTTTTATTCATTGATCAAAAGTGGGCATTGCTGGCTGGATCAGCATTTATTGCCATTGAACAAGTGGCTTGCTAGGTCATTTTAAGAGTCAACCACACTGATGTATATCTGGAGCCACATATAGGTCAGTCCAGGTAAGGATGGCTTAAGGGACATTAGTGAACCAGATGGGTTTTTAGAAGTATTAAGTTGTTTCATTTAGACTTTGTTTCACCATCTGCCGAGGTGGGATTCGACCCCCGACCCCCAGAGCATTACCCTGGGTCTCTAGATTACAAGCCCAGTGACGACGCCACTGTCTGCCCATTTATCCCTGACCCACCTACCATGTAAATTGGGTCCAGGAAATGACATGGGAAGCATCAGTGTCATTTCTGCGATGTTCAGTTGAAATGATCCCACCTGGGGCAGACAGCTGCTTTCTAACCTTACTGGCAAACCTCAGGACATACACTTTGAGCGCAAACCAGGGTGGAAAGTGAAACAAAAGAACTCTAAACATTAAAGAATTTGTAATGGTCGAGATTGTTAGTCGATGGGGGAAGTGGGGTGGGGGACAAGGATGAGAGGGAAAGGGAATTGGAATCTCAGGCCAACCTGCCAGCTTCCATTCAGACAAATAATTTGGAATCTGCTCATCAGATTCCGTTAGAACGCTGTTTTTGTTTGGTGCAGTTACTAAGTTTTGCCGCTTCTCTCCATTTCCAGGGGTTACCATGGCGTACGTTAGCCCGAATCTATCAGTGCACAAGACAGCTTCGGCCGTGGATCGTCAGCGCGAATACCTGCTGGACATGATCCCCTCACGATCCATCAGCCAATCGGCCACCACATGGAAATAAATCGGGATGGGGGTAGGGGGGAGGGAAATAGCTCTGAGAGACAGCTGCCAACACCTTGCACCCTTCACTGCTAACATGCAGTCCAACAGTCAGAGGTGTGGGGCCCACAGCAACCTGCCGATTTTCCTGTAGTCCTGTCGGATGAAATCTGAATTTCTTTGCCCTTCGGACACTTCTTACAAAATATATCAGGAAAAAGTACAACATGTGACTAATAGAAATGGGTATTCACTGTCAGATTATAATGAAAGTTGTATGGGGAAATGAGAATATTTTTAACTTGCTCTTTGAGTGTGAACACGTCTGTGTGTGTGTGTGCGCCTGAGTGTGTGTGTGTGTGTGTTTGTGCGCGCGCGCCCGTGAGTGAGTTTGTGTCTGTATGTGTGCATGAGAGAGCGTGGGCCTGTGTGCGCGTGCGGGCCTGTGTGCGTGTGAAAGAGCGTGGGCCCGTGTGTGTGCGCAGGCGTGAGAGCGTGTGCGGGCCTGTGTGTGTATGTGTGCGTGCGTGAGAGAGCGTGGGCCCATGTGTGTGTGAGAGCACAAGTTTGTGTGTCTGTGTACTGTTTCTCTCACCATTATTGTATAAAGGACGCCATCATAAGTCTCAAGTTCTACAATAGTGTAGCCTTTTGGTTTTTTCTCTCATGACCACAACCACAAGAACCTTGTGTCGATCAGTGTGAGGGGCAGAGTTGAGAAGGGGCTGACTGAGCCGGTTACAGTCAGGCAGTTTGGAGTGTTCCGTTTTCAGGAACAGAGACTTGGAATTTCAAGAAGTCTGGGCAGTGTTGAAGGACCACCAAACATCTGAACCTGTGCGGTTCAAACTGAGGACCCTTACCTTCTCCCATGGTCTAGAGATGTTGTTGTAACTCCTGATCTTCCACCTTTAAAGCATGCTTGCCTAATAGCTTTTAAGCAAAGCATGTGATTTCTTTGGGCTTTCTCTGCCTGCCCATACCCACTAACTATTTACCTTCATTTTAAATGGCGGGGGGGGAGGTGTCATCTTTTTCACAATGAGGATTCATTTTGGAGAATAGAAATAGGTGCTTGTGCCCTATGTTAGATTATGTGCAATGTTGCTGGGAATATCCAGTGTGTCAGTTTCCTATCTGCCCAGAGACCACTTTCCACAATAGAAATAGCCCAGTGATTCCTTCCTCCCCTTCACAGTCTCCAGCACCACCCCCCCAACCACAACACACACATCAATGAGCATCACTGTTTACAAGCTGGGAAGAGATGGGTAACCTGAGACATGGGTCATTTTCTATTGCTCGGGTGGGGAGATTCGTTCAGCAAAGAATCTGAGATTTTCGGGGGTTGTGTGTGAAATTAGGCAGGCAGCCTTGAAATATCCATTCCAGGCGCAAGGACATCACAGGAGCGCACATTGCTCCACTTGCAAAAGTCATTTCAGAAGGGTGAATAATTTATTCTCCATCTCTGTTTAATATTCCTTTCTTTCTACCCTCCAGCCCCCACCACTCTGGCTTTGCTGCTATTTAAGCGCCCCCACATTGGAGTGCTTGGGCTTGTTAACCCATTGTTAACCCAAGCGAACCTAGTTTCAATACTGGATTTTTAAAGGTGTCCTGGGTCTGCCTTTCAAACTCGTTGGTGGGGGGTGCAGATTTTCTTTTTAAGACTCACGTTGCATTTATGCTCTCAAGCCATTGAGGTCAGTTGCCCTTATCTGGATGCTCCAATGCTCTCATCAATGTTGAGCCTTGTGTTTACATTTGGGCAGTGAAAGGCTGGCAGAGGTGAATCAAGACAATTTTGTTCAGGTGGAAGTTGCTGCTTGAAGGCAAATCTGGGGTAGGAAGAAAGGGGAGAAGTAGCAGACACAGTGAAGAATGTCCACAGCATTCAGGTGTGGCCAGGTGATTCTGCACTCCATTCCAAACCTCGGGAAAACTGGAATTGACAGTCATTTCAACCCCAGCTTGTTTCTACCAGTGTGAATAATTTCTTTTGACATTTAGGGAGATTTTTATTTCCCCCCCCCCCGCCCCTTTCTGATATCCGATTAGTCATTAGGAAGCTATAAAAAGATTTTGCCGGTTGTCCCTGTTTTTTTTTTTGCTTTGAATATGAGGGGTTTTTTGTATATGATTGGTTAGCTGGAATGAGAAATTTAATTCCACCAGAGTTAGAATAATAATACAGAGAGCATTTGGACCGCTGCAGAGATCGAAAGGTGTAATTTTCAGAGACCCCCCAACATTTATAAATGATCAGAGTCTCATTCATGGAAATTATTCAGTACTAGTGTGTTTCTGGTTATAAAACCTGGAGATAGGGAGATGGTATTCCAGCTTCAAAACCTGACCGTGTGCTCCCAAGGTCTAGTAAGGAACATAGAGACTTGGTAATTGCACCGATGCAGTGCAGTGCTGAGCACCGTTGAACAGGTTTCAGGTTTGATCCCAGCGGATAGCGGCACCGGGAAGCACATGGAGTTGTTGCCCTTTCGCCTTTGATGCCCCCTGAGCTAGGAAACATCTGCCAAGGTTCATGCAGCTGGTGGCCATCCAGTGACTCCTATTGGGAAGTCCAGGTGCATGTGTAGAGGTCAAGATTGGTCATGAGTGTTTGGCACAGCCACCCCCCCCCCCAGCCACCCCCTGCCCCCACCCAAAACCTTAAAAATCCTCCTCCTCAGCCAATTTGTACATGAAGAGTAACCACTTGGATGAGGTTGCAGAGGACTGCCCAGTTTCTGTGGAGTAAAGGAGGAGGCCCTCACACACCGGACACTGCTCCAGATTGCCTCCTGTATACTGTTTCTGTGTGATGACCAGAACGATTTTGTCCCATCTTTTCAAATCAGAACACATGTTTTTCTGGATATGTCGTACCGGTGTCTTTCAGTATATTGTTATATTTTTGATTGGAGTGGGGAGGGGGGGGGTGGGTGGCAAGGTTAGGAAGTTTGTCCGTTTTGTAACATATTGGGTGGAGCTGGATAATTGGAAGTTCTCTTGGAGACTTGGGTTCTCTGTTGCAATGTACATAACAAGTGTTTTTTTTGTTGTAGAAGTTTGAGTTTGTTGCGATCTTTGTTGGATCTTTACGCGGTTATGGAATTCAAGATTCAGGGTGGATTGTAGACTTGGAGTGGGGGGCAGAAAATCACCTGGCTATAATCCACCCAGAGACTGAGTTAGACCGTGTGCTGGTTTTTTTTTGATTGTCCCTGACTCATTCCCTCTTCTGATCTCACCGTCTCGCATGCTTTCTTGGGAGAGTTGGGCTTGCTGACTGCTCATTGAGCCAGTAGACTTACTTCCATCCTCGAGAATGTGTTGGTTCCATTGTTATTTCTTCCCTCGGTCCCCCAGCTGTTTACATATTGCAGTTGATTGCATCAACTGATACAAATACTTCTAGTTTTGGAGAGGCATGTACAATGTGTTAATATTATGCATTGCCAATGATAAACAGTGTGTGCCCTGTACTTTGGACTCTCTCTAAAGGGTGATCCCCTAAATCTGGAATTAGGAACTAAATGAGAATCAGAATGTTCTTCACAGTGAAGTGGGTTGATAACTTCAGCTTGTTGTCCACCATCTCATCGGGACCCCTCACCTTTCTTCCCCTCATTCACCCTCTCTCAAAAAAAAGAGGAGATGCAGGTGCAAGGAGTACAACCTCTGGAACCAGAGTTCAAGCCGAGCCCTCCTTGGGATGAAAAGTGTTTTTTCTGCTGGCTCTTGTGTTAGTTTGGGGCACACTTGATCAGTGCAGTTCCTAATGGGCATGGGCCCACTCACACACACACACTATCTCACTCTCACACACACATACATACACACAATATAATATGTTTGGACCACAACTAGATCTTTTTAATCAGGTTGGATGAGGTCGTCATGTTTTGGTTTTGGGGGAGGGACAAGTAACCATGTTTAACAATTGTTTTATACTTTGATGGAAATGTAGTCTCTACAGGAGATCGACTGTGCCTCATTTGGATGATCAGTAACAAATTTGATACCAAATAAAGCACCCAGCTTCACTGCGACAGCGAGAGTTTGGGTTGCAGGATAATCGGAAACCTACGACTCCCATCTTCCTCTTCGGACCCCACTCCTATTCTCTTCCCCTCCCTTCCCCAAAATTGGTTGCCGGGGGAAAGGAGAGTGAAGAAAGAGCAACTGACAGGTATTTTTCTAGAATGAATGCAAACACCCCAGAAACCTCAAGCACATACTGTCTGCAAGCAGAAACCGTTTTCAGGTGGGAGCAATGACTGTACATGGAAATAATCGCAGATTTAACAGAAAACTCGCGCTGTGCAAAAGAACTTTTATCTCCACTTTGCATCGTCAGCAAATTTATATTCCGGGTGACTGAAGTCACGAGTCGATGCAGATGTGAGTTGGTTATCTTCTGGACCTTCTATTTACTGTGACTATAGCCTTTAATAGAAAGAAGTTTCAAAGGAATTGCTCAAGATGTCCATTCCCACTGAAGCCCTGCTGGGGAATTTCAATCCATGCTTGAAATGGATTATGTATATTGTATTGTGAGGGATTTTTAGCATTTGAATGACAAATAAACAGGACAAACAGCACTCTGGCACTTTTGTCTGTTCTTTATGATGTTTGTTTTATCTTATATTTGTGCTCCTTGAATTGAAAATTACTGATGATGGATGAAGCCTTGCAAAGGTTTTGATGAGATGTGGGCGTCACTGGCGAGGCCAGCGTTTACTGTCCATCCCTAATTACCCTGAACTGAGTGGCTTGCTCGGCTATTTCAGAGGACAGGTTAGAGTCAACCACGCTGCTCTGTGTGGGGTCAAGTGTAAGCCAGACCCGCTAAGGACGGCAGATTTCCTTCGCTAAAGGACATTAATGTACCAGATGGGCTCTGATGACAATCAATAGTTTCATGGCCAGCATTACTGAGACTAGCTTTCACTTCCAGATTCTCTTAATTGAATTTAAATTCTACGAGCTGCTGTGGTGGGATTTGAACCTGTCTCTTCTGAACATTAGCCTGGGTCACTAGTCATTAACATTATACCACCATCACCCCTCAGTGTCGTGCACATAGGTAAGATATAATTTTGAGAGTAAAATATGCCTCTGCACTGTTAAATGAAACACTCTCGGGCAGACCCAGTCTACATTGAAAATGGCCACTCCCAAGATCTGAGAGGTTTTGGAAAAGGTATGATGTGGAGATGCCGGCGTTGGACTGGGGTAGGCACAATAAGAGGTCTCACAACACCAGGTTAAAGTCCAACAGGTTTATTTGGTAGCACGAGCTTTCGGAGCGCTGCTCCTTCACTCACCTGTTGAAGGGGCAGCCCTCCGAATGTTCCTGCTACCAAATAGACTTGGAAAAGGTAAAGAGGAGAGTGTGGAGAGGTTTGGGGAGTAAATTCCAGAGCTATACACTCAATTAGCTGAAGGCACACTTGCAGGACATGTGGGTTTGTGCCAGTCAGGTTGGTAGAGAAAACAGAGGCCATTAATCTACAGTGCAGAGAAAGGCTTTTTTAAAATTCCCAATTAATGCGATAGAATGATCAAGGGACCTCATATTACCTCCACCTCTTTAAGGGCTACAGCCTCATGCAATGGGTGATGTGCATTGGGTGTTAAATAGTTGAGAGGCATCTGGTGAGATATCCCAGTTTTTTTTGTCCACGTTCCCAACCCAACCTTCAAAATTCATACACAGGTCCAGTCAACCAAGCAAGAAATAAAAGCTCAAATCTGACAGAAGTTAGTTGTGGGGGCTCGTTCATCTCAGATTGAGGGCCTTTGATCATAGTTTGCACAACAGATGAGAGGCGCCTTGGCCACGGTTTAATTTCCCAACCAGCATTAATTTAGGTTTTTATCAAGTTATGACTTGCTGTGTGCAAATTGGCCGCTAGATGTTTTTATCCTTTCGTTTCCATTCCTAATGGACCTTGAGAATGTGGTGATGAGCTGCTGCAGTCCATCTAGTGTAGGTATACCCACAAAATAATCACATGTAGGCCAGATTTCTTTCCCTAAAGTACATTAGTGAACCTGATGGATTTTACAGCCATCAGTGATGAGTTTTTAAAATTCTTTCATGAGATGTGGCTGTCACTGAAAAGGCCAACGTTTGATGCCCATCCCTAATTGCCCTTGAACTGAGTGGCTTGCTGGGTAATTTAAGAGGGTTGTTAAGACTCAACCATGTTACTGTGGGTCTGGAGTCACTTGTAGGAAAATAATTTCATGGCATTATTAAGACTAGTTTTCAATTTCAGATTAGTTGATTGAGTTTAAATTCCGCCAATCTGTTGTGGGATTTGAACCTCTATCACCAGGGCATTAGTCTGGCCCTCCGGGTTACTAGTCCAGTGAAATTACCACTGAAATTAGAGTTGGGCTCGCTGACTGCTCATTAAATCAGTAGGAGATTTACTTCCATCCTTGAGAATGTGTTGGTTCCATTGTTATTTCTCCTCTCGCTCCCTTAGCTGTTTACATATTGCAGTTGATTGCGTCAGCTGATACAAATGCTGCTCGTTTTGGAGAGGCATGTACAATGTGTTAATGTTATGCATTGCCAATGATAAACAGTGTGTGCCCTGTACTTTGGACTCTCCCTAAAGGGTAATCCCCTAAATCTGGGATTAGGAACTAAATGAGAATCAGAATGTTCTTCACAATGTAGTGGGTTGACGACTTCAGCTTGTTGTCCACCATCTCATTGGGACCCCCCTCCTTTCTACTCCTCTTCCAGCCCCAGCTCTCTCTCAAAAAAAGAGATGTACAGAAGAGGAGTGCAATAGTGACTGCGCTTCCAAAAAAAAGGCTCTTTAGCTGTAAACTCTGGGATGTTCTATATTTGTGAAAGCTGCTCACCTGATGAAGGAGTGGCGCTCCGAAAGCTCGTGCTACCAAATAAACCTGTTGGACTTTAACCTGGTGTTGTGAGACTGCTTACTTGCCATCCCCAGAGCATTACCCTGGGTCTCTGGATTGCTAATCCAGTGACAATACCACTACGCCATTTTCTCTCTGCTTCACTAAGACACACTTTCACCATAGCACAGTGGTTAGCACTGCTGCCTCAGTGCCAGGGACCCAGGTTCAATTCCCAGCTTGGGTCACTGTCTGTGCGAAGTCTGCACGTTCTCCACGTGTCTGCGTGGTTTTCCTCTGGGTGCTCTGGTTTCCTCCCACAGTCTGAAAGACATGCTGGTTAGGTGCATTGGCCGTGCTAAATTCTCCCTCCGTGTACTCGAACAGGCGACTAGAGGATTTTCACAGTAACTTCACTGCAGTGTAAGCCTACTTGTGACACAAATAAATAAACTTTAAATTTGATTCCGATCTTAAACATTTGTGTGGCTCTTTATCAAATTTAGTTTGATCACCCTCCTGTAATGCAATTGGGGAGACTTTGCCACGTTAAATGTGTTGTATAAGTGCAAGCTGTTTTTGCATGGAGTTAGTTGCAATTTTGACTATTTACTGTTGGCATTAAGTTTGGGACAAGGAACTCATGTCACAGCTCAAGCCCTCCCTCAGCTGATTTTAAAAGTAGGGCTGAGGGATAAACACACACGCACGCACATACTGTGGAGGAGGAAAGTGGAGAGAGACCCATATTTTGCTTCCTGAGACATGTGCCAGGGGACTCGAAGCTATTGTCTTTATGAATGAATAATACAGTGCCTGGAGGCTACCAGTTGTACAGATTAAAGCTGTGCCTCCATTAATTTGCATTGATCCTCAGTCACTGATACATTAACAGAGCTAAATTGTGGATTTGAACAATGAGGCAACAGTGGCGAGAACAGCCCTTCCAAACCTGCCGACTCAGAAAACAAATCAGATTAGCGTGCATGAAATATAAACAGCAATTAGACCAATAGAGCAACACTCCTCATTTCCTGGGCTAACATTCAAACTTTAAGGAGCAAACTAATTAATTAGTTATTGCATTTGCTATTTCTGAGACCCTGCTGTTCAGGCACAAGTGATTACGTTCTGAAAGGTAATTAATCAGTTGTGATTCGTTTTGGGGCTTTCTGAGCGCATGAAGGACACTGCAGCAATTTGGCTTTTTTCTTTGCAAAGGCTCGGAGCTTTATGAGGTAGAACCATAGAGATGTTGTAGCACAGAGGAGGCCATTCAGCCCATCTTGTCCATGCCAGGCCGAGGTCACCTAGGTACCCTTTCTAATCCCACCTTCCTGCACCCAACCCATAGTCCTGTAGCTTACAGCACTTACAGATCCAGGTACTTTTTAAAAAGAGTTTGGGGTCTCTGCCCCAACCACCAATTTGGGCAGCGAATTCCAGACACCCACTACCCTCTGTGTATTAAAGTTCTTTCTCATGTCCCCTCTGCCCTTTCTGCCACTTAAATTTATGTCTCCTGGTTTTAGAATTCTCTGCCAAGGGAAACAATTTTATTCTGTCCACTCTGTCTCTTCCACTCTCAATTCTGTACACCTCTATCAAGTCACCTCTCAGCCTTCTTTGTTCCAAGGAAAATGACCCCAACCTATCCAATCTCTCCTCGTCAAGCCCTCCTCTGCACTCTCTCCAGAGCAATTGCGTCCTCCTTGTAATGTGGTGACCAGAACGGCACACAATACTCCAGGTGTGGCCTCACCAGTGTTTTATACAATTCCAACATTATATCCTTATTTTTATATTCTATATCTCTGCCAATGAAGGAGAGCAATCCATATGCCTTCTTTACAACCTTGTCTCGCTGCACTGTTGCCTTTAAGGACCTGTGTACTTGTACACCAAGATCTCGCACTTCCTCTACCCCTCCTAGTATATTCCCTATAACTGACCTCCCTAAATGCATGACCTCACTTCTCTGTGTTAAAATCCATCTGCCATTCCATCAACCCATCGATATGGTTTTGGAGATTATATAATCTCTTCATTATCCTCTACTCGGCCAATCTTTGTGTCATCTGCAAATTTTCCAATTGTGCCCCCACGTTCACGTCCAAATCGTTAATATATAGAACACAAACAGTAAGGATCCCAACACTGAGTCCTGTGGAACACCACTTGAAGCAACTTTCCATTCGTAAGGCAACCATCGACCATTACCCTTTGTTTCCAGTTATAAGCCAACTTTTTATCCAGTTTGCCGCATTACTCTGTATCCCATGGGCAATGTGGAACCTTGTCAAACGCCTTGCTAAAATCCATGCAGACAACATCTGCTGCACTAACTTCATCAACCCTTCTGGTCACTTCCTTAAAGAATTCAATCAAGTTTGTGAGGCAAGACCTTTTAACAAATCCATGCTGACCATCCTTGACTAGTCCATGCCATTCTATGTGACAGTTAATCCTATCTCTCAGGATTAATTCTACTAATTTGCCCACTACTGATGTAAGACTAACTGGCGTACAATTGTTTGGCATTTCTTTCAATCCCTTTTTAAACAATGAAACTACATTTGCATTTCTCCAATCCTCTGGTCCCTCCCCTGTATCTAGTGAGGGTTGGAAAATCATCCTCCGAGCATCTGCTAACTCCTCTCTGACCTCCCTCAGCAGCCTCAGAAACAATCCATCTGTCCCTGGCGATTTAACTGTCAATGATTCCAACCCTTCGGTGACTTCCTCTCTCTTTACGATTGTCCTGTCCAATATCTCAGGGTGTTCCTCCTGGATTACTATATTTGTAGATCTGAGAGGCGAGTTGGACTCTGAGTATAGACAAATAGCTCTCCTGACATTTCCTCAGTATTGACCATTGTAGTGGTACAGTTGTGCACTGAGACTGTTTCAGACAATTTGGTGTTTCTGAAGAGATAAGAGATAGATTGAGGGATATGATGGATAGATGGGATTGTAGGACAGGATGAGAAGTTGGGATTGATGGATAATGTGAGTAACTGGATTTGAGGGACATGGCAAATGGGTGGGATTGAGGAATATGGTGAGAAGGTGAGTTACCCAGGGACCAGATAGGATAAAAGAAACAAGCCCACTCCAAAATAAAACTTACTTTTTATGCCTTAAATGCAGCAGGACTCACGCCTTGGCCCAGGCTTATGAATCCTGAAGTGATCCTGTTCTCATCTGGGACACCACTAACCACAAAACAGGCCAAAACCCTTTTCTCCTTTTCACCTCCTGAGCCCAGATGAGCCAAGGTCAATCTCACCTCCCAGTAAAGAGAAATCCCATCCTGCACCATTGGCCAGACGGAAGGTGAGAATTTATCGTCTTCCCTTTGTTTTTCAGAGGCAGTGACACAAATGAGAGGCTCGACAAAAGGCGCCCTCTGTGACATCAGATTAACAACACTGAAAATCCCACTGTGACCTCATTCCCGTGGCAACAGTTCAATTAGGGCCCATCCTGGGACTAACCTCTCTTTGTGTCAATGTGTGACCATGGGGGTGTGTGAGTGTGGGTATGTGCACGTGTGTGTGTGTGTGTGTGTGTGTGTGTTGATTCTGCCTTTCCCACACAATTATGTCACATTTATTTTTTTCTCACCCCAAATAATCAGCAGCGAAACCATTTTAAGATGTTTTCCCTCCAACTCAATACCGTGCTTTCAATATGTGGGCTGCCAGCTTAGCCAGAACTTTACCACAGACTAGGCAGCAGACGTGCAACCTTTAACCCACTGGGGTTGCCTTGGAGCGACACTTGACCAGGGTGGCTTGCATTGCTCCGCACTCTGCAAACTGAATCCTCAGAGGTAAGCAGACAGGAGTGAAGGTGCAGTGATGGGTTGAGTTTGAATTTTATAGATGTTAGGAGCAGAGGTACAGTTGCAGTTGCAGCCAGGAGAGACTGACAGCTTGTTTAATGAATGAATAACGCTGAAGGTTGTCATTGCTGCCATTTTACCTCTCTTGTGATTTCTTTGACCACCACAAGATCCGGGATGGAGAATTTTAATTTTTCACACCCACTCTGAACAACAACCAAGTAGCAAAGAAGTTAGATACAGAGTAAGGCTCACTCTACACTGCCTCCATCAAACACTCCCAGGCCAGGCACAGCATGGGGTTAGATACAGAGTAAAGCTCCCACTACACTGTCCCCATCAAACACTCCCAGGGCAGATACAGCATGGGGTTAGATACAGAGTAAAGCTCCCACTACACTGTCCCCATCAAACACTCCCAGAGCAGATACAGCATGGGGTTAGATACAGAGTAAAGCTCCCACTACACTGTCCCCATCAAACACTCCCAGGACAGGTACAGCATGGGGTTAGATACAGAGTAAAGCTCCCACTACACTGTCCCCATCAAACACTCCCAGGGGAGATAAAGCACGGGGTTAGATACAGAGTAAAGTTCCCTCTACACTGTCCCCATCAAACACTCCCAGGGCAGGTAGAGCACGGGGTTAGATACAGAGTGAAGCTCACACTACATTGTCCCCATCAAACACTCCCAGGGGAGATAAAGCACGGGGTTAGATACAGAGTAAAGTTCCCTCTACACTGTCCCCATCAAACACTCCCAGGACAGGTACAGCACGGGGTTAGATACAGAGTAAAGCTCCCTCTACACTGTCCCCATCAAACACTCCCAGGGCAGATACAGCATGGGGTTAGATACAGAGTAAAGCTCCCACTACACTGTCCCCATCAAACACTCCCAGGACAGGTACAGCACGGTGTTAGATACAGAGTAAAGCTCCCTCTACACTGTTCCCATTAAATACTTCCAGGTCTACATATGCCCCTTCAATCCAGGTTGGATCTAAATTCTTTCCCCAGAAATGGACAGTGTGCGTGTGGCTACACTACTGCATTGTTCATGCAATAGATGTGGATAAACAAGTTAGTTAACCCCCCTTAGCTCATCAGTCAAGAACTGGGGCTAAAAAGGTTAAATTATGAGGACAGGTTACATGGACCGGACCTCCAGTATAGAAGATTAAGTGGTAAGTTAACAGGGCTGTCTTAAACAATTTTTTAAAATATTTTTTTCATGCGCTGTGGTCACCCCTGGCTAGACCAGCATTGTTTCCCATCCTTCATAGGTCTTGGGGAGATGAATTTCCTTCTTGAACCACTGTGGTCCATGCTGTGTAGGTACACCCACTGTGCTGTTAGCATGGATTGAAAACTGGCTGTCAGTTTTCACATTGGTGAAAATTATGTAGGTGGGAAGAGCAGGGGGGTGATACGAGAGAAATTCAGGGAGATGGGTGCTAGGCTAAAAAGTAAGGCCTCCAATCTCTGGACTGCTCCCGGTGTCTAGTGCAAGTGAGGCTAGGAACAGGGAGATTCTACAGTTGAACACATGGTTAAAAGACTGGTGCAAGAGGGAGGGTTTTAAATTCATAGATAACTGGGAAGTCTTCAAGTCAGGATGGCAACTGTACAGAAAGGATGGGTTACACCTTAACTGGAAGGGAGCAAATATCCTGGCTGGGAGTTTTGCGAGAGTGTTTCGGCAGGATTTAAACTAGTGTGGCAGGGGGGTGGGGAAGAAAACAGTAGATCAGTAAGTACTGAGGCTGGGGTTGAGCTGGGGGCCAGGGCAAGGCTAGCTAAGAAGAGGAGCACTCTGGAGGAGGATGACCTGAGTGAGCCTGGAGGTCTGGAGTGCATCTGCTTCAATGCGAGGAGCGTAACGGGTAAGACAGACAAAGTTAGGGCCTTAATGCTTACGCGGAATTTGGATGTGATTGCGGTGACAGAGACTTGGTTAAAAGAAAGACAGGACTGGCAGCTGAATATTCTGGGGTATAAGTGTTTTAGGCGAGACAGAGGAGGGGATAAAAAAGGTGGGGGAGTAGCGATATTAGTTAGGGAGCATATTACTGCGGTGCAGAGGGTGGACAGCCTCGAGGGGTCATGTACTGAGTCACTGTGGGTGGAACTCAGAAACAGGAAGGGTGCAGTCACTATGCTGGGGGTGTACTACAGACCACCCAACAGCCCACGGGAAGTGGAGGAAAGGATATGTCAGGAGATTCTGGATAGGTGCAGAAAAAATAGGGTTGTTGTAGTGGGGGACTTTAATTTCCCTGGTATAGACTGGAAAGTGCTTAGGGCTGGGGTTCCAGATGGGGAGGAATTTGTAAAATGCATACTGGAAGGTTCTTTGGAACAGTATGTAGATAGCCCGACTAGAGAGGGGGCTATACTGGACCTAGTTCTGGGAAATGAGCCCAGTCAGGTAGTCAAAGTTTCGGTAGGGGAACATGTGGCAAATAGTGACCACAACTCTGTTAACTTTAGGATAGGGTGCTAAATTGGGGGAAGGCTAACTATACCCGGATTAGGCAGGAATTGGTGGACGTTGATTGGGAGAGGATGTTCGAGGGTAAGTCCACGTCTGGCATGTGGGAGTCTTTTAAGGAACAATTGATAAGGCTGCAGGATAGGCATGTGCCTGTAAATAGGAAAGATAGGATGCGAGAGCCGTGGATAACCAGGGAAATTGAGGATCTGAGTAAAATGAAAAGGGAGGCGTACGTTAAGTCCAGGCAACTGAAAACAGATGGAGCTCTGGAGGAATACAGAGAGAGTAGGAAAGGACTCAAACGGGGAGTTAGAAGGGCAAAAAGAGGTCACGAGATGTTCTTGGCAGGCAGGATTAAGGAGAATCCTAAGGCATTCTATTCATACGTTGGGAACAAAAGAGTTGTCAGGGAGAAAATCGGACCTCTCAGGGACAAAGGAGGGGAATTATGCTTAGAACCCAAGGGAATAGGGGAGATCCTAAATGAATACTTTGCATTGGTATTCACGAAGGAGAGGGACGTGTTAACCGGGAGTGTCTCGGAGGGAGGTGTTGACCCGTTAGAGAAAATCTCCATTACAAGGGAGGAAGTGTTAGGTTTTTTAGGGAACATTAAAACTGACAAAGCCCCAGGGCCTGATGGCATCTATCCTAGACTGCTCAGGGAGACGAGAGATGAAATTGCTGGGCCTCTGACGGAAATCTTTGTCGCTTCTTTGGACACAGGTGAGGTCCCTGAGGATTGGAGGATAGCGAATGTGGTCCCGTTGTTTAAGAAGGGTGGCAGGGATAACCCGGGAAATTATAGGCCAGTGAGCTTGACGTCCGTGGTAGGGAAGTTGTTGGAGAGGATTCTTAGAGACAGGATGTATGTGCATTTAGAACGGAACAATCTCATTAGTGACAGACAGCATGGTTTTGTAAGAGGGAGGTCGTGCCTTACAAATTTGGTGGAGTTTTTTGAGGAAGTGACAAAAACGGTTGACGAAGGAAGGACCGTGGATGTCGTCTATATGGAGTTCAGTAAGGCATTTGACAAAGTCCCACATGGCAGGTTGGTTAAGAAGGTTAAGGCTCATGGGATACAAGGAGAAGTGGCTGGATGGGTGGAGAACTGGCTTGGCCACTGGAGACAGAGGGTAGCGGTCCACCCAGTCTGGTATCCTATCTATGTCCCTCTGTAACTCCTGACCATCCCTCCAGACTATCCACAACCCCACCAACCTTCGTGTCATCGGCAAACTTACCAACCCATCCCTCCACTTCTTCATCCAAATCATTTATATATATCACAAATAGCAGAGGTCCCAGTACAGAGCCCTGTGGAACACCACTGGTCACAGACCTCCAGCCGGAAAAAGACCCATCTATACACACTCTCTGCCTCCTTTGGGCAAGCCAGTTCTGGATCCACCGGGCAGCAGCCCCTTGGATCCCATGCCCTCTCACTTTTTCGAGAAGCCTTGCATGGGGGACCTTATCGAACGCCTTGCTAAAATCCATATGAACCACATCTATCGCTTTCCCTTCGTCAATGTGTTTAGTCACATTTTCGAAGAACTCCACCAGGCTCGTAAGGCACGATCTGCCTTTGACAAAGCCATGCTGAGTATTCTTGAGCATACTAAACCTCTCTAAATGCTCATAAATCTTGTCCCTCAGGATCTTCTTCATCAGCTTACCAACCACTGAGGTTAGACTCACCAGTCGGTAATTTCCTGGGCTATCCCTATTCCCCTTCTTGAAAATAGGAACCACATCCGCAATCCTCCGGCACCTCTCCCGTCTCCATCGACGACGCAAAGATCATCGCCAGAGGCTTTGTAATCTCTTCCCTCGCCTCCCACAGTAACCTGGGGTACATCCCATCCGGACCCGGCGACTTATCTATCTTGATGCCATTCAAAGATTCCAGCACAACCTCTTTGTTAAAGTCCACATACTCAATCTTTTCAGTCCACCGCAAGCCCACAGTACATCCACCCAGGTCCTTCTCCTCAGTGAAAACCGAGGCAAAATACTCATTAAGCACCTCTGCCATTTCTACTGGGTCCGTACAGATTTTCCCGCCTTCACCTTTTATAGGCCCTATTCCTTCACGTCTCATCCTTTTACTCTTCACATATTTATAGAACGCCTTAGGGTTTTCCTTAATTCTACTTGCCAAGGCCTTCTCGTGACCACTTCTGGCTCTCCTAATTTCCTTCTTTAGTCCCTTCCTACAAGCCGTATACTCATCTAGATCCCTATCTTCACCAAGCTCTCTGAACTTTTTGTACGCTTTCCTTTTCTTCTCGACTAGGTCCCGCACAGCTTTCGTGCACCACGGTTCCTTTAACCTACCAACTCCTCCCTGTCTGCTCGGAACATTGTCCTGTAGAACCCTAGACAGGCATTCCTTGAAAAACTGCCACCTCTCTTCAGTAGATTTCCCCGAGAATACCTCCTTCCAATTTACTCCTCTAATTTACTGCCTTATGTCTTCATATTTCCCCTTACTCCATATAAACGCTTTCCTAGCTTGCCTGATCCTCTCTTTTTCCAATGCAAGCATAAAGGAGATAGAGTTATGATCGCTATCCCCAAGATGCTCTCCCACTGAGATCTGACACCTGTCCAGGCTCATTGGTCAGTATCAAATCAAGTACAGCCTCTCCTCTTGTAGGCTTGTCCACATGCTGTGCCAGGAAACCCTCCTGAACACACCTAACGAACTCTTCCCCATCCAATCCCCTTACCCTAGGGATATTCCAATCTATGTTTGGGAAATTAAAGTCTCCCATCACAACAACTCTGCTATTATTGCAACTCTCCAGGATCTGTTTCCCTATCTGCTCCTCCACTTCCCTGTCACTATTGGGCGGCCTATAAAAAACTCCCAGCAAAGTGATCAACCCCTTCCCACTCCGAACTTCCACCCACAGAGACTCTGTAGACAATCCCTTCACAGCATACACCTTCTCTACAGCTGTGACACTATCTCTGATCAGCAGTGCCACTCCACCCCCTCTCTTGCCTCCCTCCCTGTCCTTCCTGAATCCCGGCACCTGTAGTATCCAGTCCTGTCCCTGAGACATCCAAGTCTCCGTAATGGCCACCACATCACACTTCCAGGCATCGATCCACGCTCTGAGCTCATCCCCTTTATTCACTATACTCCTGGCATTAAAGTAAACACACCTCAATCCTTTGATCTGAGCTCTCCCCTTCTCTATCCCCCATCCATCCTCCCTCTTGCACCGTCTATAACCCTTCTCTGTTTGCGAGCTAAGTTCCTCGCTCCCAGTCACCTAGTCTCAATCCCCTCCCCCCAACCTATCTATGCTTGCCTTTATAGGACGGGGTATAAGGTATAAAAGCTGGAGTCTGATGATGCAGCTGTATAGAACGCTGATTAGGCTACATTTGGAGTACTGCGTCCAGTTCTGGTCGCCGCACTACCAGAAGGACGTGGAGGCGTTAGAGAGAGTGCAGAGAAGGTTTACCAGGATGTTGCCTGGTATGGAGGGTCTTAGCTATGAGGAGAGATTGGGTAAACTGGGGTTGTTCTCCCTGGAAAGACGGAGAATGAGGGGAGATCTAATAGAGGTGTACCAGGTTATGAAGGGGATAGATAGGGTGAACGGTGGGAAGCTTTTTCCCAGATCAGAAGTGATGATCACGAGGGGTCACGGGCTCGAGGGGAGAGGGGCGAAGTATAACTCAGATATTAGAGGGATGTTTTTTACACAGAGGGTGGTGGGGGCCTGGAATACGCTGCCAAGTAGGGTGGTGGAGGCAGGCACGCTGACATCGTTTAAGACTTACCTGGATAGTCACATGAGCAGCCTGGGAAAGGAGGGATACAAACGATTGGTCTAGTTGGACCAAGGAGCGGCACAGGCTTGGAGGGCCGAAGGGCCTGTTTCCTGTGCTGTACTGTTCTTTGTTCTTTGTCAGATAGAAAGCAGAGAGTTGCAATAAATGGGTCCTTTTCAGAGTGGAAAGATGTAACTAGCGGAGCACCACAGGGATCAGTTCTTGGCCCACAATTGTTCACTATTTACATTAATGACCAGGTGGAAGGATTTCTGTGTTGTAGTCATGAATCACAAAAAGTTAGCAAGCACGTCCAACAGGTAGTTTAAAGTTTATTTATTAGTGTCACAAGTAGGCTTACATTAACACTGCAATGAAGTTACTGTGAAAATTCCCTAGTTGCCACACTCCGGCGTCTGTTTGGGTACACTGAGGGTGAATTTAGCATTGCCAATGCACCCTAACCAGCACGTCTTTCGGACTGTGGGAGGAAACCGGAGCACCCGGAGGAAACCCACACAGACACGGGGAGAATGTGCAGACTCCACACAGACAGTGACCCAAGCCGGAAATGGAACCCAGGTCCCTGGCGCTGAGGTAGCGGTGCTAATCACTGTGCC
Source organism: Mustelus asterias (assembly GCF_964213995.1). Taxonomy (NCBI): domain Eukaryota; kingdom Metazoa; phylum Chordata; class Chondrichthyes; order Carcharhiniformes; family Triakidae; genus Mustelus; species Mustelus asterias. The sequence continues at coordinate 42,710,053 of NC_135826.1, forward strand.
ACCATATTAAGAAGCAAACGATGCTTTGGTCTTTATTGCAAAGGGGTAGGAGTTTAAAAATAGGGAGGGTTTGTTGCAATTGTACAGGGAATTCGGGAAGCCTCACCCAGAATACTGCATGCAATTTTGGTCCTCTTAACCTAAAAAAGATGTAGTAACATTAGAGGTAGTCCTGACCAAGTCCGCAAGAAACTACAAAGAGCTGTGAACAAAGCCCAGTCCATCACACAAACCAGCCTCCCATCCATTGACTCCGTCTGCACTTCCCACTGCCTTGGAAAAGCAGCCAGCATAATCAAGGACCCCACGCACCCCGGACATTCTCTCTTCCACCGCCTTCCATCGGGAAAAAAATACAAAAGTCTGAGATCATATCCCAACCAATTCAAGAACAGCTTCTTCCCTGCTGCCATCAGACATTTGAATGGACCTACCTTACATTAAGCCGATCTTTCTCTACACCCTAGTTAGGGCTGTATCACTATATTCTGCACCCTCTCTTTTACTTCTCTATGAACATTATGCTTTGTCTGTATCGCACGCAAGGAACAATATTTTTCATTGTATACTAATGTGACAATAAATCAACTCAAATCAAAGTCCAAAGGAGATTCACCAGGCTAATTCCTGCGATGAGAGAGAGGGTTATCATATAAGAGAGACTAAATAGTCTGGGTCTGTATTCATTGGAGTTTCGAAGAGTCAGGGATGACCTTATTCAAACATATAAGATCCTGAGGGGGTTTGACAGGGGAGATGGTGAGATGTTTCACTAGTGGGAGAGTCTCGAACAAGGGGACATCGCTACAAGATAAAAGACTGATCATTTAAAACTGAGGTGTGTAGAAATTTCTTCTCACCGAGGGTGGTGAATCTGTGGAATTCTCTGCCCTAAAGGGTGGTGGAGGCTGGATCATTAGAAGTATTTAAAGTGGAGATGGATAAATATTTGATAGATCGAGGGCTACGGGGAAACGGCACAGAAAAGGAGTTGAGGCCGGCATAGATCAGCCATGATGGTATTGGATGGCGGGACAGGCTGGAAAGGCCTGGTAGCCACTCCTGCTTCTATTTCGTGTGTTAGTTAAAGGAGTTGGTAGGCTAGGTGGAAAATAAGTTCACAGCAAGGGGTCATAAACTTAAAATTAGAGTTGGCCGTTCAAGGGTGATGTCAGGGAGGAAAGCTTGTTGTTTCTTATTCAGTTGTAAAGTGAGTAGCTGGAGCTAAGATAAACCAAGATCAAATGGAATGATTGGTTAAATGGCCTCCTGTTCCTACAGTTGTTCTAATTCTCTACCCAGAATCCTTGTGGCGCAATGGCAGGGCGTCTGACTCCAGATCAGAAGGTTGTGTGTTCAAACCACGTCAGGGTAACAGCATTCAGGCTCCGGAATGTGGCGACTGGGGGATTTTCACAGTAACTTCATTGCAGTGTTCACGTAAGCCTACTTGTGACACTAATAAATAAACTTTGTGTGTGAAGAAAATTGTTCTGGTATTTGTCCTAAATTTCCCTTTTGTTGGTTTGTCTCTACGTCGCCTTATCTTTCAGCTATTGTCTACTGTATAGATCTCAATCTACCGGATCACCAGTCTCTTAGATCAGCGAGTGCAGGGGTGAGTGATGGGTTTATATCCACCTGAGAGGGCAGATGGGGTATCATTGGAAAGCAGGTACCTCCGACAGCGCAACACTCTTAGAATCCCTGCAGTGCAGAAGGAAGCCATTTGGCCCATCGAGTCTGCACCAACCACAGTTCCACCCAGCCCCTATCCCCGTATCCCCACGTATTTACCCTTGCTAGTCCCTCTGACACAAAGGGTCAATTTAGCATGGCCAATCAACCTAACCCACACATAGAATCATAGAAACCCAACAGTACAGAAAGAGGCCATCTGACCCATCGAGTCTGCACCGACCACAATCCCACCCAGGCCCTAACCCCATATCCCTACACATTTACCCACTAATCCCTCTAACCTACGTATCTCAGTACACTAAGGGGCAATTTTAGCACAGCCAATCAACCTACCCCGCACATCTTTGGACTGTGGGAGGAAACCGGAGCTCCCGGAGGAAACCCGTGCAGACACGAGGAGAATGTGCAAAATCCACACAGACAGTTACCCAAGCCGGGAATCAAACCCAGGCCCCTGGAGCTGTGAAGCAGCAGTGCTAACCACTGTGCTACCGTGCTGCCCCAATGGACATTTATGGACTGTGTGGAGGAAACCGGAGCGCCCGGAGGAAACCCACGCAGACACGGGGAGAACATGCAGACTCCACACAGACAGTGACCCAAGCCGGGAATTGAACCCGGGTCCCTGGCGCTGTGAGGCAGCAGTGCTAACCACTGTGCCACCGTGCACCCATCCCTTAGCCCTATTCGTCACACAGGCAATGGATAGCAGATTCAGTGACAATTTGCCCTCAGACTGCGAGTCATTTCTCTCAGCATGAACATGTGTTACTTGTTGTGTTTACATATTGTCTTGATTTGTCCTTGCCTCTTATTATTTTTGCTCAGAGCACCATTTTGAAATGTTTGCAATGTTTCCACAGCTGTAATGAAGCACCTCAGAGTGTAACAAGATGCTTGTAAAAAATCTGAATATTATTGCACTTTTGTGTGACGGCCATGTTGAAGTGTTTGTCATGTCCTTTCGGATATTTTATGGATAAAGTGTGTTTTTGCAAAAGAAATAGCAGGTGGGATAACAGCAGAATCTTGACGCTGTGCCCAGCGAGGTCAAGTTTTTAAAGTTAAAGTTCATTTATTAGTCACAAGTAAGGTGACACATCAGTCACATTAACACTGCAATGACGTTACTGTGAATTTACCCCCGTCACCACAGTCCAGTGCCTGTTTGGGTCAATGCACCTAACCAGCAAGCCTTTCAGACTGTGGGAGGAAACCTGAGCACCCAGAGGAAACCCACGCAGACACCGTGCAAAATTCATACAGACAGTGACCCAAGTCGGGAATTAAACCCAGGTCCCTGGCGCTATGAAGCAGCAATGCTAACCACTGTGCCACCGTGCCGCCCACAAGTTTTCTTCCCCATTCTCCTGAATATTCTGATGCCAGTCAGGGGCACATCAGCTGTGAAGTTCTCATGCTCTGCTGCCCTCACTTAAAGTTGGAACTTTACCCCTCACACTTATCAGCATCGATCCTTCTTCAGAATTTCTGCCACTTTACCTTGAACAAAGCAATTCAGTTATATAATTTTGGTTCCATCATTCGTATAAAATTCGGTTTATTATTAATGCAAGCTCTGTTAACCCTTTGATCTAAGTCCTCTGACTGTTTTATGTTAGAATCATAGAACGTTTAGAGGACAGAAAGAGGCCACTTGGCCCATCATTTCTTTGCCGGCCAAGAATCAAGCCACCTATACTAATCCCGTTTTCCAGCATTTGGTCCGTAACCCGGCAGGTTTTGGTACTTGAGGTGCAAATCCAGGCACCTTTTAAACATTTCTACCTCTGCCCTTTCAGGCAGTGAGTTCCAGGCCCCCACTACCCTCTGCGTTAATATCATTTTTCCTCACCTCCCCTCTAATCTTATACCAATCACTTTAAATCAATGTCCCCTAATGTCTGACCTCTCTGCTGAACATAGAAACTAGGAACAGAAGTAGGCCATTCAGCCCTTCAAGCCTGCTGTGCCAGTCATGGTTGATCCACGATCTCAATGCCATATTCCCGCTTTCTCCCCAG